>NC_079172.1:74288624-74641124 GCF_947568905.1 Ostrea edulis | reverse complement strand
ATTTAAAAACTGACTATACCCAGAACAAGCTCTTGCATATCGAATCAGTTGAGATATATAAACACCATATACAGGTGATAATGGAATATTGCTACATAAATGTGGGAAGTTGACGATGGAGAAGCTGAAATCATCCCGTTTGTCATACAGTTGAGTTGTTAGTTTGTCGTTAATGTATACTTTCAATAAAATATCTAAGTATGAAGCAGAAGTGGACGACTCTGTGGTGTCCTTTATTTCGAGCTCACAGGGATATATCAAATCAACATATGAATGAAAGCTATCATTGTTAATACACAAAACGTCATCGATATATCTAAAAGTCGAATTGAAGGTCACAGCGAGAGATTTTTTCTTCTCACGTAGAAGTTTTTTAATAAATTCTGCTTCATATGAATATAAAAACAGGTCAGCTAACAAAGGAGCACAATTCGTGCCCATGGGAATTCCAACAGACTGTTGGAAGACCTGATCACCAAAGACCACTAATATATTGTCAATGAGGAACTCTAGCATATGATGTGGACCCAATTGTCTGTTGACGTGAGGCAAAAGTGAATCAATCGTGACATCATTTATACTTGGTCTTTTATATGAACGATGTCCGTGACTGCGTTTTTTCGTCTTTGGGTATTGGGAAAGAGTCCCATCACATTAACGTTATTTCCTTGTGGACTAGTCAAATTTCCCACATCATATACATTATCATTGCATCCATATGGAAATGCTGTGCCTAGGGTCCTGATCCAGTGATCTTCTCGTTGTCTACGAAAAGGGGTGCTCGTAAAACACATTGATAGCTAGATAGACAATTATTTAGATTCGTGAATGTAAAATAGCCAGCTGTCATTTTATGATGACCGTAGCATAAACTACGGTCGTATGCTTGTACAGTGTTGTATAAAGAGGCACAAAAATAGATATACAAGCAAGTTTTACATGAAAATGTTAAATGTATCTAATCGTAATATGTAGTAAATAACAACACTTGTGTATCAACTAAATAGCAGCAAGATATCAGGAAAAAACATCAGAGGATGGAATCACAAATATGCCAACTAGTTCATGATGAATTATTTTCAAATTGTTATACAGTTAAAAGAAGGTTCTTTGTATACATGTACTTGTATTTACATATTTCAATGTGAACAAAACTACGAAATTTTAGCAAATAAAACTTTAAAATCATCTATAAAAAGAATTTTTAAATAGGGTTATACAAACAATCTAAATATCAAGAAACACAAATTTTGTTTTTTAAGAAATAAATTCCATTTTCAAAAATACTTTATGAAAAATATACTGGCATGAGGCGTTGCAGTTCATGCCCTCATGTATTTTAAAAATTGAAATGCATTCGTTCTATTAATTTTACATTCCACTTTCATTTCTTTCAGGATTCTAGCCGTTAAACAGACTTACTATATTTATCAAAAGGCATCCGCGTATTATTCAAATCTGCATTGCATTCATGAGGAAATGGCAGTTGGTAAAGATATTGAAAATGTAAATATAGAGGGAGGTAGTCAATACAATCAGCATGTTGAGCATGACAGTAAATATATACAATTCTACACATCAATACAGTGTAAAAAAAAAATGTGTAGCATACATTTTCGAACAGTTTATCCAGTTTTGTTTTAGCTCATATAAAAGCTAAAAGCTCAATGAGCTATTCTGATTACTTTTTGTCCGGTGTCCGTCCGTACACTTTCAAATTTACGACTTCTTTACCAGAAATACAAGGAAAATTTCAGCTAAGCTTGCCACAAAGCATGTTTGAATGAAGACGATTTAAGTTTATTAAATGAAGTGCCACACCATTTCTGGAGTGGAGATAATCATGAAGTAGTTAAAAACTTGTGGCGTCTTTTAAAATGAACAACCGGTTCAATTTCACCAAACTTGGCATAAATTGCCCTTCGGTGAAGAAGATTCAAGTTTGTTCAAATTGGAGATAATCATGAAAAAACAAAAAATAGGGTTGGGTCATTTAAAGAACCACTCGACTAGAAAAGTTGGAATTTACTTGAAAGCTTCCTAACATAGAGTATATTCAGATTTCTTCAAATCTTGGCCCCCCTGGGGGTAGGGTGAGACTAAATAGGGGATCAATATTTTCCATGGTGATATATATAATGGATATTTGATGAATTTCTTCTCAAGAACAACAGGGCCATGATTACTTGTATCATCATTATGCAAGCATTCACGGGTAGTGCAGATTCAAAATTTGGTCCCTAGGGGTAGGGTCAGGCCACAATAAGGGATCAAAATTTTTACATAGGAATGCATAGGAAAATCTTTAAAAACTCTTGCAGCAGGGCTATGAATACTCATATTAATATGTATGATACCTAGGTAGTGTAAGTTGAAGTTTATTATTTTATCTTATTATCATTATTTTATTCATTTATAAAGCGCAAAATTATTCAAATCATAGGCCCCCCCCCCCCCCCCCCCCGGAGATAGGATGGAACCACAGTAGGGGATCAAAGTTTTAAAAGGGGACATGTATATAGAATAAATCTTTATAAATCATCTCTTGGAGAACAACAGGGCCATGATTACTCATATTATCTATATGAAAGCATTCTCGGGTTGTACAGAATCAAATTTGCTCACTATTGTGGTACCCAGTGGATAGGTTGGCGCCATAACAGGGTATCAAAGTTTTTTGTGAGAATGTATAGAATAAATCTTTAAAGATTTTCTTATCAAAAACAGCAGGGTCATGAATGCTCATTTTACTTGCAAACATTCCCAGGTAGTACAGATTCAAATATGTTTGAATTGTGATACCCGGGGGTAGGGTGAGGCCACAATAAGGGATCAATATTTTACATGGGGATGTACAGGAAACATATCCTTTTCAATAAAAATACTCATTAATACGCAAGCATCTCCAAGTTGTGCAGATTGAAGTATGTTCAAATCACAAATATTGGGAGTAGGATAGGGCCACAATAAGGGATTAAAGTTTTATACGGGAATACTAGTGAATAGGAAAACATCTTTGAAAATTTCAAGAACAGGGGGGGGGGGGGGGGCATGATTTACTCATATTAAAATGCAAGGATCTTCCGGTAGTGTTAATTCAAGTTTGTTCGATTCAGAGGCCTCAGATGAAGGGTGGAGCCATAATATGAGATCAAGTTTTGATATGGAATATATTGGAAATTAATGAAAACAATTTTTTTTTAAAAAGATTAGTAGGATGACACTAAATCATATCAAAATGCAAATGTTTCTAAGCTCTGTGGATTTAAGTTTTTATTATGTCACTGTAACTAAAAATTGGGGGGGGGGGTTACATTGTTTTGTCCTCTCTGCCTGAAACTTGAACCTTGCTCCTAACTTTTGAATGGTGAGTGATACAGTTCTTATAATTCATATCTTTATCCCTTGTGGAAAGGCCTTTATTTTTGTTTCAAAGTTACTGACATTGTGACCTTAACCTTTGACCTACTTTTAAGAAAATCTAGCCTAGATAGACTTGAAACTTAATGCTTTAACATTGTCATTTGAAGATATGCATATTGTCAGGACGTGAGGATCCAATTATTTTCCAAAAAGTTATAGTGGGTCTAAGAGGGGTGGATGATGTAAAACATCTTATGAACACTTCTACTCTATGGCCTATCCGATAGGCTTGAAACTTTGTTTACATTTGACGATGTTTTTTTCCTTATATGACGTGGCGTTGGTACGTGATTAAATCAACTATAACGTCTTCGGGCGTTATAGGATTTGATCACGTGATCAACTTCATGTCATATCTCAATAACATTCAAAAATGATATCTTATTTAAGTGTGCATTGTGTCGGGACAGGAGAATCCAGTTGTTGTCCATAAAGTTATGACAGGTCTTATAGGGATTGAGGGTGTTAAGTAGCTGCATGATGAAAACTTTTTCTATATGATTTGTCGGATAGCCTTGGTATTTTATACAATATACTTCCTTATCATTTAATAATGTTAATCTGACCCAGGTGTAAAACATTTTCGTACAATTTACAGTGAATCCAACCGGAGGTCGAGGGCACCTTAAACAATATACATCAATCCACGAACACGGGTATGTTTACTTTCCTACTGGTGCATAAGCATACTATTAATTATTTTTGTAGCATATACAACAATGGCACTGGTCACATCGATGTTGAATCTTTTCTTCTTTTTAAAATTCACAAAGTTCATATTCTCCTTTTGCTCACTCTTCCTCCTCCATACCATAATTATAAGAGGAACTACACAGATAACTATAAGAGGAACTATACAGATAACTATCATAGGAACTACACATATAACTATAAGAGGAACTACACAGATAACTATAAGAGGAACTATACAGATAACTATAAGAGAAAGTATACAGATAACTATAAGAGGAATTATACAGATAACTATAAGAGGAACTACGCAGATAACTATAAGAGGAATTATACAGATAACTATAAGAGGAATTATACAGATAACTATAACAGGAACATATAACTATAGAGGAACTATACAGATAACTATAAGAGGAACTATACAAATAACTATAAGAGGAAATATACAGATAACTATAAGAGGAATTATACAGATAACTATAAGAGGAACTACGCAGATAACTATAAGAGGAACTATACAGATAACTATAAGAGGAACAATACAAATAACTATAAGAGGAACTATACATATAACTATAATAGGAACTATACAGATAACTATAAGAGGAACTATACAGATATCTATAAGAGACACTATTCAGAAAACTATAAGAAGAACTATACAGATAACTATAAGAGGAACCGTACATATAATTGTTCTAGAAATATAAAGAGGTACATGTATCAATATGCTCTCAAGCTATCAATATGAAATGATATTCATTCTGTAATGAATACTGGTATTCGTGTTAATTCAGGTGATTCCAAAATATAAAGGTCCACTAAAAATGAATGCATCTTCAGACAATATGGAAATTCTAAAAACGTCCTTTCTCTGCAACAGCAAAGGATGTCTGTGCAAACAAATAGGGATTTTTTTACTAAATAAATGCAGATATCATTAGAAAGTTTTTCTTTACAAATTCTATCAGACAGCGGTGTAAGTAAATATATTTTATTATGCTATAAGAAAATGTTGAATGATCCAAATAAGAATTATCTAGCATTGGTATTTTTATCAAAGAATATATAGACATAGTGGATGTCAGTCTTTTTTTAAAAAAAATTTGGGGGTAAAATTTCAGAGTGCAACCCGGAAGTTGCGCTGCAGCTCAAAGAGAGCCATGGTCATTGGCATCAAGTTCTCCATCAGCTTTACCTCACAGGCACCACTTGTGATTTTATAGTTTGAACACCAATGAACATGGAATTGATTCACATCCTTCGAGATGAATTATGGAAATTATACTTGGCATACATGATTGAGCCTTTGTGCCCTCTCTGCAATAACCAACTAGACAGACTTGTGAAAATTCAAATGTCTTTCATTAGTTTTATTTTGTTTTTGCTGTAACAAATGATCAGTGTAAAGATGTGCATGAATCACCATTGTAATAATTGCTTTGACTAGTAACCTTAAATAAATGTTCACTTTATCATTTACTTGAATGCATTTAATACAACTTGACAATACAGAATAATATGAGTAAGAAGTTGTACATTTATAGTATCTAAGTCCAAATGTAAGATTTAATAAATTGTGGAATTCATATCAGCTATTTCCTTCAGTAGAGGATTTGCAAATGTACAAGAGTCACACAGAGTTGAAAATCTTAGTGGACAGATATATATGTGTGTATTGTGAAGGTATATGATTTAGAATATGGATGTTTTTATTATTCAATTGCACACTCCACATGCATTTGACTCGTCCTGGTAACAGCTGTGCTTCATCCTTACTGAAATGAGATTTTGATGATAGAGAAGGTGATATGGTCAATGCCACTCCTGATTAAAGTTTATCAAATATATCAAATCCTTTATTAGCCAGAATCATATATCATCTGGCTTCAACATCTCCAATACACCTCAGTGATCAACAATGTCACCACCAGAGGTGGATCCAGGATATAATTCAGAACAATTGTGCTGCACAAGTGATAGCCTTTGCTGTGTGACAAATTTTACACAATGTAGTTGCTGTCAGATAATGACTAGTTATTCAATTTTAAAGTTAAATCCAGTGTTATGTTTGTTGTATCCATTGCGATTCTTTCAGAGGTAAATTCGGCATTGAACCCTCTGGCCTGCTAAATGTAGATTTAGATTTTGGTGCAACTTCATAAGAGTCATGAGAAATTGATCACTGGTATGAACCCTTGTACTGCCCATCCTAGAAGTTGTTAAAATGGGCCCATTCTCTTCATAACAGCCACCAACACATTGATACTTCTGAAGGAAATGATGTATATAACAGCATTTGTAACAAACATATACATCAAGTGAATATCATTAAAAGTATTGCAGGGTGGATCAAGAAAATTTGCAAAGGTGGGGGGGGAGGGCAAGTGTAATTTATACTATCCCCCTAAAATAGGTATGTGTGTAAATTAAAATTATCAAAATTGCAACCCAAATCCCCATATTTGTTACATAAGAACTGCCAAATGGGGGATGGCACCACCACCACCACCCTCTTGTCCCACCACTGCATTATTTAACAGTAAATAAACATCTTGTATCAAAATTTTCATTTTCAAAAAGAATTCAAACGCCGCAATCTAAATTGAATTAATTTAAGATCTGAATGTATGGATGAATGTTTACTATTTCTTTGTTGCCACAAGAGGCATAGTGTTTTACAAACAGTTACACATGTACAGAAAATGAAGTACGTGTGTATCAAAAACTTTTTCTAGGTCCTGTATTATGTAAATATTGTAAAAACATGTTATTTCAGTGATTCCAATCGTCTTTGAAATTTTTTTGTTTCCAAATTGGTAGCATTTTCCGTGAGGGTCACAATAAAAACATAAGCAATATCATTATTAATTAAAAATAATGAAAATGACAAACTGCATTGCCTCGTAATTAAATGTGTCCCCTCCCACCACCCCCCCCCCCCCTCCAGCATCCCATAAAAATGTGTTAATACAAGTTTATATGATTATATGATTAACTATTAATAAATATATTTACTTTACCCAGCTAATTGTTTTAACCCCCCCCCCCCCCCCCCCCCGGTCCCTTTTGCATTCATTTTGTATCCTTTATCAAAAGTAACATACTGCATAATTGTGTCATGTAATGTTAGTTCTAACTCTTAAAAACTAAATCCTTCAACTGCATTCGTAACGTAAAATCATTATCTAATTCCAAACGGAGAGAGGTCATTTATGTTACATAAAGAACATTTGATTTGGAGGTCCAAGTGACTTCCTAATAACCAAGTTTTATTTACTGTATATTATATCAATAAATATTATAACGGCTTTTGGTATTTTGAGGAACGGAATGAAACCGATTGTGGATACCTGTAAAAAGTAAAGGGTTTTAAAATGAAATACCCGACTTTAAAGTTCTAGTTACATACATAATTGTGTATACTCATGTGGGCTTATGAAAAGTAGAGGGTTGTAAAAATAAAATACCGGGCATTAAAGTTTTAGTTTTTATATACAATTGTATCCAATCGTATGAGCTTTTCTTCAGTGTTAATATCTGTAGTTACTGTATAAACTATGTTTAATTTTTGATAATATGCATTTATTACTGATATACGTCCCGTGGGATCCGCGTTAGAATAGGTCCTCAGTACCCCTTGTTTTTCGTAAAAGGCGAGTAAATGGGGGTGGTCCTTCGGATGAGACCGCAAAAACCGAGGTCCCGTGTCACAGCAGGTGTAGCACAATAAAGATCCCTCCCTGCCCTTGTTTCTGTTAAAGCCTTCCTTTTCTTCTGTTTATTAGTTGATTAATCTGAAAAAAGGAGGAGTTGTTAATTTTTTCAAAAGAATAAAAAATAGAAATAAATAAATAAATAATTTTTTTTAAATCAGGGTCAATGTACAATTCTGTGGATAAATAATAGTGGCAAATAAAGCTCCCACAATAAAGGGACACCAAATTTGCGAGGTAACTAAGAAGTTGAAATAATTGCAAGCATGATCTCGTTCCGTTCCGTTTTGCTAAATCCCAATTTTCGTATGGAAATTAGTATTTAGCGGAACGGAACGAAACGTCGAATTTGAAGCGTTGCACCTGCAAGTAGTCTGTTGTAATTGAATGATTTTCATTTTATTTAATCGTATATGTATCTTAAGACACGGAATTATCTCTCTTGTTTGGGGGAGGGGTTTCGTAAATTTTGTAATTTATTGCAACATGGTTCTCCCCTGTTTCTGTTTAAGCTTTCATTTTCTTCCGCTTGTTAGTTTATCAATCTGAAAGTAAAAGGAGTTGTTAATTCAAACAAATAAAAATTCAAAGCTCCCCCCCCCTCCAAAAAAAAACAACAAACACCCCAGATTCAATGTACAATTTTCTGCATAAATGATAGTGGCAAATAAAAACCCTACAAAACAGGGACTAGAAATCTGTGAAGTTACTATGAAGTTGAAATAGCAGTTGCGAGCATTACCTGGTTCCGTTACGTTCCGATAACAAAGGCTGTAGTCCTGCAATGCATGCATGCGATTTTTCTGAATACATGTATTTATGTATTCGTGAATGAAGTTCCTACGCTTGAAAATATCTTGGTCTTTATGCATTTTGTTTTGTGAATTTCGTTTGCCATTCCTTACACTGTGTAAATGAAGAAAAACTTGGTAAAGGGTACAATTCTACAGCATAAAATTAGTATGCATGCATGTGTTGAAAAGTAAAATGTACATGTAATAACCAGACATGTATCGTCATTTTTCATGGGGGGGGGGGGGGGGGGGGGTAACAACAGGGGATAATGGAAAATTGGATTCTTCAAAATTTCTTGCTATTCAATATAATAATTAAAAAAGATGAACGAAAACAGCAATAAACTAAAACAAAAAAAACCCCAAATAAACCAAGATGTTTTGTCCGATGTTCAAAGTCCTAATATGGGAGTCAAGAGTTAAAGCGTCCTTTACGTTGACTGCTTCAATAATTTCCTCCTACACTTTATTTTCTTCAATCGTTGGGGGTGGGATGGGGTGGTTAGAGTCCTCTACTATTAGTGTCTCACAATATCTTCATTTTCTTAATTGGTGGTAGTGTGTGTCTTCTACTATTATATCAGAACTTTCAAGCTGGGGTCATGTGGGGGGAGGGGTTGTCACCCAATATATCTTTTATTTGCATTACAAAATAACAAAAAATGGATATTGTTATTAAAGGTTGGGGACAGAGACTCCTGCCCCTTGATTCTATGTGCTTGATAACAACGTATAATATAATAAACTCGATTATTACTTTTTGCATTAGTACAATTTGCGTCGAGTTCAACACAGAATGTAATAACGCAAAATGGAATAGATCGATGACATTTTGTCTATTAACAATGATAGCTTTCATTCATATGTCGATTTGATATATCCCTCTGAGCTCGAAATAAAGGACATCACAGAGTTGTCCACTTCTGCTTTATACTTAGATATTTTATTGAAAGTAGACATTAACGGAAAACTAACAACTCAGCTATATGACAAACGGGATGATTTCAGCTTCTCCATCGTCAACTTCCCACATTTATGTAGCAATATTCCATTATCACCTGCATATGGTGTTTATATATCTCAACTGATTCGATATGCAAGAGCTTGTTCTGGGTATAGTCAGCTTTAAATCGAAGTAAGCTACTGACAAACAAATTGATGGTACAGGGATTTCAACAGTCTCGATTGAAGACAGCATTTCGCAAATTCTATGGTCGTTATAACGATCTAGTTCGTCAATACAACCTCGCATTGGGTCAAATGCTGTCTGACGTGTTTCATACCGATTGTTAAGCCGTTCTTGGCACACTGATTTTGACTGCGGATAACTCCGTTTACCTGATCAGGATATGGGGCTCACGGCGGGTGTGACCGGTCAACAGAGGATGCTTACTCCTCCTAGGCACCTGATCCCACCTCTGGTGTGTCCAGGGGTCCGTGTTTGCCCAACTATCTATTTTCTACTGCTTATAGGAGTTATGAGATTGATCACTGATCGTTATCTTCACCTTGCATATGTATATAAGATCTATTGAGCGCCAAATTAGCATAAAATGAAGTAATTGAAAATAACATGATTTAAAAATATGTTTAATTTTTAAATTATTGGGTGTTTTGAATGAATCGAATAAATCTGTATTATCAATTAATGAGAGCAATATTGAGTTACTAGTACTGTTCTCTTTTTTTAATTAACGATAACATTTGTCTTAATAAGAGCGCGATTGTTACAAGATCATCGTCTCTCTCTCTCTCTCTCTCTCTCTCTCTCTCTCTCTCATCCCATACACTCGTACAGTGTTGCATATGCAAATTATATATGCATCAACAATTTATGTACCTAAATAATTCCCTGATTTATAAATCTGCAATACAAGTAAATCATACGGTATAAGGATTCATGCACAATACAGGGTAAATATTCTACTCTGATACTTCCCCTAATTGAAGATAGCTGATCGGCACGGGCTAAGTATGTCGCAGTCTATTCAATGGACAATGGTATTTACTGTTGGAATGCAACTGGAGTTTATCGTTTTGTTTCATGGATTATGCAAATAAAGGGAGTTTTACTACTACTTAGAGTATTTTCGACAAATGTACACGTACATCTGCTATCCTTTACAGATATTACGAGTAGGCCCAGGTAAATAGTCGTCCGCATTCGATGCATTTTCATGGCGAGCATACATGTCATGTTTATAAGTAAAGTAGTATTTATGTATTTGCCTTTTACTTGAAGTAATTGTGAATGGTATAGATTGTATATCCTTTGCTTATTCCATTTTATCAATAGATAATAGATGAAATATTTCTCCGCGTTTTTGTATAGTTTTGACATATTTGCTGCAAATGTACGCACATTCACATAAAGAAAAGGCATTCTATATTTATTTATCCAAAGCTTTTAAAATGATTTACTACTGTACGATATGTTTATTATAATTTTGAGCACTGCGTGATGTTCCAAAACGTGATTTCATTTCTTCTTGATGTCCTATAAATTAGTATCGGAGATGTACGTGTTACCTGTCGAAGCTAACCGCACATGTAAATCGAAGACACTGATGTGAAGTGAAACGTAACAAAACTCGTCCCCTTATCAAAGCTGACATGAATTAATAAATATAGTATAATTCTATATGTCCGCCATATTTCTCTGCTAATCCGCCATATTTCTCTGCTAATCCGCCATATTAGTTGGAATTTCTATTGTTATATGTATCGGGGTTCGCATGGTATATTAGGGGACGAGCTTTGCTACGCTTCACTTTACATCAGTGTCTTCGATTTACGTGTGCGGTTAGTTTCTACAGGTAACACTTACATCTCCGATACTAATTTATAGGACATCAAGAAGAAATGAAATCACGTTTTGGAACACCACGCAGTGCTCAAAATTATAATAAACATATCGTACAGTAGTAAATCATTCTAAATATATATATTTGGATAAATATATATAGAATGCCTTTTCTTTACGTGAACGTGCGTACATTTGCAGAAAATATGTCAAAACTATACAGAAATGCGGAGAAATATTTCATCTTTTATCTATTGATAAAATGGAATAAGCAAAGAGTATACAGTCTATACCATTCACAATTACTTCAAGTAAAAGGCAAAGACATAAATACTACTGTACTTATAAAAATGGCATGTATGCTCGCCATGAAAACGCATCGAATGCGGACGACTATTTACCTGGGCCTACTCGTAATATCTGTAAAGGATAGCAGATGTACGTGTACATTTGTCGAAAATACTCTAAGTAGCAGTAAAACTCCCTTTATTTGCATAATCCATGAAACAAAACGATAAACTACATTTGCATTCCAACAGTAAACAACATTGTCCATTGTACAGACTGCGACACACTTAGCCCCGTGCCGATCAGCTATCTTCAATCAGGGGAAGTATCAGAGTAGAATATTTACCCTGTATTGTGCATGAATCCTTATACCATATGATTTACTGGTCAGGGTATTGCAGATGTATAAATCAGGAAATCATTTAGGTACATAAATTTGCATATACAACACTGTACGAGTGTATGGGATGAGAGGGAGAGAGAGAGAGAGATAACAACGAGAGATAAAGACGAGAGAGAGAGAGAGAGAGAGAGAGAGAGAGAGAACATCGATGATCTTGTAATAATCTGCTCTTATTACAAATGATATCGTTAATTCAATAAAAAGAGAACAGTACTAGTAACTCAATATTGCTCTCATTAATTGATAATACAGATTTTAATTGATTCATTTAAAGCACGCATTAATTAAAAATTAAACATATTTTTAAATAATGTTATTTTCAATTACTTCATTTTATGCTAATTTGGCGCTCAATAGATCTTATATATCTATGCCATTTTGCGTTATTACATTCTGCTTCGAACTCGAAGCAAATTGTACTAATGCAAAATGTAATAATCGAGTTTATCATATTATGCGTCGTTATCAAACATCAAGGGGAGAGGACAAGAATGTCTGTCACCCACCTTTAATAACAATATCCATTTTTGTTAGTTTGTAATGCAAATAAAAGATACATTGAGTGACAACCCCTCCCCCACTTACCCCAGCTTGAAAGTTCTGATATAATAGTAGAACACACACTACCACCAATTAAGAAAATGAAGATATGAGGCACTAATAGTAGAGGACTCTAACCACCTCATCCGACCCCCAACGATTGAAGAAAATGAAGTGTAGGGGGAAATTATTGGGGTAATCAAAGTAAAAGACTCTTTAACCCTTCACTCCCACATTAGGACTTTGAACATCGGACAAAACATCTTGGTTTGTTTGGGTGTTTTGTTTTATTTTATTGCTGTTTTCGTTCATCTTTTTTAATTATTATTTTGAATGGCAAGAAATTTTGAAGAATCCA
This sequence comes from Ostrea edulis, assembly GCF_947568905.1. NCBI lineage: Eukaryota > Metazoa > Mollusca > Bivalvia > Ostreida > Ostreidae > Ostrea > Ostrea edulis. Next base: position 74,628,106 of record NC_079172.1, on the reverse strand, counting down.
ATTTTTCCCCTGTTGTACCCCCCCCCCCCCCCCCCATGAAAAATGACGATATATTATTACATGTACATTTTGTTTTGCAACACATGCATGTATACTAATTGTATGGTGCATGTAGAATTGCACCCTTTACCAAGTTTTCCTTCATTTGCACAGTGTAAGGAATGGTAAACCAAAATCACAAAGCAAAATGCATAAAGACCAAGATATTTTCAAGCGTAGGAACTTCATTCATGAATACATAAATACATGTATTCAGAAAAATCGCATGCATGCATTGCAGGACTATAGCATTTCTGTGTTTTAACGTTTCTGTAACATGCCATAATGATTACTTTGAGGCTTGAGTGTAATTTATTCATAAATATTTTATTACGTAGATCTGGCGCAATGGCCATATCTCTGTACGTAAAAATTTCAAATTCAAATGTATTCGATAAGATGTTAGTATGCATAAATCAGTAAAATTCGTGTTGATCTTTTATTTGATATGATACAATGTCAATATACTGTAATGCATTAGTAGGATATGCAGAAGGCAAAAGTATAAACATTTTATTTTTTCATTATCAGTATCAATATCTATATGATCACGAAAAAACATTATATAATTTATATCTGGATTCATTTATACCGATTTAGATATCAATAAAAACAAAGCTGCAGAGTTTGGGAGAGGGGTTTCTAATGAGTCTGACGAAATTAAAAGAAGGAACCCAACATTTGCATTCAAACTAGATAAACTTCAACATGAATTCATTTCTGCTCTGACTGAAAGCATGATTCTAAATTCGGGAACGAATCTTGCATACAAAATAATTAAATGGGGAACACATAAATTCGAGCTCCTTTGGAATTTAATGAAATGTAGATATGCACCTTTCTTTCAACACGAATTGAAATGTTTCAGGCACGAAAACAGGGAGTTGGGGTGGGCAGGAAGGCTGGTCTGCTTTCCCCACTTTTCTTGACAATTTACTTTTTTCCCGTTATTCTAACATACAAAGTCAATATTTTCTACATGCACAGTTCAAACTAATATTTTTTTTTTAAAATTTGTAATGAATTCAATTATAAGCATGAACTCCTGTAAGTTTCCAATATATTGTCAATCACAAATTTTTAAATATCTGGAAATTTTTAATGCTTGAAAGCTTACATTTATATAAGTGATCAATTTTCTTTCCTTCTGTGAAATGATATATTATAAATCGAAGTAGGACGGTCACTCTCTCTCTCTCTCTCTCTCTCTCTCTCTCTCAATGAATATGGACATACAGAGACCGTAAAGAATTATGTGGTGCCAAGAGACATCAAAACTATATTTTCGTTTATAAATTTCCTTTCATATATGTCTTTGTGTAATGAACTGTTTATTATGGATTGCAAATGTAATACACGCATTTGCACACAGATGTATATTTTCGATCATTATTCCCTTATTTGTATATCCAAGTTTGTATATGATCATCGAGAAATTTTGAATTGTGCACGCAATATATCCAACCAGATATTAGATTCCCGATTTCTATAAACTGCAAAAACCTCGACCAGACAAGCATTCAATACACGAAAAATTTTCGACTCTGACATCTCCCCTGATTGAAAACGCACTGTTTGGCACGGGGGAAGTGTGTTTCAGTCTGTATAATGGAATGACAACTTGTTGTAAAGTTCTAACGAGATACAAATGGAGTTTATCATTTTGTTTCGTGGATATATCAGAATAAAGAGAATCTAATATTTTTGGTAAGTGCACATCTCCGATACCTGTTGAATAGACGCCCGTATTTGATACTTTTTTTGGCGATTATACCTTGTGCATTGCATATTATGCATATGGCATGCACCTTTATTTTGCAAGAATTGATATAAATAATATATTTTATGCTCTTTGCCTATTCCATTCTATCAGTATGTAATTGGCAAATGATTTATCCGCATTTATTTTATTAGAAAATGCAAATACTTGCATGCACTTACAAGTATGCAAGAAAAGCTTTTTTTGCATTTTTGTCTAACTTATCTAAACTTCCATAATGTTGCATTAGTATACAATCAATATTTTGTAATTTTGAGCAAAGCATAATGTTTTAAAATGTTATTTTATTTGTTTCTCATTCCCTATATATTACTATCGGAGATGTGCACTGGTCAAGTCCACCTAGAAAAATCACTCAGGTGTGACAATCACATTTGGGGTATATACGGGTAGAGTAAATTAGGCAACCTGAAAGAAATATGGCGGATAAGATGAGAAATGTGTACGTATTTATTAATTCATGTCGGCTTTAACAATAGAATATCCAACTAATATGGCGGATTAGCAGAGAAATATGGCGGACATATAGAATTGTCACATATTTACAGTGATTTTCTTTTGTTGTTCAGGTATTGTATCTGGTTATCATCAACAGGGTTTTTTATCGCATATGTGATAAAACGAGCTCCTCGCACCTTGATATCGTATGGGCGGAACTAACATCAGAATTACACAATAGAAACAAGGCGGGGATAATTCAGTTTTCGTGAAGTTACTTTTGCTGTTTCACAGGTAAAACGTGCGCCGATCGATGTCTGGGGCGTTGAAACAGACGAGAAGTGTTATGTAACAAATACATGTAGACACATACCTGTGACCGTTTTTGCAGTCAGTAATGTTAAATAGTTCTCTCTCTCTCTCTCTCTCTCTCTCTCTCTCTCTCTCTCATTTTATAAAGAGTTTGCTAATGCAAGTCTTTAATCATTTTCCCACTTTAATATTTGTGTTATACAGCCACCAATATGTGATAGATACTGCCAGGGATAATCAGTTTTCGTTAAATTAGGTTTCCTGTTTTACGGGTAAAGCGTGCGCCGATTGATGATGGCTGTTGAAGCAGACAGGAAATGTTATGTAACAAATATACACTTACCTGTGACCAGTTTTTTTTTCAGTCAGTAATGTTAAATACTTCTCTCTCTCTCTCTCTCTCTCTCTCTCTCTCTCTCTCTCTCTCTCTCTCTCTCTCTCTCATTTTATAAAGAGTTTGCTAATGCAAGTCTTTAATCCTTTTCCTACTTTAATAGCTGTGTTATACATGTGTTCTTAAAACATTTGAACAAATACATGTATAGAATTAAAGTCCTGAAAAATTATTTATGAAGCCACCAATATGTGATTGATACTGACAGGGATAATCAATTTTCGTTAAGTTAGTTTTGCTGTTTTACGGGTAAAGCGTATTAAATTTTATATACACATGCATCGTCCGACGATGGTACATATATATGGCAATTTACCATTGTATTGAATGTATGGTTCAATACATGTAAAATGAGAAGCTTTTGAAATATGTGACAAGTCGGTTATCTTCTAGCATTCTCGTAAAATTCACATTATCAAAGAGATGGACGGTCCTTCTCTAACTCGTGTGTTCCGCACACTCGTGACAGAAGGACCGCCTATCTATTTGATAATGTGAATATTACTCGGATGCTAGAAGATAACCATTACCTATACTATATTTATTAATTCATGTCAGCTTTAATTTCTAAGTAGTTAGATATATTAATCACTTGTCTATTGGTTTCAAACAATATGGAATTACTCAGTATAATTACATGTATTATGTGTACATTTTCTCATTGGTGCATGCCCGTTCAATTAATTTCACATTTGTTCCTAAATGATGATCTATTTTAGTGTTTTCATATCTATCTGATGTGCGCATTTGGTATTCGTCAGGGTCAGTTGATTTTTATGTAATTTGTTTGTATTGTACCCTTTCACCACATTTCTCAATAAACTTTGGAAACCAGGTGTGGTTAGCTGCACCGCAGTATAATTGTATTTGTAATGTAACGTGCAAGGGAGGTCACTGCCTGTGAACCCCCGCGGGCTCGTACCCGTGATTGAAACGGATAGCCCTGAGATACTGCAAATAGGTACAATACGCAGACTTTAATCAGTTGTACTGCGCCTATATATAGGATCTATTGACTGGTAGCGAACAAGTGCACTGGCAGGGAATTCCGCACACCAGTGCACTTCCACAAGGACAAGCAGGGATGCCCGCACATCTGCCCTTCCGCAGTGATGAGCAGGGATGACCACACACCTATCACTCTATAAATACCGGTTCTAATCAGAGACACTGGCAGGGATGTCTGCACACCAGAGCTCTACCACAAGACAGGCAGGGATACCCTCACACGTGATCTTGCGCAGCAACAAGCAGGGATGTTCGCACACTTGTAGCTAACAGATTCCAAAACCAGAGCAGGGTTTGACCACACACTCTGACAGTAATAAGGAGGGATGACCACACACTTACTACTTACACGTACAGTATAAGTAGGGAAGTCCGCACACTGATATGTATCTTGCAGGGTTTGTCGAGTTTTACCTATAGAACTGATGTTTTAGACATCATGTAGAAGAATCCTATATATCCGAAGTACCATAATGATCCGTAGTGTATAATTACTTAAAAATTAAAACAAAATACTAATCATACTCAAACTGGCTAATCTTTATAGAATCTATTATAGAAACACACAATGATTATAATTGTATGTACTTTAATTCAAAACTAACCATCATGAAATATTATTTGAGCATGTCTAATAAGCAATTTAAAATGACAAGGGCGATAACTCTCGCAATAAGGATAACATAAGAAATACAGCTTTCTGCTTCATCACCCCCCACCCCAGCTTTATGCGACCTCCCATAAAAGAACATACAACAGTATATGGCAAACACAATTCACATGTACAAACAAAAAATACAGATATCTTAAACAAGCTATTTTGATTCCTAAATCATCACTTCAATGGAAACCAAAGCCTGAGTGAACTTTGTGTTAACCATTCTGCAAAATAAAATATAAATATTTTACTTCACAGATTGGCAAAGGCAATAAGAAAAAGAAATTTAGCACGCATCTGCATATGCTTGTGCGTGTCATCCCGAGCGCAAATATAACATTTTCTCTTAACAAGTCTTTCTTTACCATTGCGCATAACAAAATACTATATTTTAATTTAACACAATGGTAAATGGAGCCAAACATGTTAAACGTGTATCATAAGACGTAGTCTTCGTGCCAGCGGGGAGGATTGCGTCGACGACCACTTTCATATTCATCGACAGTATGACATGTGTTTTCGTTCTTTGGACACTGATTTGGTATCATCCGCCTTCTCTGTACAAACTGCATCGTCTTCTTTCTCAGTCTCCCCGAACAGAACTTGTGGTTTTTGCAGACGAAGTCTATCAACGTGAACTATCTGCGGCTTACCACGGCTACCACAGTTTACTTCGTACAGAGGGTCAGATATCTGGCGTAGTATCTCAAACGGGCCCCTCCAGTAGCTAGTCAGCTTCGACAAGTTACCAATTTTTCTTGTTGGGAAAAATACATACACTTTATCACCGTTGCTTAACTTTTCCCAATTCAGCTTGGCATCATGGTAACGTTTCTGACTATGCATTTCGCCATGAATATGCTCCCGAACAGCGTTGTGTGCATCTTGAAGTTTCTCCTTTAATTCCCAGGCCCATTGATTTTGAGGAACTTGGTCGAGGTCGCTGGGCATTTGATACATGATGTCTAGAGGAGTAGCCATCTCTCGACCAAACATTAATACATTAGGAGTACAGCCTGTGTTTCATGTTCAGCAGAACGGTACGCCATCATCAGGTACGGTAAATGCATATCCCAGTCCCGATGATCATCATCAACGTATGCACGCAGCATGCTGGCGAGGGTCTAGTTAAATCTTTCAACCATACCATCTGACTTGGGATGGTATGGTGTGGTCTTAGTTTTCTTTATACCAAGTAGCTTGCACATATCGGCGAACAACTGGCTCTCATATTGGGTCCCCTGGTCTGAATGGATAGTATACGGGATGCCAAAGCGTTTGATGACTTGCTCAACGATAATGCGCGCCATGATTGCTGCCTCGATGTTCCGCATTGGGAAGCACTCCGTCCATTTAGAAAAGCAATCTGCGACAACTAAGATATATATGTTGCCTCTTGCTGTTACGGGTAATTCTCCAAGAATGTCTGTGGCAATGCACTCCATCGGAGCACCAGATATAGTAATCTTCATTGGGGATCTCTTGTTTTTCAGTGGAGCTTTACTTCGACTGCACTTATCACAACCAGCAATGTACGTCCTCACATCATCTTGAAGCCCAGGCCAGTAGTACCTCTGTCGAATCTTTGCAAGGGTCTTGCGCACACCGAGGTGTCCTGCTGACTTGTTGTCGTGGCTCATCATAAGTGCTGTTCGCCTTTCCGACATTGGGAGTATGGCTTGCATTTTCTTTAACTTTTCTGGACCTTCCCATCTTCGGTATAATATGCCTTCCATCAGTTCCAAAGAATTGAATTGTGACCACAATGATTTCATTACTCTGTCCTCGCTACTTATTCGGAGAACTCCGGTCGCTTGTTCGCCAATACCCAGTCTTTCAACCGCTTGATCTGTGCATCAGCATCCTGAAGACTGCGTAAAGATCCTAATTCATCCTTGGTAACCTGTTCAACAACCTTACCAGGGCTTTGTTTGTCCCAGTCCGTCGTAAACACACATTGCTTGGATGGGATGCGACTCAGAGCAACTGAGTTACGATGTTGGGTACCCGGGCGATGTTCAATCATCATGTCAAACACACTTAAAGTTTATATCCAGCGTGCAACTTGACCCTCTGGGCTTTTGAAGTTTAATAGCCAGCGTAAGGATCCATGGTCAGTGCGCAGTGTAAAACGTTTACCGTATAGGTAGTGTTTGAAGTGTTTAAAAAAGTGCACAACTGCGAGAAGTTCCTTTCTGGTAACACAATACTGTCTCTCAGCTTTAGTTAAAGTTCGACTGGCATATGCAATAGGGCATTCGTTTTCCATATATTCACTGTGACAGGACAGCTCCTATTGCGAAATTGCTGGCGTCTGTGTCCAGAATAAAAGGCTGATTGAACTCTGGCATGGCTAAAATCGACGCATTACACAAATGCGTTTTGAGGCTGGTGAAAGCATCTTGACACTCTTGTGTCCAGACTAGTGCGCTGCCCTTTTCCGTCACTTTACTTAAGAGTTTTGCTTTTTCGGCAAATTTTTCTAATACCTAGGGACGAGCGGGCCTCAGATACATTACAGGGCTCTGGCCAATTCCCGACAGTTTCTACCTTCTCAGGATCGGTGGAGATTCCGTCTTCTGTGATAACATGGCCCAACTAAAGTACTCTGCGTGAAAAGAGGACACATTTCTTTGGTTTCAATTTTAGTCCGGCATCAACAATGCGGTCAAACACCTTCGATAGGTGTTCAATTATGTCTTCAAATGTTTTCCCGACGACAATTACATCGTCTGGATAGATTAGACAAATCTCCCATTGAAGACCAGCCATGACGATCTCCATTAACCTTTGGAAAGAAGCCGGTGTGCAGCTCAGTCTAAATGGCATCTTACGGAATTGAAAAAGGCCTTTGCGCGTAACAAATGCTGTCATGGGTCGGTCTTCCTCCTTCACGGACACCTGCCAGTATCCCGAACATAAGTCCAGTGTTCAAAACCATACATTACCAGAAAGACTGTCCAGTGAATCATCGATACGCGGCAATGGGTAGGCGTCTTTTATGGTCAATCCATTCAATTTCCTGAAATCAACACAGAAACGAGTACTGCCATCTTTTTTTGTACCAAACCCACCCCTGCTGCCCATGGACTAGAAGAGCGCTCTATGACTCTATCCTTCAGCATATCATTTACACGTTTATCTATTTCCTCGGCAGCATGGCAAGGAACGCGCCTCAAGGGTTTCTTAATGGGGTGTGCGTTGCCAACATCTATCTCATGCTCAACAACCACGTTCGTCGCACCCAGATCAGAGTTACTTAGTGTAAAAGCATGAGAATATTGTTGCAGAAACTCCCGCACTTTGGATTTCTGATCCTCTGTGAGGTCAGTGCTACTGCGCCTTAAGAGATCTTCAAGTTTGTCATGCAACATAGAGCTTTTCTTTGTCTTTCTCTCTGCCTGGACTGCGCAGACGGATGACATTTCAGCAATATGAGTGCCACTGTAAATGGTTCGACTTTCTGATCCCATATTTAATACTCGAATTAGTATCACACTATCTGCTTTGACTAAGGTCCTTCCTTCAAGGGTACCTGTGGACACAAACCTTTCATTTGATTCCACCAGACCATGAATCAGCGGAATGCTTTCACCCTCTGGTGCACATTCTCTCCCCTTCATGACTACCTCTTGATTTGTTGGTATTGTCAGCGTTTAGCGCTACAATTCGGTAGCACCCATAGCTCCCTTCTTTTGTAAGGTTATATTGTTTTCCTCTGATTTTCTTCTTTGCCACATCAATCGTGCATCCATGTTCTTCCATGAAATCAAAGCCAATGATTCCATCATTGCTCAGTTCCGCAACCACACCGTCCAATTTCCAAGAGAAGGCACCTATCTGTGCTGTAAAGGTTCCCGTGCCACTTATCTGGAGACAATTGCCACCAGCATCCAGTATATCTCGACTGAACGAGCTCAATCTAGGTCGGTTCTCCTCTGGAATTCTACGCATCAGTTCAGTGGAGATTAGACTCACTGTCGCACCCGTATCCACCAATAGATTCGCCTTCACACCACAGACGTCCATTTCAATGAACAGACCAGCTTTTAATCCGACTGGACTTGTTCCTATGGAAGCGTTCTCGTCGGTCTTTATACTTCTGCTTGAAGTCTTGGCGTCGAAGTCCTTAGTTCTCCAACCACGATTTTGTTGATGTTCCGTGGTAGGGAACTTAAATGGATTCTTAGCTTTCCTTTGCGCCTGATAAGCTCTACAATCTTTCCGCATATGCCCTGGCTTTCGACAAAAGTAGCATATTTTCTGTGTCCGAAATGTTTGATTCGATTATATTTGTTTTGATTGGGGAGAAGCTTCATTTCGTTGTGCATAATTCTTCAAACATCGAGGCTGTTTTCCCATCCACGGGTTCAACGGTGGTGGGACGCGTATAGTTCTTTTTCTCAACTCTGTTGTAAGCTTCTAATTCGACAGCCAACTGAATAGCGTTATTAAGGTTTTTTAGGACGTGCCTGTTTAATGCGGATGCGCATTTCTGAGTCAACTAGTGCATCTACGAATTGGTCTTTAGACAGTGTCTCCCTGATCTCCTGTCCTCTGGCAACGCTCACGCATCTGCACCCTGTATAGCTCTGTTTGACTTGAAGGTGCAATTCGGTATTCCAGGGCTTTTACAAGTGTCTGATAATCGAGTTTTCCCCCTTTGGCATGTTACCCAATACACCCTGTGCACTTCCTCTAAGGGAAACTTCTAAATACAATCCCGTCTGGTTGTATTTCCATCCACTTATCTCTGCACAGGCTTCAAAGTGCGCATGGTTATCTAACCATGGACCACTGCCATCATACGTTGTTGGCTTCATGGTTTGTCTCGATACTGGAAAATCCGCCAACGCATTGTCATCACTATGGGGACTGGTGAATCTTACTCTGAACCTACTTCTAGTTATCCCAGGGGGAAGAGAATCGTCTTGGTCGTCTCTGTGAGGTTCTTCGGGAGGAAGTCTAAGTCTAGGTTTATCGTTAAGCACATCCTCTCCTTTTTCCTGATACAGATCAACTTTGGGAGTAGATTCTCGACCACTGTAAACGAGGGGTCGTGCTCCAGCGTCTCTATGCAAGTCCATGATAGTTTGCTCAACATACTTTTCTGTAAGGGTCTGCGCATGCTTGGCTGGCGCACTGCTTGGTGAATTTTCTTCTGTCTGTTGAAATTCTCCCCAGAAACGGGACGCACCAACGCCAGAGTCTCTCACTTTGTCTTTCATGCGCGTTGTGACAGGCGTTGACGACTGGAAACTCTTATTCCTTATGCTCTCCTCTTTCAGCTCCGCGAGCTTCTCTTCTATCATGGAAAGCTCCTTGTCTATGTCGTCCATCGTGCAGCTACCTCAGGGAATCCCACCGCTGCCACCCAATTTTATGTAACGTGCAAGGGAGGTCAGCGCCTTTGAACCTCCGCGGGCTCGTAACCGTGATAGAAAGGGATAGCCCTGAGATGCTGCAAATATGTACAATGTGCAGACTTAATCAGTTGCACTGCGCCTATATAAAAACTATTGACTGGTAGCGAACAAGTGCACTGGCAGGGGATTCCACATCAGAGCACTTCCACAAGGACAAGCAGGGATGCCCTCACACCTGCCCTTGCGCAGTAAAGACCGCTCTATAAATACCGGTTCTAATCAGAGACACTGGAAGGAATATCCGCACACCAGAGCTCTACCACAAGACATGCAGGGATGCCCTCACACCTGATCTTGAGCAGCAACAAGCAGGAATGTCCGCACACTTGTAGCTAAAGCCAGGACAGACTTTGACCACACCCTGACAGTAATAAGCAGGGATGACCACACGCTTATGACTTCACGTACAATATAAGTAGGGAAGTCCGCACGTATACGTATCTTGCAGGGTTTGTCGAGTTTTGTCGAGTATATCGTGTAGAAGAATCCTATATATCCGAAGTATCATAATGATCTGTAGTGTACAATTACTTACAAATTAAAACAAAATACTAATCATACCCAAACTAGCAAATCTTTATAGAATCTACTATAGAAACACACAATGATTATAATTGTATGTACTTTAATTCAAAACTAACCATCATGAAATATTTATGCATGTCTAATAAGCAATTTAAAATGACAAGGGCGATAACTCTTGCAATAAGGATAACATAAGAAATACAGCTTTCTGCTTTAGTAAAATATCATAAATAACAGAATGTGACTATATTACATTCAGGTTAGGCCTAAGTGAAACACATTTCTGTGAAATATCGCATTGTAAAAGGGAGTTTTTAATTTACCAATTAAAGGTCTATATTTTGTTTTTTATAAAAATCAAAGACTTAGTAACTTGTAATTGGCATTTAAAGAGTCCGTGAAGTCAAAGTCAAAATTTTGTTTAATTGGTGTAGAATAACACGAAAGTCAATATCCCAAAATTTTACAGTCAATATAGCGGCGATAAGGAAATTATTGCCGTTAAAAGTTGTCGATTTTCGCACCTGATTAAAACCAATTAAGGCAACTTCCGGTTGTACTATTATTAGCAAAATACTTGCGTGACGTCATTTTACATCAGCTTTGAAATGGCAACTTTAAACGATAACAGCGTAACCTCGGATTCTTCGTCCGATATTGACCTACACATGTCATTTGAGATATCATCCTTCGAAGAAGAACACGAGGAACATCAGCAGGACATAGTCCCATATCGGTTTGAACCTGAAGTGACTGATCCTAGCGAATCGGATGGATTAAGCGAAGACGAAGTCGACGACCAGCTCCGACTAGGAAATACGGATTGGTACAACTTTCCCTATCTTTTATTTGTTACACATGTAATTAAATTGATAAAATATATAGATATATATAAAAACTTTATAACTTCACAGGTTATGCGTGTAGGAAAAAAATAGTTGTACCCACGCTTTGGAAAACGTTTGGCCATTGATCAGGTCCAGCACAGTTTCTTCATTTAGCTCTCATTATAAACGTAATTATAATAGCTTGATTAAGTTAGTTTAGATTGAATTTCTTAATTGTAGTGGCATAGCCAAGAAGTCGCATGTCAATTTTTGAACGTGTTTTTACTTTGAAGTGACCACAACACTGTCCTGATTAGAGTTCATAACAAAAAAAATGTCAATCATTCTAAGAATGTTAATGAAAAGAAAATTTCTTCTGTTTTGTTAACTGTCCACTATCCTGTGTGCGTTGAAACTTACATGTAGATAAGTACACAGGGTTTTGACACAATATGAACAAATGGGTATATATAGTATAATAGTACCCATTTGCTCATATTGTGTTAAAACCCTGTGGATAAGTATGATGACTTTACAATTTGGAATTCTACTGCCAATCCATTATTATTTTGATCCTTGTTGACAATTATTCTATTCTGATGATTGGATACATGTTGCTCAACAACTTAATAATCCTCAACATCTGACCCTTTTGAATCAAAATACTGAAGGATCAGTTTAAGAATTATTTTTTTGTTTACAATGTGTTGTATTGACATCAAGGAAATAGCTAAATAAAGAGAGTGGTGCACCTGGTATCATGGAATTAAGTTGCCATGTAATATTTTACCTCCTTTTCTATTTGTCTTCAGGAAATTAATTCATTGCAGTTATTCATAGCAAATACTTCATTAACTAATGATTCAGTAATACATGTTGATAATGCAATTACAATTTTAAGTGTAATTGTGGATCATGCACACCCATGTCCACAGCCTTAGAAAGCAAATGCTGCTCTGACATTTCACAGATTGTCGAAAAAAATGAGTCTTATAGTGGTGATTTAACCTGCATTACAAGACATCCTGGATTCCAGACTGTTTGTCTAGACGTCTTTGTCCTGGAGACTGCACACCACCAGTATCGTTCTCAGTATTGAGATATACAGAACAGTATGAACGAGTAAGAATGATGTTTTATTATCTATAATTAATAGGAATTCAACAAAAGTGGTGTATTCAGTTGTGTAACAATTTATACATTTTTATCATAGGAGAAACAGATATACCGCATATCGTCAATTAGCTCGTTGGTGTTGGGGCTACTTAGGAAAGAGTGTTCGAGTTCCCCTCCCCTCCTGTGCAGTAACAAAGATCCGTGAGACATTCAGCTCAGAGGAGTATCACGGATATCAAGACCCAGAATGAGTAAGCATAATTTGACTCAAAGTAAAACATTTTACTTCAGTTTAAAGAAAGCACTCTTGAAGTATTTTTATTAAAATGGAGAGCAGCAACGATCAACCTTTAAAAAATATTGCTATAAAATTACATACTTTAAAACATGCATAGCTCAATTCAACTTAATTAGTAGTTATCATACAGGAACACAAAAATATGGGGCAGGTGGGAGGATTTTATTTTTTAATGTATATTTCCCGAGAAATAAAATTAATGACAAAAGACATCACAAACAGTGTTAATCAAGTTAAAATTCAAAGAATCCTTGGTAGAAGATACAAAACCAACATTCTGTGACTTTAATCATTCACTCATGTCACTGGGAAGCAAGTTTGTTTGAAATTATAATTTTCGCGAAAATAAAAAAAGCGAGGCGACTCCTTTTTTGAGGGGCGGGTGGGGATGTTGATCTATCAATTAATTTTAACTGGCCTTACATAAAATATAAAATACAAGCAGCATAGGTTATTGAACATTCATGAAATTTCTGAAGCATAAACATACCTGCAGTACATGCCATAGTAAGAAAAGGCCACCATTTTGGGGCAATGTGGTTGACAGTACTATGGCATGCCTCTATCTGTGATGTCTGGTACAATGGGGATAGCTTGGGAATGTCCGTTTTCATCTGATTGGACAAGATGATGTCACTAATTTTCTCACTTGCTGTTGATCCTTTTTGAAAATGATATAAGAAAAAATGAGTAAAAATGAAATCAATAAACATTCGCAGTTTTTAATAAGGCTCAACACTTTTTTAAAAACCATAATAAAATGTGGACAAAGGAAAATGTTTAATTATCAACAGACCTATGCAAAGAACAAGAGGACCACAGGCCTTAACGGGTCACCTAAGGATCATAGCCCATACAGGGTGCCTGAACCCATGAACTTCACAATACAGGTAGAGAGCTTTATGGACATCATAATCATGCATTTAGTTTTTATTAGTTCTGTATGGAAGTAGAGAAGAAGAATGTCTAAGATTTAATACATTTTCACTGCATGTCCATATTGACCCCATCAAAGGGCCAGGAGTCATAAACTTCACAAGTTAGATAGAGATTTTCATAGACATCAAAATCATGCATTAAGTTTTTCGCGAATGTATATGGGAGTAGAGGAGATTTCCCAAGATGTAATACATTTTCACTATACGGCCCCACCTTAGGGCCTGAACCACTGACCTAGGAATCATCAAATTTACAACTGAAAGGGCTACCCAATCATTCTAAATATCTGTTATTTGCAATTTAGTATCAATAGCATGAAAGAGGATGTCTTTTAAATGTTTCACACATAAACTCTATTTACCAAATTTGGTCCTGTCCTGCAGTCAGAACCCCTACTCTGGGGATCATGAAAGTTACAATTTTGGTAGAGGCCTTCTTGTTCTACATTACTATGTATTTAGTCTTTCTCACACACATGTGGATATAAAGAAAATTTGTCAAATTTGGACAGTTTTTGCCCCGCCCTAAGGCTCCAGGAGTGCAGGAATCCTTAAATTTACAATTTATGTCCACCTTGTTAAAAAAATGCTACATACCAAATTTGAAAAGAATTGGAATGGTAGACATCAAGAAGTAAAAAATGTTCAATTGTTAACGCATGACGAACGACGACGACCGCAGACCAATTGCAATAGGTCATTCGAGTAAACTTTGGTGATCTAAAATTTTAACAAGTGGTTCTACCTGGTTTTATCCACTTCTTCTTTCGTTCGTCACCATAAAGCATGCCATGGGCACACAATGGGAATAGGTAATTGTGTCCCTCAGGCTTGTTGTGAACATGGTTTTCAACGGATTCCCACTTTGCCCACATCAAGTCCCCATCCCCATTAGGTGTAGAGGCTGCTACCCAATATAGGTGATTCACCAGGCTCCTGCTCCACTTCGATAGCTGTCCACATTCACTCTGTTTGGCGGCAGCCAGGACTTTTTTCTTAAAACATACATTGAATAAACAGGACAAACTTAGATAATTCTCAATGCATATTGTCTACAGTTCTCTCCAAACTTCAATTAATTAAACATGTATAGATATGTGTCTAGTAAATGTCTGTAAATGTTGCGAGCATAAATCAAAGTGAAAAATAAATACCTTTAGCAACATGCCACACATCATAGTAATGAGTGGTCTCGGGTAAATTTTCCCTGATCCACTTCTGGATTTGTAGATGGCGGTCAGTCACAATCGTCCCTATCTCCAGATCGTTGTTTTTACCCAGTCAACAGCACGCTCGAGACCTCTTTTCTCCATACCATTACTGTTCTTTACTTCATTACTCTACAAAATTGTATAACAATATAAATAAGGAGAAAAAGTAAACCACATCTCACACACAACATCAAGAACTTGAAATCACAAATACAACTTTCAAATTAAACTTCTTAAAATAGATGTTTAAATATCATACATAAAGACTAGTTAATGTCAAATCTTTCCTTTCATTCATTTATGCAAATACCTGAACTAGCTGGATGTCAATCACAATTCCTTTTTCAGGGTCAATAGTGCTGTAGGAGCCAAACTTGGCACAGTGACCAGGGGAGTCAGCTCGCCCATCTCCACCAACAACCAGTGGCTCCCCTTGTTCCACCGCTTGCCTAACATACGCCTCCTGGTGTCTGTTCCACACATGAGCAATGACAGGAAACAGCACAGATGCCTGGTGGGAATAAAATGTTCTACTTGTTATGGTTGCAACCCCCATAAACTGCAGAACTTTGGCAGCAAGGGCTCAAGAGAACATAATGCTGGCAGATAATCCAAGGTTTCCTGCCGGAATCTTTCCAAGGGAGGGCTGGCTACTCCATTGCCAAGTAAATCCACAGAATTCACACTCTGCATTAATCCTGGCCATCGTCCCTATCACCTGATGAACAGTGGCTGTGGAGTGTCTATAGCATCTCTTGCAGCTACTGAATAGCTCCAACTACTTTGATCTGGACACAATAAACTTTTCTTCATCCAGTGGGTTGCAGGGCTTTTCATTG
The DNA here is from genome assembly GCF_947568905.1 of Ostrea edulis. Lineage (NCBI taxonomy): Eukaryota > Metazoa > Mollusca > Bivalvia > Ostreida > Ostreidae > Ostrea > Ostrea edulis. Next base: position 74,612,297 of record NC_079172.1, on the reverse strand, counting down.
CTAAAACATTTCAAATTAAACTGATGATATAGCTGAGGTTTTTCTTAGTACTTCAACTGATAGGATTTTTCAGACACTTTTTTCAACAATAGATATATAATGTTGTTTTTTTTAATAGAAAATAGTTCAGAAATAGATAATAATTTTTTTTATTTCTACAACTTCAATCTGAATTTACTTAGAATGTCAATTTTTCCCCTCAACTAAACACTTGAATTCTCACAGAATGCAAAATATAGTTTACTTAATATTATGGATGTGAGAATCATCTGAACTGGCACAGCCACTAGATGGTTCATACAGTGTGGCAGCCTCACTCCCTACTTCCTCTGTTGACTCTCCCCACTCGACAAATCCAGGACAGGAACTGCTGCTGGTGGTACTTGTGGAGTGGGCAAGTCATCCCTGCCATTAAATTGTGTACCAATGCTGCGAACCCGTGGTTGGAGATGAACTTGCAGCCCTGGAGAGTAAAATGACCATTAACAATCTGCCCAATTGTAAAAAGTGACTTTTTTCGAGTAACAAAATACAAACAGGAGAGAACTGATTTGTATTAAAATTTCTATTTTATCTAAATCTTTTTATTGTTGTCCTGTGTTTTTTTTAATTGTAACAAAATCATGAATAAACATTAACTGTTCATAGAATCAATTCACTGACATAATATATTGTCTGTAAACATTAAATTTTACCTTTCTCTTTATTCTTTGCAGCCACTTGGATCTTAACACTGCGTTTAATAGGTCCTTCTGTCTGACAGGTCATTGATATGCTACTCTCTTCCTAAAATAGATATAAATATTGAATAATCTGTAGAATGTGCAAATGCCAACAATTTTTAAACAAGTTTAACTAGTTTTACTGTTTCAGGAATGTTTCATTTATTAACCTACATTTCAAAACAGATTTCTGTTTTGACAATTTTCAAACATGATCTATAACCATTTCCAATCAATTGTTATAGAAATATGTAAAAATTGTTATTTGTGAAATTCTCCTACAGAGCTTAAACTTTAAGAATTAAATACCATTACCCACGCGGGCTCCGGGATTTTGCTATTTGGGAACCCGCCGAAGAATTTTGTTGCCCACCAACTCAAATAATGTGAAATAGTCTCACTATAAATATTTATATATATGTTCATTCTATATCAACATCAAGCAAATCACCCCAACCTCACTTTCCTCGAACCATGGACAGGGCTTGAAATTAACATATGCCCGTCAGTCTGTGACTGGTTAAACGTCTGGTGGACTGATATACACCTGTTTTAGTCAGTCCGATGGGACTGGTTAAATTTCTAAAGCATCATTTTGGAAAATATATTTATGAATATGGATTATCACAATACCGAACCCGATATAAAATACTTTTTTGAAAAGAAACTGTACTTGCCATGTGGGTTACCAAGATTTCAATTGTACTCGCTCAACCCAAATTTCACTTGCATTTGGTGAGTGAATAGGTGTTAAGTTTAAACCCTGGTTTAAATTGATTTATGTAAACAGGAATACCTGAATGGGTGCTTGCTGACTCAATACGCTCATGTAGGTCTTCTTCTACTGGTATTTCTGCATTGTTGTCACACAGCAACTCTGTCAGTATCTATAATCAACCAATGCAACAATTGTTACAAGTGCAAACACATCCTTGAGAAAATGCAGTACTAAGTCCAGGAATTTCTGGGTGGGGATCTGGACCCCCCCCCCCCCATTTGTTTTGGGGATGTGCTAGTGTTCAGCATTTCTTCAGAGAATTTGAAGGTTATTCAAATATCAATAACAAAAAATAATTTTATGAAATTCAAAAACATACATATTGCATATAAAGATGATGAAAAAGATATATACATAAGTAGTATAACCCCCCCCCCCCCTCGATAGGGGGTTCAACTGAGTGCACTTTTGAGGTCAAAAGGTCAAGTTTTAGAGTGCATTCGAGAGCGGGCTAGGGGTGCGCCGAGCTAGGGTTGCGCGTGCCGAGGTAGCGCGTGCTAAGACTGCACGTGCTAGGACTGTGTGTGTCGGACTAGGATGGTATGAACTTGGGAGAGCGTTATGAGATATGAGTGCGTGCGGAGCTATGACACAACAATGAGTAGAAAAAATCGATAACACTAAAGTCGAGATCGCTATGACGACGAGGCCTGAGCCGTGTTTTATCGGTGTTTTAATCCTTTAAAATCCTTTAAATTCACAGTGTTATTAATAAAAAACGCATGATTTTAAGTTTACACATTTATTAAATAATCAATTTGAATAACAATTGAACACAATTTTATACAGTCACAAGTTAAACATTAAAATTGTCAGAATAAAGTCCACACAAGTTTTATCACACACGTTCATTCCTTATTCTTTCGGCTCAACTTTCTCTTCTTTTTGAGTTTCCTCTGACATATTTCTATGACCCTACATAACACAACTGCGCACAACACAGATTTTATTTTCTCCATTTTTATTAACTAGAACATATTTACAATGATACATTCATAGCATGACATTGACAAGTTTGTCCTTTATGCATTCTAGGTTTATCAAACCTCTCCTTAAACCATTGGGCTACATAACGATCTCGTTGTAACGCTGTGCCTTTCCAAGGAAGTAACCAATCTTGAACCGTTATTCTATTACGATGGCGTTGATGTAAATAATATACACAATATTGTCCACAGACATCCGTGTTCAAAGCTTGATAACAATTCATGTTATGAATCCATGTGTCTCCGTGGCGTCGAATAAACTCTATGATTTCTGTATATGCCGGGGGTAATCCGTAAGAATCAAAATATTCTATGATGGGGCTGCTCAAATACAAACAAACCCAGTGGGCTCCGGGGCGATGCTGGGGGTCCGTATTGACCGCGATCGCTTTTTGATGGGGTAAGACCTCCGGTAATACGTCTCTAGGATACACACCTCCAAACGAAGACCCTAAATCTCGAGATAAGACGTCTCTCAATTGATACGTGTCCATCAGTAATCGATGCTGACTTCTCGCTGCTTGTTGACTTCTAGCAAATTGTCAAAGACGGCATACACCACACAGTTTAAGGTCTCCGTTACGTTGGCCGTGAATTGTACTTCTACTCTCAGGTTCCCCGTCTGTATGAGATGAAATTTATCGGTCTGAGCTTATTGATCTTTGGTGAAATCCACACACCATAGAGTGTAACCGTTTTTATACTCTTCCAGACTAATGTCCGGGGCCCAATCCTGTCCTAATTTTCCCAGACCTTTGTACAGAGTCAGATACGATCTCAGATACTGATCGTCGTTGAAATTCGGTTCCAGGGGTCGGGTTTCTATCATTTCTCCATTGATACTCACTTTTAATTTCTTGACTTGCTGATTTTTGAAATGAAACGGATTTTTAGTATTATCGCCGTTAAAGGCGGCATTTTCCACGAAGCCCAAGAGAATCAGTTTGGGCATCTGTCCTTGAAACAGGTGATCCGTGATTTTCGATTGGGTGCCAGTGGGGATGGTGAACGTTTTCACTTCCACTCTTCTCAACGGATATTTAGCCGTTTGGGTACTCAGTTGTTGATTGATCAGATTGACAATGTTAGGAATCGGTTTGATTTTTCTCACCCACAAGATCATACTTTGAATGGCCACTTTACCACTACTCCCCGCAGCGGTCATCATGTAGAATTGAGACCTGGCGCGGTTGAATCTCAGACGGACGTCTACTCCGTTCGGCAGACATTTCTCTTGCTGAAACAAATCCAGATGTAAACGATCCATCAACACAATGACTTTACTGTTATCGATCTTCTCGTGACGTTTTCTCAACCCCACGTTCTTGGAATTATCGGGATAGATCGGGGTAGGGATGACGGCATTGATGGTGACTGTATCACCGGCTACGGCGAATTGCTTATCAGGTTGAGTCAGAGCGGCTAATCCGACTTCGTCCATGTGCCCGGCCATATCTTTTTCCCACAAGGTACAGGCCTTCATCTGGGTTTTCAGAGTCTTGTGGCTATAAGACAGTAATTTCTCCAAGTAGGCTTAGTACGGATAAGTATCCGTTCCCGGGGTGATGACTTTTCCATTGAGACTCACGTCGATTTCGCTGAATAAGGAATGTAAGATGTTGTTGACGGGGGTGGAAGTAGAATTGCCTCCCGTGAGAGCTGTGCCATCTCCTTTGGTAAATTTACAAGTCATCTGGAGATACGATTGAGATAAATCCAGATATTCATCTCCCTGTCCTTTGATTTCGAATTCGATGGGAGCTGTATCCGAATTCAGAATACTGGAAATCGGATAATATTCCATCCATTTAGAGTCTTCTATAGTGACGTTTGTCGGGGGAACTTTAAACAGTTCCAGACTGTCTGTCCCACACGCGCAAGATTCTCTGTGCATCATTTTTGATGTGTTACCGATCGTCGATGGGGAATCAAATGGGTGCTCACACGACCTACACCCTCTTTTTATAGGCTCAGCCGAAAATGTCGGGAGATCGTTTCTTCTTCTTACCTCGGGACTTTCCCCGGGGGTTCACTGCTGGCGCTCTCTTCCTCTTACGAGGTCCTCCGCGCGCTAAGATGGGGAGAAACGTTGTTTGGCCATACCCGCCGTATTCTTAGCGTCTTTGATAGATCTCTTATTTTCTAAGACATCTAGTCCCGTCTTAGCAACGGCTGTCAAAGCTTGTTTGGCCCCCGTTTTGAGTAAATCGGTGAAAAATCCCTTGCCTCTCTGTCGTTTTCTTTTTCTTCTTCTTTTTTGACTGGCTGCTGTTTTAAGTATTTCGTTTAAAAGTCCTCGGCCTTTCTGTTTTCTTTTTCTTTTCTTTCTCCCCATAGTGCTTGCTAACGCTTGGCCTCTGTGAGTTCTGAGCGCTTGTTTGAGAGATCGTTTATTTTCTAAGACATCTAACCCTGTCCGGTACCCGGCTTTCACGGATTGGCGTGCTCCTCGTTTCACCACACCCGCTAAAACACTGTCCCCTTGGCGGGCTCTTAATTTTTGTTGAATTTTTGGCATGGCCATACCGGCCGTATTTTTGATGGCTTGTACTCCGTGTGTCTTGGTGGCGTCTTTGAGAGAGCGTTTATTTTCTAAACCATCTAACCCCGTTTTAGCGACTGCTGTTAAAGCACTTTTAGCCTCCGATTTGAGCAAATCGGTGAAAAAACCTCTTCCCCATTGCGCCGGGTTAACCTTTTTGAGGAAATCAGTGAAACCCTCTCCTGTTTGCGGTGCGGGGCTGCCTCCTAGTAATCCCCCTACGACTTGACCGATCACGGGAGCCGCTAGTTTACCGGCTATTTTTAAGAGACTACCCCACCCGTGACCCCGCTGATGTAATAAACCTTGATTATACTGCATCTTTGTCGAGACTGACCCCCTTCAGAGTCTAACCCGCTTTTTATACTTTTTGCGACCCCTCTTTTTTCTTTTCATGCCTTTGCCTCCTTGGTCGGCTCCGGCTATGTCACTAACAACCATAGGAAGGAGAATGGAAAATATTCCGTGTCCTTTCTGACGCCTGACTCCACGATGATACTTCATCGTTACACGACTTTTTTCTTCAATACACTTTTCGGAAATGAAGTTTCACTAATGTTCTACCATTTAAAAAGGGCATGGGGGTCCCTACAGAGGTCATGATGTAAATATCGATGGTATCGAAATGTTTTTTACTCAGTTTCAAATAGTCGGCCCTGATGGGTTCCCATTTGGCATGTTGGCCGTCCACCAGGTGAAACGTACTAGGAACCACCCTTAATAATTTCAATTCGTTGGACCCCACCACTTGAGGGTTCACGACATCGCAATACACGTACATGGATTTCAGATTTTCGTAGATATCCATGGTATTGTTCCCCAAGTAAGTCACGTTGATCCATTTGGTCTCCGGTTCGTTTGGCAAGATGAGTTTCTGACTATCCATACCGAGCTTGTAAGCTAAGGATAGGGGGAAACGAACGCATAAGGGGGCTTTTCTGAGTATTTTCCCTTTAAACTGATATATGACTCTCTCGTATTTTTCGAAATAAACTAATTTCATGAAACTCTCTTCTTTGGGGTTACCCATCGTTTTCCATATCTTTTTCATACTTCTGCCCAGACCTTCGTTGATTTCGTCGATTAAGGCCGCGGAATGAACGTAAGCTCCGGGTCTAAAGTGAATTCGGACGATAGCCATCTTCTCACTGATATCGGTGATGTGAAACCAGAGAGTGTCGCGCCATTTGACTAGTACGGGGCACTGGCTCAAGGGAAGCATCTTGACTTTTTCCATTCGAAATCGTCCCCATTTGGAAATATCGGGGTTTTTGACGTGTTTAAGGTACTCTTCGGGGACGAGGATATCGAAATAAGTCTCTTCCTTTAGGATGTTTTTCAAAGCATTGGGGAACATCATTTCGGTTAAACCCACTTCCCATTCCCCGTCCGTCAAATCCATGGATTGGGGTAATAAGATTTTAAATTGAGCGGCCGTATTGTTCGGAAAGGATTCCATAGACCCATCACTAGGGAGCGTTAAGTGAAACCCTTCTCGTCCACTTCGTACACATCGTCTTTTTTAATCGCTGTTTGTAATTCTTGGGGGTAAAACGTTCCTTCTAATTCTTCTCCGTGGTCATATTTAATTCGGTATACGTTGCGCCCCCGAACTTTTCTGGAGATGGTAAACAACTCTGTAGTCCAATTAGGTAAATAGCCTTTTTCAAATGTGCGTTTGGCTTTACTGATGCGTGCGCGATCTCCCGCTTGTAATGCCAAGGTGGTTGCAGTCTGTTTTCCGTACAAGGTTTTCCAGACCTTTAATACATTTGTGGCATTGACTTGAGCAGGAGCTCCCCGGATGCTGCGATGATACGTGTGATTGTATCCGTGTACCAGATCGGGTAAGACATCCACATACCGCCGTATTTTATGGCGTGTAAAATAACGCCACATACGTGCTTTCAGTGTGCGTTGAAAGCGCTCCACGATACTAGCTTTGGTTTCGGCATTACGTGTAGTAAAGAAATGAATGGTTTTGAAGGCTTGGAGAAATTCTTTATTCGTAAATTCTCTCCCTTGATCCGATTGAATGTGGACGGGGTGTCGTCCGTCTCGAAAAATCTTTCGGAGACCTCGTATCATTTCTTTCCCCGTTTTCTGTTTTAAAGGCACCACCCACGCATATTTAGACAACATGTCTATGGCACACAATAAAAATGTATAACCATCATTGTATTTTTTCAAGTTCGTCACATCGGCTAAATCTAACTGCCATTGCTCGTCTATATCGGTCACTCGGGTCTGTTGTCTCTTAAATTTGCGACGTATGGGCTTGTGTAAGGTATACGTATCTTGTTCTTTGACCCATTCTCGAATGTTAGAAAGTGTTATCTTGTGACCTAATTTACGCACTTGACGATACAAAGCTTGCACTCCACCATACTCTGTCTTAGGATCGTAATAAAGTCGCTGTAAGATCTGTTCCGTGGATTTTTTCATGTTAGCGTTAACCATTGTCCGATTTCACGTGATGTCTTTTTCTTGGAGCCCTTGGAATGTTTGGGGGTCATAATGCGTTTCGGAGTTTCATAGAAAGACTGGTCAAAACCCGAGATTTCTTGAAAACCGCTCTCATCTTCATCTATAGGTTTAGGAGTACTGATTTTTCCCGGCCTGTCCATTGTTTTTATAACATCGCGATTGGTCACGTATCCTTTAGGGGCATTCGTTTCTTTTAAGGCTTGGGCAAATTGCTGTAATCCTGCAGGTGCTTCACGATGTTTCAAAGGTTTTTGTCTCTGGGATTCGCGGAATCTTAAAACCTATATAACTGATTTCTCCTTCTTTATTCCAAGTTAGCACTTTGGATTTCTTGAGATGATCGGGTAATAAACCCACTTTCTTTTGACCCGGTTTACTGACACTTTTGATAATCTGTTCTTCTAATGCATCGGTGTCTGCGGCTGCTGCCCCTACAGGTGGGGGAGGTGCTTCCGCCGGAGTGGTTGGTGTGGGAAGTTTAGAAGGATTCTGTTGCCGAGCTTGTAAATATTGTCGATACCGATGAAGTTGATGGCCGTACAGAGCTACTTTTTCTCCCTCGGTTAAATCATCTCGATGTTCGATGTCATCTAATTCGCTGCGTAACCCCACGGTCGATTGAAATTCGGGAGGCTTAGGTAATTTTCCTTTCGATTCATTCAGCATGGCTTCGGGGACTAATACCATTTTACGACTCATGATTTGTTGCAAAATTTACTACAACAAATGAAGCTAAGCCAACTTTCTGATTGATGAGTAACGCTCGGCGATTTTTCACGGGTTGTCGCTGTACTAGCCGTCTCAAGATGTGTTTCTTAGGAGCTAATTGTCGCTTCTGAGTGGGGGTGAGAGGAAGCACCCCTTTTAATATATTGTACAGGATCTCACAAATCTTTAAAATGCAGTCGTTGGAACAATGTTTTAACACCTCCCTCTTTAATGTGAGTGAATAATGCGGGGTGCCCAGAGTTTGTAAGAGAGGTAAGTGAGGTCTTAATCGGGATTCACACTTCTTCGTATGAGCCATGGTGAAATAATGAAGTTGTGTGCACACTTTGTCACCTTTTTATACTGTTAATCGCTAGGGTGTGAGGGGTTGAAACGCCGGTGATGCACGGTCTCCTCGTGACGATTGCGACTACTTTTCAAATTGTATTGCAGGGGGCAATATCGACATTTATATTTCTGCTTAGGGGTCGATGTGCTTAAGGGAGTAAAACGGGCCATTCCCCCAAACGCCTCGCTAAAGCTGGGTAAGGCTGTATCGGTGGTTCTAGAACTTCCTATGGGCCCACTCATGACTCGCTCCATTTTCTTAGCCCCTATTCCTTGTTTCAGTTCCGCTAAAGTCTTGGTTTTTCTGGGCGGGGTGTTTTGAGGTGTCATATATTTCGTAAACGGTATCTTCACGATGAGTTTAGGGTTCTTCTTCTTCTGAGGTAATTTAGCCAAGCGCAAGAGATAAGGAGTCAGGACACTGGTTTTAGGGCCGGGGGTCTTCCGGTGAATGATGAGTTTCGGAACTTTCTTAGGAACTTTAGGAACTTTCTTTTTTCTTTTCTTAGCTAATGCTAAGAGGGAAGGGGTAGCACTCGTGTTTTCTTTTGCTTCACGACTCTCACCACACTACGGGGACGTCTTTTACGTTTTTGTCCCGTTTCCCATTTGATAAAATGACGAATGATGGTCCCTCCTAAGAACCCGTCTCCACCCCGTTTCAAAATGGCTTTTTTACGATCTTCCTCATTCGCATTCTTATCGGCAATGACATTCAAGTCATGACGATGTGATTGAATGAAACGCTCCGTGAGTTTATTCACGGGTAAGACTCCTCGTAATAAATTTTTAGCGCCCATGGCAAACCAACTAAGTAAGGCTTTACGCCCTAATTCAATGAGATGGGCTCGTTGAACGGGATCCCGTTCCCGCTGTAAACGTCGTAACGTTTTCACTAATTTACTCTTGGTTGTAGGTCTACCCATGATGAAAGTTGTTTGTGAAATGAAATGAATAGTCATTTATAATGACATTTATACTCTCGGTGGCATGTGCACCGCTAAGGTAGAAAAGAGTTGACTTCTTAATCTTAAATCTTCGGGTGTCTGAGGACCTAAATCTACCAGTAAATACCCTTGAGGAATACGGGTAGCTTCATCATACGCGGGAAGTAAATGAGGCATTTGTAATTGGCGACTTAATACCCCGATCTAAGATTTATCTCTAGGATTTTTAAACAACACGAGATAGTGGGCATTCAGGCTGATGGTACGATGTTGCACGGCCCGATCAAACAGATTTTGCGTGATATATATAACACTGGTATTTCGATGATGCGCTTTGCTCGTAAACCAATCTACAATAGATTCTATAGCTTTACCCCTATCATATCATCAAAAATGAGTAAATGCCGAGTACTGAGATCGGCTACTAATTTCTCATCGTCTTGAGGAATGTTGTGAATGAATGTTACAGATTTTTGTAATGATTCGTAAGCCGGTTGCCATTCTCGATAACACCATACTATTTTTTCTGGCGGTGGTGATATCCACTGCGTATTTTGTACCAGTTGCTTCACAAATTCCGTTTTACCCGATTTAGAGGGACCCGCCACCACCATAGTAAATTCATGTTTCAATTGAAACGGAGCCAGTGTCTCGTAGGTATACATCTTGATAAATGACACAAGTTCAAGGGATCATACATATTTATTAACAAGTAAAAATACGAACGGTTTCTACAAAAGAATCTCTACAAATAGGACATTTTCTAAGTCTTGCAGCACACATAGCACAAGTACATAAATGACCACAAGGTAAAAAAGCAATTCTCAAGTCTCGTTCTAAACAAATGTGACATTTCTGGGTACACATCGAATTCCCTGCCGCGTCTAAGGGCAAGTCTCCCCAATCGCGATCACTGTCTTTAGCTCGGGCATAGGCATTGAAGGCTTGTCGTACCCATTTTACACTTTTATTGCACAGCACGTAAGCACAATGAGGGCTCCAATAGGCATGTTCTATCCAAGGATTGTCCCCGATAATTGTTTGAGAGACAATGTGCAATGAAAATAACGCACATTATCATCCATTCCTTTGTAAAAGAATCCGGCTTCAGCAATGTTGGGTAATAAGTTCAGCAGGATATCGGGGGCATGTTGAAAAGATGCTAGACGTGCCGATAATTCACCATAGGAAGGCCCTGAAGGATTCTGCAGTGATCCACATTTACTCATTTTGCAGACTGATGTTTTTCTCAAGACGCGTTTCCTTTTATACCTAATACCCATAAGGAAGCGTGTTATAATGATGAACCCGCTGGCGTTTATCATACACCATGCGATATTTTTTCACTAAAGGGATGGTGCGAACATCGTGCTGGCGCGTTCTCTGAATGAAGTGAGGATAACGCACATTGACTTCTTCTTCTTCTCCTTTTAACATTTTTCTAAGGTAGAGAGCGAGACGATCCTAGAAGCCCGATAATTCAGAGTCAAACCTTTGACTTTGCACACAGATTTGCCTCTTCCGGTCTCGTATGCATAATTTTTAGGCCCTCCCGACATGTACTTGATGATACGATCTCCACTCAATTCATCGGTCCAGCCGCCTAAACTGTTGACAATGGTGGGGTTAAATTGGGTCTCGTCATGTTGATAGATAATACTATCCGTATCAAAATATAAGACGTGTTCACCCAAAGGTTCTAACGTCTCGTACAAATGTAAACGAGCATGCGCTGTGGTAAAACAAGCTAGCACCACGTTTCCAAAAGGACAGTCTTCCAGGAATTCTTCTTTCTCTTGATAATTGATTAGCATCATGTCAGTTTCCGGATGATCTCGATTTTCTAGGAGCTCGATTTCTTTGATTTCTAAAGTGGCGTCTTCTAATTTTTGTTGTAATTCTTCTTCTTCGGTCAGATACTGGGTTTTCGGTAATTGTAATCTTTGAGCAAATTTTCCCCACAGACAATTTAAAACGAGCTTAACTATGGTTCTTCGGACAGGGTTTTTCTCGATATCTAAAAGATTCATAAAGATACCTTCTCGTCGTCGGATCTCATTGATGTAGTCTTGTTTCTGTTCGCTCGTTTGACAATGATCGGGGAATCCGGAAGCTTTTTGTTTAATTTTTAAAAAAGTATCGATGTAAGATCGAAGCAAGTCCTGACTGGAGCTTTCAAAATGCCAGACTTCATAGATGCGGTCGAGACGATATCCTAGATCTAAGGCTTTGTGAAGTTCTGTAGTCACCCAGGTGCCAGTCAGACTGCGCTGTGAATCGGTGTGCTGGCATCGCTCGTCAGGGTCTAAGTTGCGATGTTCGGCACAGGTTCGGCATAAGGGAAAGAGTAATTTTCCTCCCGTCTTATAGGGTAACACGGGGTGATACAGGCCACGAGGTGGTAAGACGCGACAACGAATGAGGCCAAAGTACTCTCTCACATTCTTGAAATCGCTGGTGATGACTTGAGGATGCCCGGTGGGAAACGCTCTGTATTTCAGAACGTAAGGAACAAACATCGACGTATCGCATGTCTCCCTCCTCGCAATACAGACGCGTGGCATTGGTACGACCTCCGTATAAGGCATCGCGGGGATTTAAGGGATCCTGAATATTAACCTCTTGTATAAACGTTTGTAACTCGGAGTTGTTTTCAACTTACTGGTCAAACTCGTGTTCCCATAGGCTCACGACTGTATACCCTTGTTCCTCTAAGGCTGTGGCTCGTTTCAATGTCTGCACGTGCAGATCTTGATACGTATGCTGGACTCGATGAGGATGCATTTCCGTCAACAGATTCGGATAACAGATAGGGCACCCATGCCAGTAACAGCCGTAGAATTCATAGACGATGCGCGATTCCTCATCGTAGCCGTCCACCGTATAGGGTCCTATGGTAATTTCGCCCCCGTTCTTAGCATGACGTATGGAATGGTGTTGATTCTCTAACAAAGTTAGCCAACGACAAGCCTTGGCCGAGTAGCGGCGCGAAGGTTGATATCCCATATTAGGCATAATGGCAATGGTGTCCGGGGGCATGGATCCTCGTCGATAGGCTAAATTAGCCGTGTTCGCAAAAGTAATCGATTCCTGAAATGGGTCAACGCGTACGAGCCCATAGAGGGTGGACTTAAATTGCGCACAACACCGGCGCAAACTATCCACGTCCGAGATACAGTAAGCTAGAAATTCCTTCTGGAAATCAAACTCTTTTCCCTGCTGCTGATAGTACCAGGTATAGAAGCCCTCGCGATTGGATATCGACATGTCGTCAGGATTGTAGTAGTGCGCAGCTGGGATAGGACCCACGTAATTCTGGTTCTGTTCCGTGTTGAAAAAGTGGGGGAAATATCCTTTTTTCAGTTCCGTTAAACCAAAAGCAGAGGGCATCTTGGCAATTGCAAAGGGTAGGAAATTGTAAGAATCGATGAATCTCAAGCTGAATACTCCCATGGATAAGATTTTACTCCCATTGAGGATGATCGTTGGTTTGATACAAGCTGTGTGAACCAGATAATTCAAGATAAACTGTCCATCGTATCCTTTGAAATTGTGGGCAATGATTGTAGCCTCGTCGTGTTTGAAGGACACATTACCCTTCTCGTCCGTCTCGGCCTGCAATAACCAGTCCATAAACTGTTTTAAGGTGTCTGGGCCTTGAAATACGAAGCGGCGTTGCGCTCCAAATCCTTGACAGTGGTGACAGCGCGTGTCGATATCTAAACTGTCGCAATGTTGACACACGCGTTCTGCTACACATAAATTAGGTATGTGAATTCCGTTTTTCTGTGTACCTTCGAAGTCGTAATAAATGTACATTTTCAAATCCTTGTTGCGTTTCGGTTTGGGTTTCTTTTGAACAAAGCAGCGATGTGGCATGGTGACGAGTTCTTGCAGATGTGGCATCGTGTTTGACCTCCGCAGGCGTGGTGTTTTAATAACTGCTTGGACATCTATTTCTGACACTGGTCACAACGTCCCATTAAACTGCAGACGGTTGTCGTAGTATTGCTACTGTAGGGTTTCAAGTGGGTCTGGTAACACGTTGCATTTCTGAAAAAACCCTTACAATGAGGGCAATTTGTATGGGTACCGTCAGGGGAACGGGGAGTATCGGCTAAACAAAATGAACATCGGTGAGGACAGACGGTACGATGCTCTTCGATGTGGCTATATCCTACATCACAATAATCGCAATACTATTTATTTTCCGTCACTCCCGGCATAGATGTTATGGCATCGTAATGTTCGTTATCCAGCAGAATGTTCAAACAAACACCATGTCCCTGTCCTTTGTAGATGGGCTCTAACCTTAAACACTGTGTGTTCGTCTTAAATTGAAATATTTTCAATCGATAATGAGGGGCAAGTACCTGTTGTAATTTCTCCCACTCCTGAGGGCCACAGGGTTCGTTGATTGCACAGCCGGCTTGTTCCATGAGAGCTAAGGCCTGTCGTTTCTGGTCGCGAGAATCTTTATCCCCTTTTCTCATGCGTAACCATTTCTTTTCCCATTCGGGGTCCGGAACCTCAGGTTTTTGACTGTGTAACCGTGCCACTGCGATAGCTCGGGGTAGACATAGGGAATCCTCGGGGTTTTGAATTTGAACGATAGCTCTCTTGGATATCTTAAATTTCTTTTTATCGACTTGTAGATGCTTTGTAGAATCTCCCCCGCTACCTTGCGGATATTTCACATGAAAAAAATCCAGCTGTGTGGCTCCGTCTGTCATCAGGAACTCTTTTTTAGATTGCTGTACGGCTTCTATCTTATTCAAAATTTTATCCTCGTTCAGATTCTTGGACTGTGTGAATTCCACCCAAATCTTGGAATCCAAAGACGGGTGTCGAATATTTAGCCGTACATAATCATTGGAGTTGCACTGCATTTCCAGTTTCACATTTTTTAGCATATCTTTGAATAATCGCTGAATAAAGGAAGAATCTGCAAGCTCTTTGAAAGTAACGTTATACACATTTTGTTTCACTTTAAATTTCCTGGAATGGCGGCCTCTGTCGAGCTTGATTTGATAATATTCCGACACTAACTGTCGTTTTTCTCTGTCTATCCCCCTCCCCGCTGTAAAAATCTCACTCGTCGTCAGTTTTCTCTGCGGAGTTCTAATTCACGCTCTCGCTGTATGTGAAGTTGTTGCTCTAAAAATCTCAATCGCTGTTCAATATAATACGCAAGTTCCGAGTTACCCAAAAGTTATTTCCCTCTGTCGAACTCTTTCGCATTTTATGACGTATGGTGGGTACACAATGTATACATTATATCGTATACCGGCATTGTACATAACGATTACGTACGATTAATGTAATAAAAGCGTAACTTTTGTTTATATCAATCACTGGTATGCATATTCTGGCCATATCAAGCATAATTTGTTTGAATAAGATCATCAAATTGGCTATTGAATCATTATTCGTTTCCTCTTCTACATGAGTGACGCTTTTATCAAAGAAAGATGGCAATTAACAATATTTGTTTGAGCCATTTTGTTATCCATACTCATAAACTCACTAAAGTTGCCTTTTCCCTGAGATAGGATGGTCTCAGAAACTCTGGATATCATCTTTTAAGAAATAATACAACGATAGTAATTAGCAAATGTACCCACTGTCATCATATTTTACGTCATAATTTACGGAATAGTTCGACAAAGGGAAATAACTCTTGGGGAACTTGGAACTTCCGTATTGCGTGGGAGTCCATTTCTGTTATTCCGTAAGTCGTTGTGTATTCGCTCAGACATGCTGATGAAAGTGACACCGCGAATTGTGTATTGCTTTATATACTTATTGTGACGTCATAGAAAAGCAGGTTTTTCCACAACGTCTTATAGAATGTTCCAGGCCTAGCTCGGCCACAGCGTCATATAGAATGTTCCACAACGTCAATAACTTGAACTCTAAATTAATTAGATTATAACATTTAATAAATAGAATCATTTAATCATGCGTTTTTTATTAATAACACTGTGGGTTTTAAAGGATTCAAACACTGAGGAATAAAACACGGTTTAAATCATGCGGTTTTTTTTTTTTATTAATAACATTGTGAATTTAAAGGATTTTAAAGGATTAAAACACGGCTCAGACCTCGTCATAGCGACTTTAAGTGTTATCGATTTTTCCCATTGTTGTGTCATAGCTCCGCACGCCCTCCAAAACATATTAATCAAAACTGTGTAACTTTATCGATCATAAGTTTCTTAATAAAAAAAAATAAAAGTGCAAGTGGTGTTAGTTTTTGTTTCTCTCAAGCATTGTCATAAACAGCATCTTTTCATAAGATGTGGGTGGCCCTTAAAAGGGCCGGGGGACTGTGAAAGCCCCCCACACTCTCTATGGGTTGTCTACCCCTCACTGCCTGCTGGCTTTGTTCTTGCGCTGGCGGTGGCGGCTGTGGTACCTCTTCTTGAGGGGTTGCTTGGGGGCGTCAGGCACCCCCTCGTAAAAAAAGTGCCACTCGCACTCCCCATCTGGCCGGAACACAATTCTTCCCGGGGGCCGCTCCACCAGGCGAAGTTCCGCCTCCCAGTCCTCTCGGTGTTCTTCTGGAACAACATTCTCGTTGGTTATGGGGGTCGGCATTGCGGTCTTCATCCCCAGCATGGTCCGCGCCAGAATTTGTTGTAGCAGGGAATACGACATTCTTCAAATTCTTCTATCTTCAATCTTCTTCTTTAAAATCTTATAGTTCCTGGATCACCAGTGAAGCGAACTGGCGAGAGCGCCGGTAAATATCAGGAAAGCACGGACCTCCTCGAAAACATCCCTCGGCTCGGAGAAGAAGCCAAGATGGCAGTCGTTAAAATGACGAATTGGTGCTTTCGAGAAGTGTGTTTTTTCTCATTTTCCTTTTCTAGACATTCAATTTCTTTGAATTGTGGATTTTATCTGATAGATTCTGAGACGCTGCATTCATTAAGCTTAAATTCATTTTGCTACATCGCATAGTATTCAAATTAGAACCAGTCAGAGAGGTCGAATCGAGCCCTCATATACTTTCCCGACCTCCTTAAAAATTCATTTCTCGACCATGCACATCCGTAAAAACATCTCATAAGGTCTATTCAATAGAAAACACCTTATTTGATTCGATTTTCATTCCACTTTAGGATTTTGTTTTTCTCAAGAGGAATGAAATAAAGCCTTTTCTGAGAGACTCAACAAAACACACCAGGCGGTTGGAGTTAAGGCTTTCCCCGTGAATATCAGTGCTGTAAAAAATGTACTTTACCCCACTGCCGCATTACATGACGTCACAATGAAAAATACGTCATGATGAAGGTCATGACGTACATCTCTACATTGCTTTCCGATTAGAAATGACAAAATATGGTTTCGTTATTTACCACCGCTGTCAAACGATAAACCGCAATATTGATCTGTTTATTAAGGCTTTTCCCCTGATATAATTCTATGAGTCTATTTAACACAACTGCACATAAGTTTAAACAATTTATTCATGATTTTGCTTCTATGTATGATAAATAAGTGTATATTGTGATTCCAAAATAATATATATAGTGTCTTATTCAAGCAACAGTTCATAAACATGAGTGTGACTTATGTGCAGGACGATTTACTGAGTATAACCGTGGATGCAGTTGTACAACAATGTAATTGTTTAACGGTAAAACATCATGGGTTAAGTAAAAGTATTGCCGACAAATTTCATTGGGCGAATCTCTATGCTACACGACAACCCCTAGGCCATAGAAATCTAGCCATAGAACCCGATCGAGGAATGCCTGGCACGTTACGCATCTTATCAAATGCTGCCGATCCTGATGTGATTTGTATCTTAGCCCAGTGGGATTATGGAAATGAAATCATCGTATTCCTCGCTATCGAGATACACCCGAACAGCGAGAACTATGGTTTCAACAATGTTTACGTGAATTGAGAAGTTTGTCGTACAAGACTTTAGCCTTCCCTTATAAGATTGGCTGTGGCTTAGCGGGAGGAAATTGGACTCATTACAGACAATGTATTCATGATGTTGCTTGTAGGTATGATAAGCAAGTGTATATTGTCATTAAAACATAATCATGTGTTTGAGGGAAAATAAAAGTGCAACTGGTATTAATTTGTGTACGTTTCTCAATCATTGCCATAAAAGCTTCTTTTCGTAATATGAAAGATAAACTAGTGTATATTATAACATGTACTTGGTAATAAAGTGCTTCTCATGTATTTTGTATGTTTCTCAATCATTGCCATAAAAGCATCTTTTCGTAACATTTGGGGTGGCCCTAAAAAGGGCCGTTTGGTCCTAAGGACCGACTTTTTTCTGTTCAATGCCTGGATCCGGTAAACCGGCATAACGGGCACCGTCCCCGGGTCTGTCTCCTCTCCTCTAACCGCTCCACACACATGCAGCAAACTGGACGCTGCCCACATCCCCCACATGTGATTCCGGAGTGTACCCTGTCTTGCCAGCAGACAGGGCACTTAAACCAGATAGGAACCGCCCTAACTGTCCAGCCAGGGACAGTCATTGGGTGGTTCCTAGGGGGATGACTTGCCACGGGTGCGTGAGCTGTCCTCGGTGGCGGAGTCCTCCCTGCAGACCGGATGGTGGGTGGTGATGGTCTTGCAGGGGCTGCTGGTCTTGGCGGTGATGATGGTGGCGTGTCCGGGACCAACAGCGATGGACTCTGGGCCGGGCTTGGAGGTGGCGCCGGGGACGGTGATCTTGGTGAATACTCCACCGGCGACGCTGGCGACCCCCCTCATCGGCACCAGGCTGTATTCCTCCGGTGCCGATGGTATCGCTGGTGCTGGCAATGCAGGCGTCGCCGGGTAGTAGGGTGGTGGTGGTGATGGTGGCTGTGGGACCCGTCGGCGAGGTCTCGTTCCCGTAGACATTCGGGCGGTGCGGCGGCGTCGGCCCAGCCCTTCGTATTCCCGCCGCACCCGGTTGACGATCTCACGGACCCCATTGCTGTCAAAAGGGGAGAAGGTGCTCAGGTCATTCTGGGCACGAACGACCCAATTCTCCCCTACCCGTTCTTCGGCCACCACCACCAGCCGGTACCGGAATCCAGGCAGGGTCTGAAAATTGTTGATTGGTTGCCTTCTTTCTTCAGCCATTGTTGTTGTTGTTCTATCTTCTAATCTTCTATCTTCAAAAGTCTTCTATCTTCTTAAAATTAGTGCTGGATCACCAGTGAAGCGAACTGGCGAGCACGCCGGTATATATCAGGAAAGCACGGACCTCCTCGAAAACATCCCTCGCTTCGGAGACGAAGCCAAGATGGCAGTCGTTAAAATGACGAATTTGTGCTTTCGAGAAGAGTGTTTTTTCTCATTTTCTTTTTCTAGACATTCAATTTCTTTGAATTGTGGATTTTATCTGATAGATTTTAAGACGCTGCATTCATTAAGCTTAATTTTATTTTGCTACATCGCATGGTATTCAAATTAGAACCAGTCAGAGAGGTCGAGTCGAGCCCTCATATACTTTCCCGACGTCTTTAAAAATTTATTTCTCGACCATGCACATCCGTAAAAACATCTCATAAGGTCTATTCAATAGAAAACACCTTATTTGATTCGATTTTCATTCCACTTTAGGATTTTGTTTTTCTCAAGAGGAATGAAATAAAGCCTTTTCTGAGAGACTTAACAAAACACACCAGGGGGTTTGGAGTTAAGGCTTTCCCCGTGAATATCAGTGCTGTAAAAATGTACTTTACCCCACTGCCGCATTACATGACGTCACAATGAAAAATACGTCATGATGAAGGTCATGACGTACATCTCTACATTCCTTTGCGATTAGAAATGACAAAATATGGTTTCGTTATTTACCACCGCTGTCAAACGATAAACCGCAATATTGATCTGTTTATTAAGGCTTTTCCCTGATATAATTCTATGAGTCTATTTAACACATCTGCACATAAGTTTAAACAATTTTATTCATGTCACATATCATTATTTCAAATACATAAGTCCCACACACAACACCAATACACATGTCTTTTTAAAATAGGGTCCAACATTTTTTCCACTTCTCGAATCCTGCGTTGAAATCGATATCGATCAGCTGCTACAGTCATCCAGATACTTTTTCGGTCTTCTTCGGGTAACAAATACACTTCATTGTTGTCCAGATTAAAGGTTACACATTTTCTTGTATTTTGTTGTACATATGGTGAAGATACTGCACTCGAAGGGTCTCGATCACTCCACTGATGTGCGGCTTTGTTCTCTTTAATTCCTCTGCTACTAAATGAATCAACACCAATGACTCGCGGTTGATACGGTTCTCGATCAAATGTCTGCATATCCACCAATATTCGTCTAAAGTGATTGGAAATATTTCCGAACGAAGACAGGATTTCAAAAATTGAAATCCTGGCAAGTTTTCTATTTCCTCAATACACTGTAGGACAAATGTTTTTTCGATGTTATCCCTCGCAGTCATGATCCAGCAATGAAAAATCAAACTGGTGAAAGTCCTTTATATTTTATGTATACTTCTCGAAGCCAGTCCTTGGTGATAATTTCAATCTCGGTGGTTTTTTCTGGCATGCGTTTCTTGAATTCCTCTCCCACGACATGAATTAACATCAACCCCGCGTCGTTATAGAGATCGATGTACACCTGGTTTCGTAGATCTGTATATTCGTCCAGAGTCAATGGAAACACTCCCGATATCAGAAAATTTTTAGCAAATTGAAACACCACATCGTCTTGCATTTTCTCGACCCATTCTATTGCATGCTTATGCGTTTTTTCTGCGATGTTGTCATTTCCAGCCGTGATTTGTAAATGACTAAAAAGAATACAAGTATCCTCTTTTTCTACGATGTTACCACTTCCAGCCATGATTCGATAATGAAGGAAAACTAGTTAAAACGCATCATTTCCATGAATCCCTCTTGTGAACA
Source organism: Ostrea edulis (assembly GCF_947568905.1). Taxonomy (NCBI): domain Eukaryota; kingdom Metazoa; phylum Mollusca; class Bivalvia; order Ostreida; family Ostreidae; genus Ostrea; species Ostrea edulis. The sequence goes on along the minus strand of NC_079172.1, from coordinate 74,591,866 downwards.
TTCCTGTAGAATGATCTCGATGTCTCGGGCTTGATCGGGGATGATTTTCTTGAGTTCCTCAGCATACAGATAGATCATGATTAGTCGCCCTGGATTTGTGTCTTTAACTAACGAACTAGCAATCCTCTGAAAACTGTCAAGACTCCCCACCTCGTGTATCGCCGAATGTACATAGGCTTTAGCAGATTTATACCCAGACGAATTTTCAACAATCTTGACAAAATCTATAATATAAGTATGACCGTCTAACCTAGTGTTGGAAGTTCCACCCATAGTGAATAAATAAGCTAAGAAAACAATCGCATTTATAGGGGAAAGGTCGTGGAGTGTAGATAATATTCTAGATTTGATACAATAGGATTTTTCAAGTTCAATTAGTGCACTAGCACGCGCTGGTCGCGAGATGTTCTAGATGTTTCCATCACCGGTTGTTCCAGAAAAAGATGATGCAATAGAGTGTTGTACAGTAGCACGCGCTAACATTCTCGAGCATTACACTGTTAGTCATGGACGACAACGTATGGGAAGAATTGAAAGAGAAACGTCGAATGAGAATTCGTAGGAGAAGATCTAAAAATTGGTGTTTTGAATATGTCTTACGACAGCGGGAAACAGAACATGCCATTCTGATAGATTTGGAAGATTGCTACAGGGGCAGTACTGTAATACAGTTTATGATTGCTCAGTTTTACACGCTGTCTAACGGAACCAGAAAAGTATCGGGATTCATGCGCTTGAAAAACCGTCGTAACAGAGGCGGCGCATGGCGGCAGTTTTTTGTGCAAACATTTATTGGCTGGAAACAATCAACGTGATGAATTTCCGAGGTACATGTAGCAGAGCTCAAAAAATAGAAAACGCCATTACCTCATCAAGTCAATGTGCATTAACACTCGCTGGTCGCGAGATATTCTAGATGTTTCTATCACCGGTTTTTCCAGAAAAGATGCTGCAACCACGTGAGCCCCACGAGACAGAATATTCTAGACATTTTGCTGGAGCCCAAGTGTCAGTCCTCATTCGATCTCCAGTCACCTTCCAGAAGACATGGCTCAGAAACAAATAGAATTTGTGGACAAAGCTCAGAAGAAAGTAGATCAGCTGGTACAGAACCAGATAGCGCCACAGAAAGACTACATTGCTCAACAAGTGAAGATGGCCCAGACCTCGGATTTCCTCCCTAGCCAGAATCCGACAGACCCGGGATTAGGCTTCTATTTTCCCGAGACACAGGACACTACGGGATTAGAGTTGGGCCTGTACAACCCTCCCATGAGTAATGAAGATTCACCCATGACCAGGACCGATTTCGCCATCATTACGACCACTTTGGACGGGATTGTCAACCGGATCAACGTGATGACCGACGAAATCGCCAATCACACGCGGGTCTTGATGAAAAAAATCGAGGAATTAGCAGCAACCAGAACCCGTAAGGACATCACAACCAGGACTAGGAAGGACCCAGCCAATAACCCCTGTTTTACGTGTTGGGAAACGGGGCATTGCTCGCCAGATTGCCCTCAGAAAGTCAAGAAAACCGTGGAAAAGGACCCTTGTTACAAGTGTGGGAAATTAGGCCACTGGATCAGCGACTGCCCAAGAGATGAAGAAGAATTGATGGCTATGATTGGTGAGGTACCCGGCACAAAACTTCCGGTCATAAGAGAGTATACCCCATCGGAGATGTGGAACCCACCACCCCCTAAGAAAACGAGCAAAGAGATGAGTGAAGGAGAACCCCCTAAAAAGAAGAGAAAGTTGAGCCGAAAGAATAAAGAATGAACGTGTGTGATATAACTTGTGTGGACTTTTTTCTGACAATTTAATGTTTAACTTGTGACTGTATAAAATTGTGTTCAATTGTTATTCATATTGTTTATTTAATAAATGTGTAAACATAAAATCATGCGTTTTTTATTAATAACACTGTGAATTTAAAAGGAATCAAACACTGAGGATTAAAACACGGCTCAGGCCTCGTTGTCATAGCGATCTCGACTTTAGTGTTATCGATTTTTTCTACCCATTTTTGCGTCATAGCTCCGCACGCGCTCTTATCTCATAACGCTCTCCCAAGTTCATACCGTCCTAGCCCGGCACACACAGTCCTAGCACGCGCAGTCTTAGCACGCGCTACCTCGGCACGCGCAACCCTAGCTCGGCGCACCCCTAGCCCGCTCTCGAATGCACTCTAAAACTTGACCTTTTGACCTTAAAAGTGCACTCAGTTGAACACCCTATCGAGGGGGGTTATACTACTTACATATATACCTTCAGTAGCTTGTTATAAACATTTTGTACAAGTTTTGTACAAGTTTCTTTGCAGAATGTATTTACTGTATGTATATAAAAAAGAAATAAACATAAAAAAAAAAGATTTTCTATTAGAATCTATATACTTGCACCCCCACAGTGTGAGACCCCCCCCCCCCCCCCTTTCCATTGGAAAATTAACCCGGATTCGCTCTTATGATTGATTGTTTATACGATTGATGAAAAAATAGATTATCATATGCCTGAACTATTATTTACTAGATTACTATATGCGTAAATGATGTTTTATGCCTCGTTCACACGGATGCGCATTAAATTTTACTTCGCATCAAATTTGATGCGAAGTAAAATAATGCGCATTAAATTAATTCGAATTAAATAGCGTTCACACGGCGGTAATATTTAATGCGAAGTAAACTAATGCGCATTAATTTCGTATGCATCTCTATTAAAGGGTACGCGAAATAAATTAAAGAATAGACTATGCTATTATTTTTATAGATATTTTAATGAATTTTGTGTAGATACAGAATTCTTTGTTCAAAACGCTATATAGGCCTACATGTAGTATACTACATGTTTACAATTTAGGTCTACATACATAATTCTGATCTACACATAAGGAGTTTTTTGTCGTGTTTATTTATATGTTCCCAAGAAATTACTTGTTATTTCCTCCGACAACCAGCATTCAATCTAGACAATATATTGTTTCTTCATGGGCCCAATTTTAAAACTTCGGAACGTCTTTTTCACCATTCCGCTGACTACTGTTATGACGTAATTTTTAATTACTAATACATATTATAAGTCTACTATGACGTCATATGGTATAAAAAATAACAATGAGCGGCATATGTTTTAAAAAATGTAAAAAAGAAAATCATTATCACTATTTTAAAACATTGGTGTATTTAAAAACAATTCCTTCCACATGTATTACTCAGTATGCCTATGCAGAGCACAGATTTACGTCTGACATTATCTAATGACATGCTGTTTGTACATGTTTTTAGTGATTATTATCATTTTGCTTAGTTTTTCGTACAAAACTAACATATATATATATATATAGAGCTGACCATGGGTATGATGCATGTGACCCAAATTGGCCATTACGCATGCGTCTACATTTAATTCGAATTAGCTTCGCTTAGCGTTCACACGGAGCTAATGCGAATTAAATTTAATTCGCATTAAATCGCGACGTCAATTTTAATTCGAAGTAAACTAATGCGCATTAAAATCTCCGTGTGAACGCGGTTCAGATTTAATTCGCATTAACTTACGTTTAATGCGAATTAAACTCTTCGTGTGAACGAGGCATTAGAATGAGAAATGGTCAACATATGTTTTCAAAATAAATGTTTTATTTTCCATGGTATAAAGAACAGTGTGATATTATACAAGACAGTCACAGAGATAAAAAGATATCAGGTTTCTCAATCAAGCACATCGCGGTATTATACACAAAATTCAGAGAGTAACACAATGAAATTCAATGTATTGACATATCACGCACACGGACACATCAGAAGGATTTGCACTATTGTTAAAGATGAAAATACTGAAGACCAAAGACTGGCAGACTTGAAAATATTTCTTACTGCGCAGAATTATCCGGAAACACTCATTCTTTCAGCCATAAATGAAGGAAAGAAAATTCCACAGCATACACTTAGAACAACAAGAGAAAAAGAACACAATCCTTTCCTAATACCATTTATAACAACTTACAACCCAAAACATATAAATATCTTTCAGGAAGCTAAGAAGAATTTTACAGTTATCGAGCGTGATTTAGAACTTCAAAAAATTATTCCCAAATCCGACCTACTTCACAGCCAAAGACAACCATCCAACTTGAAAAAATTATTAACAAAAGCCAAATTCAATTCAACGCCTGAAAAATACGCAGTTTCTACATGTGGTGACTCAAGGTGTGGTACATGTCCCTTCCTAAAAACAGGACCTTCTATTACTTTTAAATGCGGAAAATATTTTACTGTAAATAATAACATGTCATGCAAGTCGAAAAACTTACTATACTGCATTATTTGCAACGGGTGTGGCGAGGAATATATTGGACAAACCGGAACACAACTAACAGCGAGGATGCGTGTCCATCGCCAACAAATTAACGATCCCAGTACAAGAAATACCCCATGCAGCGAACACTTTGACACCTGTGCTAGAGGCAACTACAGCGTATTTCCATTTTATAAACTTAAAACAGAATCAACGTCCATGAGACTTGCTAAAGAAAATTATTTCATTAAACTGTTTTCTCCTAAACTAAACAAACTTTAATCAATGCATATATGAAAAATTCTGATTGTTAAACCTCTTAATTCATCAACTTTTATCATGTAAATGTTCATGCTTATTTTGTCCAAGTCACCTTTCCCGAACTTTTGTATTATGACGTCATGTATGTATTCCCTCCTCGCAAAGACTATCATGACGTCATGACGTCACAATAGACGTCTCTAAGATAAACAACTTTGTATTCATTATTTAAAAATTGTATTCACCTGAGATGGATGTTAAAATCCAGAAAGCGCTAGTGATTTAAATATATTTTGGAACTGTATATTTTCTGCTTTTTTTTATTGAATTATATATATATATATATATATATATATATATATATATATATATATATATATAATAGTACCATCATGTAAAATCAGTCCTCGAACCGTATATCAGATTACCATCACTCCACCCCTCAAAAACACTATTTTTTGTATGTATACAAGATTTATCAATAAGTATAAAAAAAGATATGATATATGATGTGGATTTTAGCATGTAATGTTCTCTATATATAACTCAAATATTTTGCGCATATTGCATGTTTTATTTCATACGACTTAATATTACCCAAGTTTTAAATTCCATACCTAAATTTCTAAAATCGTTTTAATTTAAGTTAATATAACCCAAAAGACTATATTAACAGGCATTTTAGAATTGTGACACATAATCTAACTAGCATAACCGCAATGAATAATCCACATAGCAAACACCTATGCTACAATATTCATCGTTTCTTAAGTATATCACTTATCCAAATATCAATTCAAATTTTGAAAAAATAAATCATAATTCTTTCAAATATCCAAATGTACCTACAAAATGTATCATGGACATGGTATATTTTCCTAACGTTAAGGCTTATAGATGCCATCACAATCTTAATAACTTATATTATCAAAATCACCATCTTAGTTATTCTGCAAAATTTTATGTTTGTATCATTAGTTTTAAGAAAGCTATTAACATTTTGATAAAGTGTGTGCGACACTGTCGTTACCTTTGTACATTTTATATTTACGTAAATATCAGAATATCCAAGCTAATAGATTCAATAATTCGAATTTTAATGACGGGTATTGATATCGAATGGATAGATTGTAAAATTGTCCTCAAAATGATATGCAACTTTCGTGTAGTAAAGTGTTTTCATTCATATAAAACAGCGTAAATGCTACCATAATGCTATGTAATACGTTTTTCAAGACACCAACCGTGTGCACGACGTCAATACATATACAATAAATAAATGCAATAGTAGCAACTATTTTATCTATTAATTCACTTTACTCAATGTGTATGATTTTGATAGAGAAATGCTTATACAGAAAAAAAAATTATTTGATGGTAACAAATGAATATAAACTACACAATTAAAGCAAAGGAAATAACGTCTATAGCTCTCAGAGTCTCAACAATTCATTATTTTAATACGTTAATATACAAAACACATGCGCTATTTTTTCTTGAAACTGAATAGTTTTTCATGTACCTTTATTACCAAATTAATTATGTTTAAATTGGCATACATGTAGGCCCGACGGGTTGGGTGTAAATTTTAATTGTATATTGGTTTAAAGATTATATATGATTGCAGTTACATATTTTATATATTATTTATTTTATGCTATAGAAAGTTTTGCAATAAAGCATGTTCCAATGAAAGAGAAAACATAAATCTATTTAATCTCGTGCTCTTTACATTTTGTCGAAAGTTCAAAAGAGCAATGGAAATGGTATTCACAATTTTCATGGAGTATATTACTCTATACTGTTACTTCATTAACTTGTGTAGCAAACCAAAGGATTACATAAAATATTTTAGTATAAGCAAGTATTAGCGTAAATCGGTAGAAAAGGTAAGTAGTTAGTAAAAGTATCTATTAGGAAGATTACATCAAATCTTATAACATGATTTGTCTATATCAACTATGATACATAATGATAAATTTCTGCAATATTTCTGCAATATTTAATGTTCCTGTGAAAACCTGGATTGATATTATGTAAACGTTTACAAAATAGCATTAGAACTGGATACTACATAATCAAAATTTTGATGAATCAACTTGTTTCATTCAAACTTGTTTTCTATGGATGAAATTTATCTTTCATTCAAAACCTAGCGCTTCTAAAGACCTAAGTATTAATTATCTGTAATTTGCTTATAAACATGCGATGATATACATAACTTATTTAATATAAAAATCTATACACTCACCGGTATCGCATATTCTGTGTTGCCAGTGGTTGCAGCAATCGTTTTTCCAGACCAAGGTTATCTTCTTTAAGGATCAAACACTTTCGGATAATTATCTGCTCATCATTAAATTGACCGAGTTATGTTCTATTTATCGGTAGTCCGACTTTGTAATAGTCTGACTTTGTTTTGGTCTGACTTATCTGACAGCGCTTCTGTGTCGGTGATGACTAGAGGTATCACACCGGTAATTATTTTCACTATATGTTCCTATGAAGGAAAAAAAAATATTAAAAATCAGTTTATAAAATTCGTGTCCAATAATTCAGCAAGGATTGTTATATGTTACCTGTCACATCTGCCGACACCAGAAAAATGATACCCTACGCGGCATTTTCTCAATTTTTTTTCTCCGCAAACACGACCACCCCCAAATCCACGTGTTTTTCCATGTGCTTGTAAACAACCTGTGTGCGCCCCAGGAAGCCGTCTTATCAACTCACAGCAAATAGTTCCCTTGTAAACAAGTGATTATTTCTACAAATTAGATAAAATTTCCTAATCAGGGGTACAAAATTTAAGAAAAACAAATAAGGGGAAATGAAAAAAATCGCGCACGGAAAAAAATATTTCTTTTAAATGTATGGAACTACAATTGACTAAGTTCATTTTGATTGGTCAATTACCGGTGTGATACCTTGAAGACAACTGAATTAGCTTCAATTATTGCCAAATTTGCACAGCAGGTGCTTGTGTCATTAATTAACAATATATCCCAAGCAGACATGGAGAGGTGTAAGATAACTGACGAAAATAAGCGTTTAATTCCCCCTTGGAATTATCGTGATTTCTATTGAAATCTGCGGCAAAATATGCATCACTAGTGGTACTTTTTGAAATGATAAAACTTTGCAGAAAATTAAAATATTCGCATTAAAATGGTTTCATTAGTAAGGGGAAAGATGAAACTTTACAATACAGCTAATTATCAATTTTAAATTTACGTGCGGTAGTTTTGACATTGCTAATTATTCAAATTTTCAGGTGTATTAAACGTTAAATTTCATGAAAATAGTATATTTCTAGTACTTTACAGGTGTCTGCATCTCGTCAATTGGGTACCACAATATAACCCGTTAATTATACTAAGCAGATTAGCCAGAGTTGAAACTCACTGGTTATTAGTGATTAAGATAACGGTCCTCTATTCTGCCTGGGGTTGTGTATATTTGTCCACTCTTCAAAGCAGGGGGTGACCATTTACGAAGATCAAATGCTGTATAAAACAAATAAATAAAACTATAATTTTGGGGAGTAATATTAAGTGTTAAACATGTTTAAAATTCACATCTACAATAGATATCTAACTGTTCATTACAAGAAATTATGGGGAAGAATAACTTAAAGAATCTGTCCAAATTTAACTTCAGAAAAGGAAATACTCCACATAACAAAGGTGGAAAGTGCAGTGATTCTCAGTTACGAGTATCCAAAAGGCCCAGGACAGTTAGACTATCTCATGACAGATTTTCAGAGATGGTGACTTCAAATAATTACGAACAAACCATGCGAGTTATTGATGCAGAGGGGAGGGACACCAATATGATGATTTTACGACCCAAAGGAAGGGACTCTCAAATTATTGACACTTACACGAGTGTAGTAGCAGGAAGCACCGAAGCTGAAAATTATAGACTTTCACATAATAAGAAAACATCCGATCTGTGGAACATTGCCTTTCAAGATCACCAGAAGAAAAAACCAACCCGTGATGTTCATTTGGACTGGGACTACCCAAAACAGGAGAAACGGGGCCTGGCCTGGATTCTGTGTCTACGTTGCACCAACTGTGGGTACCAGAGTCCTCGCCAAAAGTTGTACAAGGAAGTAGAGTCTACTAGGCCGGGTGGAAAAGCCGCCCAACTTAATGTAGCAATGTCCCTGGGGCAAATGGGCACCAGCCTTACGACCGAGGGAATGCGGGGACTGTTCCTGACAGCCAACGTCCTTCCTGCTTCAGCCAGCAGCATGCAGGAGACTGCTAATAAAGTAAGCAAAAAAGTAGCCCAGGTCAACAAAATGAGTATGAAGAAGATTAGAAGTGAATTACAAGAAAAAAATGTGATATGCGGACTTCCTGCTACTACACCGATTCGTGCCGAGGGGGATGCCAGATACAACAACTCCATGTTTAGTGGGGTGGAGAGAACGCCGTTCCAGGCGGCGACTCAAGTGACATACACAATGTGTGAAAATGTTACAACAAGGAAAAAATTGTTTCTGTATATTGTGGAAATAAACTCTGCAAACAGGGTGAAGTTTTGAGGAGAAGGGGAATCCAAGTAACTTGTCCGAACCATGATAATTGCACAGCAAACTTACCAGCCGACACAAATATCGGAGATGAGAAGAAGTGGGCCGGTGAGTGTATTGATGAAATGAGGACCGATTCCAGTCCTTTATCCGTGTCTTACTTGACAACCGATGGGGACAGTTCCGCATCCCTGCGTGCAGCTAAAAAACAGGGGAAGCCCATTGAAAATTTATAAGACTTGAGACATTTTTTCGAGTCGCAAAGAAAACAAATATGCAAAGCTGCATTCAGTGCTACAATGTTTCTAGGCCGGACCAAAGGTGATCGCGAATCCATGAAAAAAAGATTTGCACAAGATTTGAAATTGAGATGCAGGACGGAATATGAAAATGGTTACCAACACTTTGGAGGCGATCAGCAAAAAATGGTGAGGGCCATGTCGTATGCCGCCGACGCGATAATATCCTGCTACAAAGGGGACTGTGATAAACCGTGCCAGAGACATTCTTTTGCATGCCGGGGCCTGAAAAAGAATAAATGGAAATCTTCCGTATTGCCAAAAGACTTCAGTGTGCATATGAATGACAGTGATGAGCAGCTACTTAGAGACTGTATAAATTTAACTTTAGGGCCTAAAAATTTATGTCGAATAAAATTTCACACCTCAACTCAGAAATGTGAATCTGTAAATAGGGCTTATTTAAAAACAAATGCAAAATGTATAACCTATAGTAGAAACTTTGAACCAAGAATCCATAGAGTTGTACATGGTATTAATGAGGGTCATGGGAATTCTACTTTGCAGTTGTGCGAGGCTGTAGGAGCACCTGTTGTCAAGGGAAGCCGGACGACACATCACCTGAAACAGCAGCAAAATAGGCAAAATTATTTCCGACAAAGGGAATGTTCTAAAATCTATAAATCTAAAAGGAAATATAACATAAAATTAAAATATCAATTGTATGATCAGAGACGAGAAAATACTTATTGTAAATCATCAACAGACCCAAAATTACCTCGGAAAACGCAGAAGCACCGTGAACATGATTATCATAAACGTTAGGAACTTTTTTAAATGCATAATATACATGTACTTACATCTATTTAGAATATACAGTTTGGATATAGACCATGTTTATTACAACGTTTCGGGTGTAACATTTTACATTTCTGTCTGTTGTTCTTTATACGCTGTGGCTCGTAAGAGAGATGTTCAAAGCATATACAATGTGTATTGTGACAGAGGTGTGAAATATGCATATGTCTTTGAAATATATCTAAATTGCCTGTGTGTGCTATGTAGGACAATCTGTGTACATATATTCTCGGTTTCCTAACTGCACCGGGCATTAAAACGGTTGTTTGCATGTATTTACACCTAGTACTACTGTGATTGAAAAGGCGACATTGTGTATTGCGTAATATCTGTGAATTATGGAAAAAAAATCGTTTTTGTTCTTCAAACCACGTGTTTTGATCTACAGCAGCCATGCTACGAGCATAGAAAGGGAGAGCAGTCAGAAAAACAGGAAATAATGAAATTGACAATTTCCTTCAAGGTATCACACCGGTAATTATTTTCACTATATGTTCCTATGAAGGAAATTTTTTTTATTAAAAATCAGTTTATCAAATTCGTGTCCAATAATTCAGCAAGGATTGTTATATGTTACCTGTTACATCTGCCGACACCAGAAAAATGATACCCTACGCGGCATTTTCTCCATTTTTTTTCTCCGCAAACACGACCACCCCCAAATCCACGTGTTTTCCATGTGCTTGTAAACAACCTGTGTGCGCCCCAGGAAGTCGTCTTATCAACTCACAGCAAATAGTTCCCTTGTAAACAAGTGATTATTTCTACAAATTAGATAAAATTTCCTAATCAGGGGTACAAAATTTAAGAAAAACAAATAAGGGGAAATGAAAAAAAATCGCGCACGGAAAAAAATATTTCTTTTAAATGTATGGAACTACAATTGACTAAGTTCATTTTGATTGGTCAATTACCGGTGTGATACCTTGAAGACAACTGAATTAGCTTCAATTATTGCCAAATTTGCACAGCAGGTGCTTGTGTCATTAATTAACAATATATCCCAAGCAGACATGGAGAGGTGTAAGATAACTGACGAAAATAAGCGTTTGATTCCCCCTTGGAATTATCGTGATTTCTATTGAAATCTGCGGCAAAATATGCATCACTAGTGGTACTTTTTAAAATGATAAAACTTTGCAGAAAATTAAAATATTCGCATTAAAATGGTTTCATTAGTAAGGGGAAAGATGAAACTTTACAATACAGCTAATTATCAATTTTAAATTTACGTGCGGTAGTTTTGACATTGCTAATTATTCAAATTTTCAGGTGTATTAAACGTTAAATTTCATGAAAATAGTGTATTTCTAGTACTTTACAGGTGTCTGCATCTGGTAAAATGGGTACCACAATATAACCCGTTAATTATACTAAGCAGATTAGCCAGAGTTGAAACTCACTGGTTATTAGTGATTAAGATAACGGTCCTCTATTCTGCCTGGGGTTGTGTACATTTGTCCACTCTTCAAAGCAGGGGGTGACCATTTACGAAGATCAAATGCTGTATAAAACAAATAAATAAAACTATAATTTTGGGGAGTAATATTAAGTGTTAAACATGTTTAAAATTCACATCTACAATAGATATCTAACTGTTCATTACAAGAAATTATGGGGAAGAATAACTTAAAGAATCTGTTCAAATTTAACTTCAGAAAAGGAAATACTAAGTTCATTTCGATTGGTGAATTACCGGTGTGATACGTAGATGGTATCCCTGAAAAGCAGGTGACCCACGAGTTACTTGCCCCTGATGATAGATAGAAAGATAAGTCGTACGTCGAATTATACTTCGTAAAGGAATGTGCTTACGATGAAGAAGGCAAGAACATTGTTGAGATTTTTTTACTAATTAAGATTACTAATTAAACCCTCATTAGCTCAACTATTAAAAATGTAAGAAATAAATAAAGCCCTGAACGCAATTTGGAGAGAAATACGATTGGATTGAAAGCACACAGAGTATTATTTACTTAACATAATTATATCCTAATTCTCTCAGATGTTAAAAACAGTAAGAAATTTGATATCAAAAACTGTAACGAGCGAGATCAAAAGATTGATTTCGGATAAAAATCTAAATTCAAATAGTTAGGGGTAAGGGGGGGGGGGTAAAACTTCTGTAAGTTTCTCTCATCCGACATCGATTACACATTAGTCGAAAAAGAAGAAAGACATGTGACTGTTCAACACCACATGACGATATTACATTTTAATGAACATTTGATAGTTTTAATCTACACGTTCATTTGTGAATAAACAGAAGATAAGGTATACAGTTATTTATACTCATTCGTTCTTACTTGTTAATCGATTATAGTTTAAACACTCATCATATCTAGTTGAGAGGGTCGTTGCGGGGGCGGAAGGGGGGGTGGTTAAAAACTATGTGAATTTAGGTTTTTTTGTCAGACATTGAACTTTTGATCTCGCCACTAGGAAGTAGATAAAACAACAAATGCAACATGGAAAGAAATAATATTTAATAAGAAGTCTTATTAAAAGCAATACTGATGATACCTAGCGGTGGTCAGAGTAAAATATGTTTAGAAATTATTTTTGAAAGTACAGAAGGGTATTTTTGATCGAAAGTTAATCATAGAAATTATTTTAATTATTCTAATTACCCCCCCCCCTCTCATTCAGTACACAAAATCAACACAAAACTTTCATTCAACATTATAACTCATTGAAAAGAGCATTCCTCAAAACCTGCTTTTCAGGGATATCGAGTTAATTATTACGGCCAAACTAACTCCAGATGCAGCGCGATATAAACACCTACTTTTGGGGGATACCAGATAAGCTTTGCCACCCAGCGAGCCCTGTATCAGACCTGCCCTTCAGGGATACCGAGTTAATTATCAAGGCTCAACTACCCGGGTTCCCGGGCGCTAAAGTCACCTACTTTTGAGGGATACCAGATAAACTTTGCCACCCAGTGAGACCTATGCTAGACCTGCCTTTCAGGGATACCGTGTTAATTATCAAGGCTCAACTAGCCCGGGTTCATGGGCGATTTAAAAACATACTTTTGAGGGATACCAGATAAGCTTTGCCACCCAGCGAGACCTATGCTAGACTTGCCTTTCAGGGATACCGTGTTAATTATCAAGGCTTAACTAGCCCGGGTTCCCGGGTGATCTAAACACCTACTTTTGAGGGATATCAGATAAGCTTTGCCACCCAGCGAGACCTATGCTAGACCTGCCTTTCAGGGATACCGAGTTGATTATCAAGACTTAACTAGCCCAAAGTCCCGGGAGCTAAACTCACCTACCTTTGAGGGATATCAGATAAGCTTTGCCACCTAGCGAGCCCTGTATCAGACCTGCCTTTCAGGGATACCGATTTAATTTTCGATGCTCAACTAGCCCAAGTTCCCGGGCGATATATACACCTTCTTTTGAGGGATACCAGATAAGCTTTGCCACCTAGCGAGACCTATGCTAGCCCTGCCTTTCAGGGATACCGAGTTAATTATCAACGCATAACCATTCCGATTTCCAGGGTACTGTGCTAACCCGTTTTTTTTTTTAGGGATAACAACTAAGGTTTCTATACAAGGAGCAAACGTAGTTCATGATGACGACTATGACAGCCGGATAGGTTCATTTTTCAAACGTGAAAAGGAGTTAGTTATCTCGTTATACGGATTTAAGTATCTCGTTATAACGAATTAATTATTTCATTATAACGAGTAAATGATCTCGTTATAACGGGTTATTATCTCGTTATAACGAATTAGTTATCTCTTTATACTCGTAACTAGTTCATTATCTCATTATAACGAGTTGATTATTTCATTATAACGAGTTAATATCTTATAACGAGTTATTTATCTAGTGATAATGAGTTAGTTATCTCGTTATAACGAATTAATTGTGCCGTTATAACGAGTTTGTATCTCGTTATTACGAGTTAGTGTCTCGTTATAACGAGTTAGTTATAACGTTATAACGAATTAATTATCTTGTTATAACGAGTTAATCATCTTGTTATAACGAGTTAATTATGTCGTTTAACGAATTAGTTACCTTGTTAAAACGAATTAATTATCTCATTATAACGAGTTAGTATCTCGTTATTTCGAGTTAACTATCTCGATATAACGAATTAATGATCTCGTTATAACGACTTAGTATCTCGTTATAACGAATTATCCACCTCGTTGTAACGAGATAACTGAATGATTTAAATGATATATCTTACGGAAGGGTTGTAAGACCTTCTCTTATTCCCGAAATCTAAGCAAGCAGTAGCAATGATACAATTACATGAACTTAAACAAATAAACACAATGTTTTCTTAATGTAGAATTCTCCAAGGTAAAATAAAAGACACGTCAACTTCGTACATGTAAGTGTCTGTAAAAATGCATGTCATGTAAAATAGATCATAAATTTAAAGTATATCAATTTGCAGAGTTTATATATATCTTACCTGTAATATTTGAATATTGTTTTCGTGATATTTAACAACAGAGATAAATCCAAGCTGGTGTTAGCTTAGTCAGCTCGTATTTATATTTATAATAGAAATAAATTATGGCATGAATTCAAAATGAGGTACAATTAGTGATATTTTTCAGTTCCAGACAGATATCTGTCTGCTACCTGTTATGGAATGGTCGTTTCATTCATTGGTGGATTGGCATTACAGGCTCATAGCAAATTTTTTCAAAGTAAAGGAGAGTACAGTCTTATGGGAAGTTGACTTCACAGTTGTCTATAATTCTTGACAAGCAAAATAAAAGAAAAATCAATAAAATTTTAAAAGCTAAATAAACCCAAACTTCAAAATCCTGTAGGAATGCAAGGAAAAAACCACACACACAAACTAAACGACGATCTTTACTCAAAGTTCACTATCTTAAATTGTAAAGGGTCGTGAAGGTAGGGGGGTAGTAAGTATTCGTCCTCCTCTACACGGATTCAATTCATAAGATCAAATGTTGTCTGACGAGTTACAGTACACACCAATTGTGAGGATGTTCTTCACATACTACTTTTGACTACGGATTACTCCGATTACCTGATCAAGATATGGGCTTACCACGGGATGTGACTGTCAACGCTCGTTGCCTTCTCTTGTTTAAGCTTACATACTTGAAAAATAGGGGGTATACCCAAAATATTTTACTTTGGATTGTAAAGATTGTTTTTGAATGTAAAAAATAATGGGAAATGTACGCTGTCAAACAAGAGGCCAATGAGCCACATCGCTCACCTGAGCCATCTTTTCCCTGCCATTGTTCAAGGTCATTATGTCAAACAACAAAGTATAACAAGGTATATATACAGAATATAAAAACCCTAAAATAGTTCAGGAGATATTAAATGGGTCAAGTTTTTTTTCAAAAGTAGGTCAAACTCCAAGGTCAAAAGATCAAACACCATTGTGTCAGAACATCTTGTCGAAGAATCTATACACAGAATATGAAAGCCCTACCTAAATAGTTCCGGATATGCTTAGTAGGTTATGTTTTCTAAACAGTAGGTCAAACTCAGAGTTCAAAGTCACAAGGTCAGCGGTCATGCTATGAAATGAAAGGTCTTGCCAAAAGAAATTTATATAAGATATGAAAGATCAATCTTAAATAGTTCAGGACATATTGTATAGGTCAAAATTTTATTAAAAGTAGGTCAAACTTCCAGGTCAATGTCATAAGATCACACACCATGGCATCACATGAAAAGTCTTTCTGTAACGAATGTATATATCAAGTATAAAATCCCTAGCTCTAGAGAGTTTTAAAGATTTTTCCAAAATATATCAGCATATAAAACTTTGATCCCCTATTGTGACCGCATCCTAACCCCCCGAGGACCATGATTTGAACTAACTTGAATCTATTCTATGTAAGGAAGCTTTCATGAAAATTGCCACTTTTCTGACCAAGTTAAGAAGAATGTTAAGATTTCCCCCTATATATCTAAATGTAAACTTTGATCCCCTATTGTGGCCCCACCCTAACCCCGGGGACCATGATTTGAAGAAATTAGAGTCTACTCTATATCAGGGAACTTTCAAGTAAATTTTAACTTTTCTGACGCAGTGGTTCTTGAGAAGAAAATCTTCAAAGATCTTCCCGATATATTCGCATTTAAAACTTTGATTCCTTATTGTGACCCCGCACTACCTCGGGGTGGGGGGGGGGGGGGACATACTTTTAGTAAACTTGAATCTACACTATATCAGAAAGCTTTCATGTAAATTTAAATTTTCTGGCCAACTGGTTCTTGAGATATTTTTAAATGACCGCATTCAACTTTGTATTTTCGTGATTACCTCCCCACTGAAGGGTCTACCCCTTCATTTGAACAAACTTGTGATCTCTTTACCCAAGGATGCTTTGTACCAAGTTTGGTTGAAATTGACCCGGTAGTTCTGGAGAGGAAGTTGAAAATGTAAAAAAAAAAGTTCGATGAAGGACACAGACGGAGAGACGGACAAAGAGTGATCAGAAAACTCACTTGAGCTTTCAGCTCAGGTGAGCTAAACAAGAGTACCGCCAACGGTACATAATACGCCCGTGAAAAGCTAATATTGGGTGTTTTTCTTACACAACGATTTACAGAACTTGGCTTCAAGTAGTATCAACAATCATCAGGGTGTGGCATACTTTCTTTGCATCGTAAAAACAGGACAAATACTGTACTCTCTATGTAATATTTTTGTCGCAGGGTCCAACCAAGATAAAACAAATTGTTGGCCTGGGTTCTTACTCAATTTCTAAGTGATACTATGACCTTGACCTTAAAAAACAAAAGGCGTCTTCCTCTCATCATAGTGATCAAATGTACCAAGTTGCAATATCCCGGGGCTTACGGTTCGGTTTGTATCCTGCCTACAAGGTTTTCCTACTAAGTAATGCTATGACCTTGACCTTTGACTTCTCACCTTGAAAAACAATAAGCACCTTCCTCTCATCATGGTGACCAGAGGTACCAAGTTGTAAAATCCTGGAGCTTACGGTTCTCACCAGAGAGCGTTACGCTACGCTCCACAACAAAGTGTAGCTATGACGTCACAGCCTACTGCACTATGAAGCGTGAGCTTCGAGGACTTACGTACTAAGGTTACAACAAAGTGAAGCTTGCTTAGCACGCCCTCTGGTGAGAGAATGACATAGGACTAGGTTGGACCTAAACTGGTACCGTGTTGACCTCGCTTCTCTTGTGTATAGTAACGATTGGTGTAGCACCAATCAGCGGGGTACCAGTTTAGGTTGGGACCCAATCGGAATTCCTCGAATGTCTCACGCACTATCATTCTCTCAACAGAGGGCGCGTTACGCAAGCTTCTCTTACCAGAGGGAGCGTTACGCAAGCTTCGCTTATACCTCTGTCAACGCTTGGAATCACGTGATAATATAATCACATGATATAAACAATTATTCTCGTTTCCTTTCCCTTTAAAAGTAGCGTACAGAACTCTGGGTAGAGGATGGCGCACTATGTCGAGTGCACGAGACATTCGAGGCGTTCCGATTGGGTTAGGACCTAGGTAAACTGGTACCCTGTTGATCTCGCTTCTCTCGTGTGTAGCACTAATCAGTAGGGAACCAGTTTAGGACCTAAGTTAGTCTCGTGGAACCACACGCTCGGCTCTCTCCAGAAATCTCCGACGATCAGAGATTTTCGTTGGCGATTTGCCAAGACAGCCGAGTGTCTGGTTGAACGAGACTAGACCTAGGTAGGGTATGACGTAACAATGAAAGCCGGGAGCGGTATGACGTAGGAATGCAAGAGCGTACAAACTCCCCGTCGAGGCCTCACTACGTCAACTACGTTTGGTTTTTGAGCAAACGAACTCTGGCGGAAGTTTTAAGAGCGATATGACGTTAAGTCGAGCATGACGTAACAATGAAAGCTATTAGCTTTACGTCGGGAAAATAACGTCAGAAAAATTGAAATAGCAGAGAACACAATGACGTAACAATTGCAGTGGTATGTGATATAGGTGTAATGGTGTTTTGTAGTATGGGTGGTGGTATGTGGTGTATGAGCAGTGTAATAGTATGTGGTGTATAGGTTGTGGTTGATAGTGTATGGGTGGTGTACACCAAATACAAATTGTGCCACCACTCATACACCACATACCACCACCCATACAATCACCTATATCACCTCCTATACATACATATGGTACCACTACCACACTTATTATTAACACCTTTAAACACTACGCCGACTTTATCGAATTTTCCTTGTCATTGCTACGTCATAGCGCTCTTGACTTTCTCAATTTTTTCTGCGTTATCATTACAACATAGCGCTCCCAACTTCTATTGTTACGTCATATCCGACTTGACGTCATAGGTTTCTTGAATTTTTATATCATACCCTAAACTGGTTCCCCGCTGATCTGCGAGAGAAGCGAGGTCAACAGGGTACCAATTCATATCATATCCGACCTAGTTCATCCCAATCGTAACTACTTGGCTATTTCCGTAACCGCAAATGAACCTCGTATGTGGATCGACGCCATAAGAGTCTGTTGCCATGTGTACACAAATGCAACTATGACGTCACAGGCGTATGTTACAATATGAATTGCGAGCTTTCAAATGCATTTAAGATATTATACATGTCTAACGCATTCTACCACTATTATTTTTTACTTTTATGTTTATGTATAGAGTGAATAAGACGTTCATCATACCAAAAATGAATATCTGGTGAAAATATAAATAATACATTATACAAGGATTCGGTTTTGGCCTTTTAACCTAATCCACAGGCGCGCTTCCGGCGAAGAAATGCATTCTTGCGCCGATCCACGTCCGAGTTTTTTTTACCGGAAAAAGACTAGTGCGTGATCCGATTGAGTCCATCCTAATTCTACGTCATTGACATTTTGCGTCATAGCGCTAATGGCTTATATTGTTACATCATCACTTGACCTTTGACCCGCCTATCAATGCTGTTTATGCTTACAAGGACTGTGATATTGCAGAAAAGAAGGATCAATTTTACACATAACTCTCAATTAGATTTTTCAACCAAGATTTATAATAAATCATTTCTTTTTATGGTAATGTTGGGATATCAGTAACAATTCTGATTACATATGGTTGCAGTGTCTCAAGGCAATGATACATGCTTTTGCCCAAACTATGATGATATATCTTGAGTATGTATTTGTATACAGATAAAAAATATTATTATTATTATCTTACCTTCACACAATGGACTTATTGATTAAACTGCAAATTATAGTGTAATTAATCAAAATAAATGAGGAGCCTTTCTTTTACACTGCAGTCGGAGAGAGAGGGGAGAAAAAGAAAGGGAGAGAGAGGGATGGATAGAGAGATAAAAAGGTGAGAATGAGGGAGAGAGATATAAAGAGGAGAGGGTAAAGAGTGAAGGGAGAGAGGGGAAGGGTGGTACAGAGAGAGAGGAGGAAGAAGACAGGAGATAGAGAAAGGATGGGAGAGACATGGAGTGGGGAGAGAGAGAGTAGATAGAGAGAGCTGTGGAAATAGAAAGGAGAGAAAGAGGATACTTAGAGGAGGGAGAGGGAAAGAGGTTAGAAAGATGGAGATAGAAAGAACAACAGAGGGAAATATAAATGGGGAGAGGTTAAGAGAGAGAAGGGGAAAGAGGAAAGAGATAAAGAGGGGACAGAGAGAAGATAAAGGGTGGGAGAGGGAGGGAGAGGGAAGAGAGAGGGAAGAGAGACATAGTGCATAGGGAGGTAGAAAGGGAAGAGAGGAAGTGTGGGAGGGGGAGAATGAAAGGAGAGAGAGAGTTTGTAGAGAGGAAGGATGGGAATTGGAGATAGAGAGATGGGGACAAGGGTAGAGAAGAACATAGCGAGGGGAGAGGGAAGAGAAATAGGAAGAGTGGGAAAGGGAAGGATAGAGAGAAAGAGGAGAGAGATTAGAAAGAGAGGAGGGAGATAGATGGGAAGAGGAAGTGAGAGAGAGAGAGGAAGGGTGGGAGAGGGAGCCGAGCGAGAGGAGGGAGAGAATAGAGAGAAGGGGAAAAATAGAGGGAGGATGAGAGAGATGGAGGGAGAGGGATAAGGGGAGAAAAGAGAGAGGAGATAAACAGGGGAGAGGGAAGAGAGATAGGAAGGGTGGGAAAGGAAATGAGAGAGAAAGGTAGGAGGAAAGAAGAGAAAGAGGAGGGAATATATGAAAGAGGGGTTGTGAGAGAGAGGGAAGGAGGGCGAGAATAGGGAGGGAAAGAGAAGAGAGAGAAGAAAGAAAGAGATGGGAGAGATAGAGAGAGAGAGAGAGGAAGGATTGGAAAGAGATAAAGGGAGAAGGTGAGAGAAGATAGAAAGGGGAGAGGGGAGAGAGATAGGATAGTTGGAAAATGGAGAAAGGGTGGGAGAGAAAAAAGAGAAAGAGAGGAAGGAGAGATAGATGAAAGAATTGAAGAGGGAATGCGACAGAGGGAGGAGAGAGAAAAGAAGAGAGAAGAGAAGAAAGAGATGGGAGAGATAGAGAGGAAGGATGGAAGAGAGAGATAAGGGGAGAGAGGAGATAGAAATGGGGAGAGGGAATAAAGAGAAAGAGGAAGGGTATAAAATGAGTGAGAGAAAAGGTGGGAAAGAGAGAAGAGAAAGAGGAGAGAGAGATGGAAGAGAGAGAGAGGAAGGATGGAAGAGAGAGATAAGGGGAGAGAGGAGATAGAAATGGGGAGAGGGAATAAAGAGAAAGAGGAAGGGTATAAAATGAGTGAGAGAAAAGGTGGGAGAGAGAGAAGAGAAAGAGGAGAGAGAGATGGAAGAGAGAGAGGGGGAAAAGTTTAAGAGGTAGAGAGATGAGAGAGAAAAGAGAGAGAAGAGAAGAAAAACATGGGGAGAGATATAGAGGGGAAGGATATGATAGAGAGAAAGAGATAGAGGGAGAGGGATAAGGGGAGAGAAGAGAGGAGATAGAAAGGGGGAGAGGGAAGAGAGATAGGAATGGTGGGAAAGGGAATGAGTGAGAGAAATGGTTGGGGAGAGGGAGAAGAGGAGAAAGGGAGGGAGAGAGAGAGGGGGAAGAGTAGGATAGGGAGAGAAAACATGGAGAGAGAGAGGAGGAAGGGTGGGGAGAGAAAGGGGAAAGAGAGAAAGCGACAGACAGGCATGGAGGCATTGAGTGGAGAGAGATAGATTAGACCGAGAGAGAGTGAGAGGAAAGGTGGGAGGAGGGAGAGAGACAAGAGAGCGAGAGAAAGAAAAACAGTAACAATTAACACCCAATATCATATGTTCACACATTCATTTACAAATTATCATAGCTGATGAGCTTAATCAGTCTATCAAAAATTAAAATTCCGTACTAAATGCTGTTTTAATTTGATCTAGTCAATCCAACATGGTGATTATTTCATAATGTTTAAGGATGTCCATGGCGATTTTTTTTTTATCATTACAATGTAGTGTCATTTCGGTATCCCTGAAAGGCAGGTCAGATATAGGGCTCGTTTTGTGGCAAAGCTTATCTGGTATCCTTCAAAGGTAGGTGAGTTTAGCGCCCGAGAACTCGGGCTTGTTGAGCCTTGATAATTAAGTCGGTATCCCTGAAAGGCAGTTCTGATATAGGGCTCGCTGGGTGGCAAAGCTTATCTGGTATCCCTCAAAGGTAGGTGACTTTAGTGCCCGGGAACTTGGGCTAACTGAGCATTGATAATTAAGTCGGTATCCCTGAAAGGCAGGTCTGATATAGGGCTCGCTGGGTGGCAAAGCTTATATGGTATCCCTCAAAAGTAGGTGACTGTAGCGCCCGGGAACTCGGGCTAGTTGAGCCTTGATAATTAAATCGGTATCCCTGAAAGGCAGGTCTGATATAGGTCTCGTTGGGTGGTAAAGCTTATCTGGTATCCTTCAAAGGTAGGTGACTTTAGCGCCCAGGAACTTGGGCTAGTTGAGTGTCGATAATTAACTCGGTATCCCTGAAAGGCAGGTCGGATATAGGGCTCGCTGAGTGGCAAAGCTTATCTGGTATCCCTCAAAAGTAGGTGACTGTAGCGCCCGGGACCTTGCGCAAGTTGAGTGTGGATAATTAAGTCGGTATCCCTGAAAGGCAGGTCTGATATAGGGCTCGCTGGGTGACAAAGCTTATCTGGTATCCCTCAAAGGTAGGTGACTTTAGCGCCGGAGAACTCGGGCTAGTTGAGCCTTGATAATTAAGTCGGTATCCCTGAAAGGCAGGTCTGATATAGGGCTCGCTGGGTGGCAAAGCTTATCTGGTATCCCTGAAAAGTAGGTGATTTTAGCGCCTGGGAACTTGGGCTTGTTGAGCCTTGATAATTAAGTCGGTATCCCTGAAAGGCAGGTCTGATATAGGGCTCGCTGGGTGACAAAGCTTATCTGGTATCCCTCAAAGGTAGTTGACTTTAGCGGCTGGGAACTTGGGCTAATTGAGCATTGATAATTAAGTCGGTATCCCTGAAAGGCAGGTCTGATATAGGGCTCATTAGGTGGCAAAGCTTATCTGGTATCCCTCGAAGGTAGGTGACTTTAGCGCCCGGAAAATTGGGCTAGTTAAGCCTTGATAATTAACTCGGTATCCCTGAAAGGCAGGTTTGATATAGGGCTCGTTGGGTGGCAAAGCTTATCTGGTATCCCTCAAAGGTAGGTGACTTTAGCGCCCAGGAACTTGGGCAAGTTGAGCGTCGATAATTAACTCGGTATCCCTGAAAGGCAGGTCAGATGTAGGGTTCGCTGGGTGGTAAACCTTATCCGGTATCTCTCAAAAGTAGGTGAGTTTAGCGCCCGGGACCTTGGGCTAATTGAGCGTCGATAATTAAGTCGGTATCCCTGAAAGGCAGGTCTGATATAGAGCTCGTTGGGTGGCAAAGCTTATCTGGTATCCCTCAAAGGGAGGTGACTTTAGCGCCCGGGAACTTGGGCTAGTTGAGTGTCGATAATTAAGTCGGTATCCCTGAAAGGCAGGTCTGATATAGGGCTCATTAGGTGGCAAAGTTTATCTGGTATCCCTCAAAGGTAGGTGACTTTAGAGCCCGGGAAATTGGGCTAGTTAACCCTTGATAATTAACTCGGTATCCCCGAAAGGCAGGTCTGAGATAGGGTTCATTGGGTGGCAAAGCTTATCTGGTATCCCTCAAAGGTAGATGACTTTAGCGCCGGAGAACTCGGGCTAGTTGAGTGTCGATAATTAACTCGGCATCCCTGAAAGGCAGGTCTGATATAGGGTTCGCTGGGTGGCAAAGCTTATCTGCTATCCCTCAAAGGTAGTTGACTTTAGCAGCTGGGAACTTGGGCTAATTGAGCATTGATAATTAAGTCGGTATCCCTGAAAGGCAGGTCTGATATAGGGTTCACTGGGTGCAAAGCTTATATGGTATCCCTCAAAAGTAGGTGACTGTAGCGCCCAGGAACTCGGGCTAGTTGAGTCTTGATAATTAAGTCGGTATCCCTGAAAGGCATGTCTGATATAGGTCTCGCTGGGTGCCAAAGCTTATCTGGTATCCCTGAAAAGTAGGTGATTTTAGCACCTGGGAAATTGGGCTAGTTGAGCCTTGATAATTAAGTCGGTATCCCTGAAAAGCAGGTCTGATATAGGGTTCTCTGGGTGGCAAAGCTTATCTGGTATCCCTTAAAGGTAGGTGACTTTAGCGCCCGAGAACTCGGGCTAGTTGAGCCTTGATAATTAAGTCGGCATCCCTGAAAGGCAGGTCTGATATAGGGCTCATTAGGTGGCAAAGCTTATCTGGTATCCCTCAAAGGTAGGTGACGTTAGCGCCCGGGAACTCGGGCTAGTTGAGCCTTGATAATTAAGTCGGTATCCCTGAAAGGCAGGTCTGATAAAGGGCTCGTTGGGTTGCAAAGCTTATCTGGTATCCCTCAAGGGTAGGTGACTTTAGCGCCCGGGAACTTGGGCTAGTTAAGTGTCGATAATTAACTCGGTATCCCTGAAAGGCAGGTCTGATATAGGGCTCATTAGGTGGCAAAGCTTATCTGGTATCCCTCAAAGGTAGGTGACTTTAGCGCCCGGGAAATTGGGCTAGTTAAGCCTTGATAATTAAGTCGGTATCCCTGAAAGGCAGGTCTGATATAGGGCTCGTTGGGTGGCAAAGCTTATCTGGTATCCCTCAAAGGTAGGTGACTTTAGCGCCCGGGAACTTGGGTTAGTTGAGCGTCGATAATTAACTCGGTATCCCTTAAAGGCAGGTCAGATATAGGGCTCGCTGGGTGGTAAAGTTTATCCGGTATCTCTCAAAAGTAGGTGATTTTAGCGCCCGGGACCTTGGACTAGTTGAGCGTCGATAATTAAGTCGGTATCCCTGAAAGGCAGGTCTGATATAGGGCTCGCTGGGTGACAAAGCTTATCTGGTATCCCTGAAAAGTAGGTGACTGTAGCGCCCGGGAACTCGGGCTAGTTGAGCCTTGATAATTAACTCGGTATCCCTGAAAGGCAGGTTGGATATGGGGCTCGCTGGGTGGCAAAGAGTATATGTTACCCTTTAAAAATATATCGCTCATGAACACGGGCTTGTTGAGCCTTGATATTTAACTAGGTATCCCTTAAAAGTTATATTCACATAGTTTTTACGACCCCCTCCCATTGAAATAGATATGATGAGTGTTTAAATTAATCGATTAACAAGTAAGAACAAACGAGTATAAATAACACTGTATACTATATCTACTGTTTACTCACAAAAAAGTGTGTATGGAAATTATCAAATGCTTATTAAAATGTAATATCGTCATGTGAGGAAAAAGATGTTACAATTGTCTTTTTTCCTTTTTCGACTGTGTAATCGATGTCGGATGAGAGAAACTTACAGAAGACTCCTCTTAACTATTTGAATTTAGATTTGTATCCGAAATCAATCATTTGATCTCGCCCCTTACAGTTTTTTATATCTAATTTCTTACTGTTTTTAACATCTGAGAGAATTAGGATCTGATTCATTATGTTAATTAGCTAATACTCTGTACAATTTCTATCAAATCTTATTTCTCTCCATATTGCCTTCATTGCTTGATTCATTTCTTATATTTTTAATTCAGCTAATTAGGGTTTAATTAGTAATCTTAACTAGTAAAAAGTCCCAACAATTTTCTTTGCCTTCTTCATCGTAAACATATTTCTATATGAAATATTATTCGACGTACGACTTATCTTTCTATCTATGATTAGGGGCAAGTAATTCGTGGGTCACCTGCTTTTGAGGGATACCATCTAGTCATGACCTTCTGTGTCACTGTCTCGCCTCACTGATGCATGAAGTCCAACAATTCATGAAGTCAAAATAAAGGACATCTTTGTATCTAACATGATACTGTACATTGATTTATATTGTTTCAAACGGTAAATGGAAATGCACTAGACATTAGCCACTTTCAGCTAGACATGTACATTGTTTATAAAGTTGAAACCAGCACCGCCGCGCTGTGGGAATAATACTTCTGAGTGTGTTTGAATTATAAAAAATACAACAACAAAGAACAGAAAAGAAAATTACTATGTTTTTTGCGCGCTTTGCATAAGCTCTTCGTTCGGGGGGGGGGGGGTCGTGAGCTGAGGAGACTGAAGAAAGGCGTCGTTGAGTTCATCCCTTTTCCGCTTAGGATATATCGATGGCACAGATCCCTTACGAAGAAACTTATTCGCAGGAATGCCGAAGTCATTCATCAGCGAAAAACGGGCCTCGTAGCAATCCTCGTTAAAATGTTCGCTACAAATCACTGTGTACTGCGATGGTCCAGGCCAGTCTGCCCTTGTTAGCTTTACAAAACGAACCCAGGCTGCTCGCTGACGCTGATCTTTCGGGAAAATATGCACCGAAACTCCATCTGCTTGCCTTTTACTACAACCTGCCACAACGGACATCCGTCCTTTATTCTTACTAGCCATTTCGATGTTATAATCACTACCGAGCTCTACCAATTTTTCATCGAGAATGGCGCCAATGATGTAAGTTGGTGTCACTTCCGGTAGAGCCCGTTTTTCGTTATCGTAAAGGTGTGGATTAACAATATTTTAATATTTCATGCAATAACTCGCATATTAAAAAGAACTGAGTGATCAGGCTTGTTTTTTTTTTCAGTTCTTTATTATGTAAACAATATTTAAAGAAGCACTTTGAAAACGGCTTCACGGACACTTTAAATAATAAAAGAATATTTCAAATTCACATCGCCCCGTTCCGTTTTGCAAAATACAAATATCTACACAGATATTGCTAGCAATAGCAATTATTTCAACTTGTTAGTAACCTCGCAGATTTTCAGTCTATTGACAACTCCTTCTACTTTCAGAGTGATCAACTATTAAACCGAAGAAAGGGAAAGCTTCAACAGAAACAAGAGAAAACAATATGGCATTAATTCACAACCCCCCCCCCCCCCCCCAATAAAAGATAAAGAAAAGAGAGAATTCGAAGTCAAAAGAATGAATGAAAGGAATTGAATAACAACAGACTACTTGCAGTTGTAGAAAAACGCTTTAATTTCGATGTTTCGTTCCGTTCCGCTAAATACTAATATCTAATATCTATGGTCGTTATAACGATCTAGTTCGTCAATACAACCTCGCATTGGGTCAAATGCTGTCTGACGTGTTTCATACCGATTGTTAAGCCGTTCTTGGCACACTGATTTTGACTGCGGATAACTCCGTTTACCTGATCAGGATATAGGGCTTACGGCGGGTGTGACCGATCAACAGGGGATGCTTACTCCTCCTAGGCACCTGATCCCACCTCTGGTGTGTCCAGGTGTCCGTGTTTGCACAACTATCTATTTTGTATTGCTTATGGGAGTTATGAGATTGATGATTGTTCGTTATCTTCGCCTTGCATCCACACGGATACCAGATAATGCTTGCAATTACTTCAACTTATTAGTAACTTCGCAAATATCCAGTCCCGTTTTCGTGAGGTTTTCATTTCCCATTATCATTAATGCAGAAAATTTTACATTGACCCCGATTTTGCTATTTTTATTTTTTTATTTTTTATTTTTTATTTTTGCTGGGTTGTTTTCTTCTTAATTAACAACTTCTCTTACTTTCAGAGTGATCAACTTTTAAACCGAAGAAGAAAGCTTCAACAGAAACAGGGGGAAGCAATGTTGCAATAACTTGCACACACTCAACCCCCCCACCCCCCACCCCCCACCCCCACCCCCAAAGAAGGGAGAAGGGATATTGGTATTTAGCGAAACGGAACGGAACGAGATAATGCTTGCAATTATTTCAAGTTCTTAGTAACGTTGCGAATTTCTAGTCCCTTTTTTGTGGGGTTTTTATTTGCCACTATCATAGAAAATTGTACATTAACCTTGATCTTTTTTTTTCATCTTTTTTCTTTTCTTGTTTCTAGATTAACAACGCCTCTTACTTTCAGATTAATCAACTACTAAGGGAGACCTTCAACAGAAATAGGGGGTAACGATGTTGAAATAATGTACAAAAGCCCCATCCCCCCACCCCCCACCCCCTCCAAGAAGAGAGATAATTCGGTGTCTTAAGATACGATTAAGTTAAATGAGAATAATTGAATAACAACACACTACTTGCAGGTGTAGAATAACGCTTCAAATTCGACGTTTCGCTCCGTTCCCCTAAATACTAATATCCACACGGATATTGGTATTTAGCGGAACGGAACCAGATAATGCTTGCAACTATTTCAACTTCATGATAACCTCGCAAAATTCCAGTTCCGTTTTCGTGAGGTTTTTATTTGCCGTTATCATTTATGCAGAAAATTGTACATTGACCCCGATTTCTTTTTTCTTTTTTGTTGTTGTTGTTGATTTTTTAATATTTTTAATTTTTCCTAATTAACAACTCCTCTAACTTTCGGAGTGATCAACTTTTAAACCGAAGAAGAAAGCTTCAACATAAAAAGGGGAAACAATGTTGCATGAATTTGCACACACTCATACCCCCCGTAAAGAAGAGAGAATTCGGTGTCTGAAGATACGATTAAAAAGAATGAGAATAATTGTATAACAACGTTTCGATGTATCGTTCCGTTAAATACTAATATCCACACAGATAGTGGTATTTTGCGAATCGGAACGATCCGAGCGCAGAAAATGTGCATTTTATATATCAGTAATAAATGCACATAAAAATTAAACATAGTTTATACAGTACCTACAGAATTGACCAAAGAAGAGATTGATTGATTGAATGATTTAATGTTTTCCGCCACACTCAACAATTTTCAGTTATCTGGTGGCGCCCAGTTCTTTTATTGGTGGAAGAGAGAACCCAGATACAATGTACCTGGGAAGAGACCACCGACCTTCCGAAAGTAAACTGGGAAAGTTTCTCACTTATCGGCGCGAGCGGAATTCGAACCCATGCCGACAGAGGTGAGAGACCGTGTGATGTTGAGCGGAATGCTCTAACCACTCGGCCACGGAGGCCCTCCGCAGAAGAGAAGCTCACATGATTGGATACAATTGTATATAAAAACTATAATTTTTAAGAGCCGGTATTTTATTTCACAACCCTCTACTTTTCATAGGCCCACATGAGTATACACAATTATGTATGTTACTAGAACTTTAACGTCCGGTATTTCATTTTACAACCCTCTACTTTGTACAGTCAATTCCCTCTTAAGGTACCCCACAACCGGTTTCGTTCCGTTCCGTTTCGCAAAATAGTCATATAACACAACTTATGCGCGCAATTATTGAAATGTTTTTCTTACATTCAGATGAATTAAAGATATCTGTCATTCAATTAATGTGTGCAACAGTTTGAACACGCATTAAAAGTACTTCTTCTGTACAATATTATTGATTTCCCTTGCTTGCGTGGAATTTCATCTACCATTATATGATAATCCATGGCAGATTTTTTTCTGGCGTGTTATTACAAAAAAGGACTACTCTAGCGATAACTTTATTTCAACAAATGAACATTGAAATTCTGATCTATCAAAAAAATATATTCATTTTTGGATAAAATTACAACAGTACAAATTAAAAAATTTCATTCATTTTGAATTTTACTCAGATTGCACTGAAATATCCATACTTACAAAAACACATCTTTTTTGTGGATCAAAATATTTTATAGCCATTGAAGTCATCAGTTTCTTTTTAAATATTCACAATACAGATACAGTAGCATCGGCACCGTGTTCTACTAAATGTTTGACTATCTCAGTATGTCCATTCTCTGATGCTATATTGAGTGGTGTAACATTCTTGTCATTACAAATATTGACATCAGCACCGTGTTCTACTAAATTTTTGACTATCTCAGTGTGTCCATTCTCTGATGCTATATTGATTGGTGTAACATTCTTGTCATTACAAATATTGACATCAGCACCGTGTTCTACTAAATTTTTGACTATCTCAGTGTGTCCATTCTGTGATGCCATAAAGAGCGGTGTAACATTTCTCACATTACAAATATTACAGCACCGTGTTCTACTAAATGTTTGACTATCTCAGTGTGTCCTTCCTGTGATGCCATGAAGAGCGGTGTAACATTCTCGTCATCACAAATATTGACATCAGCACCGTGTTCTACTAAATGTTTGACTATCTCAGTGTGACCGATCAGTGATGCAATAAAGAGCGGTGTAACATTCTTGTCATCACAAATATTGACATCAGCACCGTGTTCTACTAAATATTTGACTATATCAGTGTGTTCATTCTGTGATGCTATATTGAGTGGTGTAACATTCTTGTCATTACAAATATTGACATCAGCACCGTGTTCTACTAAATATTTGACTATCTCAGTGTGACCGATGAGTGATGCAATTAAGAGCGGTGTAACATTCTTGTCATTACAAATATTGACATCAGCACCGTGTTCTACTAAATGTTTGACTATCTCAGTGTGTCCATTCTGTGATGCCATATGGAGCAGTGTAGCATTCTCGTCATTACAAATATTGACATCAGCACCGTGTTCTACTAAATGTTTGACTATCTCAGTGTGACCGATCAGTGATGCAATTAAGAGCGGTGTAACATTCTTGTCATTACAAATATTGACATCAGCACCGTGTTCTACTAAATGTTTGACTATCTCAGTGTGTCCATTCTCTGATGCCATTAAGAGTGGGGTATTATTTTTATAATCACAAATATTGACATCAGCACCGTGTTCTAATAAATGTTTGACTATCTCAGTGTGTCCTTTCTGTGATGCAATTAAGAGCGGTGTAACATTCTCGTCATTACAAATATTGACATCAGCACCGTGTTCTACTAAATGTTTGACTATCTCAGTGTGTCCATTCTGTGATGCAATTAAGAGCGGTGTAACATTCTCGTCATTACAAATATTGACATCAGCACCGTGTTCTACTAAATATTTGACTATCTCAGTGTGTCCATTCTGTGATGCAATTAAGAGCGGTGTAACATTCTCGTCATTACAAATATTGACATCAGCACCGTGTTCTACTAAATATTTGACTATCTCAGTGTGACCGATGAGTGATGCAATTAAGAGCGGTGTAACATTCTTGTCATTACAAATATTGACATCAGCACCGTGTTCTACTAAATGTTTGACTATCTCAGTGTGTCCATTCTGTGATGCCATTAAGAGTGGGGTATTATTTTTATCATCACAAATATTGACATCGGCACCGTGTTCTATTAAATGTTTGACTATCTCAGTGTGTCCTTTCTGTGATGCCAATTTGAGTGGTGTAACATTCTTGTCATTACAAATATTGACATCAGCACCGTGTTCTACTAAATGTTTGACTATCTCAGTGTGTCCATTCTGTGATGCCATTAAGAGTGGGGTATTATTTTTATCATCACAAATATTGACATCGGCACCGTGTTCTATTAAATGTTTGACTATCTCAGTGTGACCATTCTGTGATGCCATGAAGAGCGGTGTAACATTCTTGTCATTACAAATATGGACATCAGCACCGTGTTCTACTAAATGTTTGACTATCTCAGTGTGTCCTTTCTGTGATGCCATATTGAGTGGTGTAACATTCTCGTCATTACAAATATTGACAACAGCACCATGTTCTACTAAATGTTTGACTATCTCAGTGTGTCCATTCTGTGATGATATAAAGAGCGGTGTAACATTCTTGTCATAACAAATATTGACATCAGCACCGTGTTCTACTAAATGTTTGACTATCTCAGTGTGTCCTTTCTGTGATGCCATATTGAGTGGTGTAACATTCTCGTCATTACAAATATTGACAACAGCACCATGTTCTACTAAATGTTTGACTATCTCAGTGTGTCCATTCTGTGATGATATAAAGAGCGGTGTAACATTCTTGTCATAACAAATATTGACATCAGCACCGTGTTCTACTAAATGTTTGACTATCTCGGTGTGTCCATTCTGTGTTGCCATAAAGAGCGGTTTAACATTCTTGTGATTGGAAATATTGACGTCAGCACCGTATTCTACTAAATGTTTGACTATCTCAATGTGTCCATTCCTTGATGCAGTAACCAGTGCGTCTTGAAGGTAGGGATTGGTGGAAATGATCTGGTATCCATGACTTAATAAACACCTCAGTACAGATTGATGTCCTGTTGAATTATAATGGAGAAAACAGAAAGAATGCCAATCCTGAGGTAACGGTTTGTTTGATTCCGACATGGTGAGTATATCAAAAAGACAGGAACATGGTTTGTCTTTTAAAGCGTTTGGTAGAGGTTCATTTCTGTAGAATTTATAAGTTATCATTTGTATTAGTTCTTGAACAAATATTTGGCAAAATGAGGTGGTATTTTTGCACTGTGACATGATCTGTGTTTTTATGATGTTTTTATTCGATTCCTTTGTCAGTTTTACGGCCAATATTCCACCTATGTCTACCAAAGTTGTATCGGCCATGTTCTCAACCAACAGTTTCACAATATCATCAAATCCCTTTTCTGTTGCTTCATGCAAAGCGCTTCTGCCCCCAGAGTCAACTATATTAACATCACATTTGTTCTGTATCAATAGCCTCACTATATCAGTTCTAGACATCCGTGATGCCCAGAACAATGGCGATCTTATTGTACCACTGATATGGTTGATATCTGCTTTGCACCGTAAGAGTGTTTGCACCATTATGGTATATCCTAGTCTGCAGGCTTTGGTGAGAGGGGTATCTTTTTCATATGTGTCATCCTGCAGATTCACGTCGGCTCCTTCGTTAACAAGGAATTCTATCACCGATTCAAATCCAGCAAAAACAGCACCTGTTAAGGGAGTGAAACACAAGTGCTCATTGTTGTTGTCGGTTTTTTGATTTGGAGATCTATTGAGATATAACATCCCTAACCAACTGACGAGTTGCTGAACTACCCCCAAATTTCCACTGAAACACGCGAGCAATAACAACCTGGCGCCTTCAGATTCCCTTAATTCAGACAATTGTTGACTATCACTAAGTCTTTTAAAGACATAAGACAAAAGCCTACAATGCCCATAATGGATAATCCAACTCAATGCAAGTATGCTGTAGTGAGAACTAGCACTGTTCTGCATGAATTCGCCATTTTCTTCTCTTGTAATTGCACTAATTGTAATATTTTCTCCAATGAGCAATTTTTGTTGATAATATTCTTTTCCCCAGCATTCAGTCCTTTCCATTACCCTTCCACTAAACTGAAGTAATTTCGAGTCAGAAGAATGAACAGTTAAAAACAAATCTATAAGGTCATCTCTGGACACCGTGTCAAGAAAGGAAATAAAGTAATCCAAAAAAAAATCACTTCTAAGACTGTTTCCAACAAAAACATCATAAAGATGTACGTCTTTGATATCCCTCAAAAGTCTTCTTGAAAGGAATTCAAAGTAATCTTCATTTAAGCAGACACATAAATTTGCACATCCTGAATCCATAGTTTCATTTGTAACATGAATGTTGTTTGCGATGTAACTACTTGGCAGCAAGTCCAGTACCTGTTCAGGGAATTCCAAAGCATGTAGGTATGCAATGGCCTCGAATAAACAGTCATGTGAGAAAGAATAAACCTCGTTATTCTTCACAACATATGTTCCTGTCAATTCCTTGAGAGACTTTTGAATACAAAATGGATTAGCATCAAAATTAGAACTTATTAGCCTAATATGTTCAGAAATATCCGTGTTTGTTATACCATTTTCTCTCAACATACACAAAACAAGTGCTGCATATTGTGACTCCTTTTGATTTCTCATTTTCTCGAATTGGTCAATGATGCTTTTATTGGGCTTTTCAAAAAAAAAACTTCCATATTTCTGATTTTCTTTGTCGTTTACAAATAAACGGCATAAAAGTGGGAACATTGTCATACCAGGATGTAGCGAGATGTTTATATACACTTTCTCCTCCACTCCTGCACTTTTACAGTGAGAAGCTAACATGTCTTTCATTTCGTTTTCATTCAACAAAAGATCTGATCCTCCAATATCGATAATATTTCTGAAGAAAGTGTGTTTCATATCTTTGCATTCATTATAAACAGCTTTTCTGCAGGTAAAAATAAATTTGGTTTTATCTGAAGGAGCAAAAGCTTCAAACATTCTTTCTATAGCAGTTGATGCTGATCGATCGAATCCAAATACTCCCACAGGATCGTCAAGAAGAAACACCTGCTTGATACTGACGAGGCGATAGCTAGTCATCTCGTCTATATGTTGGACCGGGATGATTTCCCAACCTTCATTTTGTAGATGAAGACATGTCTGCCTGGCAATGAATGTTTTTCCCATTCCTGGACCGCTTATTATTGTCACGGTGTCTTTGGACTCAATTTCTGATTTCACTCTGTAGTACGCTCGTGTTTTGCAAAGAACTTCATACTCTATTTCCCATTTATTCAATATCTCTTCTTGCTGTTCTGCAAAAGATTGTTGATTTTATGAGTAGGATATGAAATAACCTACTCATGATATGGATATCTATCCATTTGAGTTGGAATATTGTTCATTTATTAGATAACTTGAAATACCTCGGACATTAAAAGGAATATGTCTTCTCTCTAATTGTTGAAACCTTTTTTTAAGAAGCAGGAAGTCATCCAATATGACCTGTTTATCAGATTTATCAAACTTCCTTGTTGCTAAGGAGGCAACATCACCATTAAGGGAACCGCTGCTCAGTCGTCTGATCGCCTGTATAAAATAATTTACCATTAAGAAGATAAAAGCATTAAAATGTGTTCCAAGACAATCTCTAGATGAAAAGCTAAAAGTAACGAACAGTGGCCATTCTTATCAAAACTAACAGTTGGCCAAATCTGGATCCCTGGATACATCAGAGGTGAGATCAGGAGGGGCCAAGGAGAAGTAAGTATCACCTGTCGACCGGTGACACCCGCCGTGAACCATATATCTTGATTAGGTAAACGGAATAATCCGTAGTCAAATCAATCTGTAAACAAGAGGCCCATGGGCCACTTCGCTCACCTGAGTCACCTTGGCTCATATTCAAAGATTTTCCCTAAATATTCGCATGTAAAACTTTGATTCCTATTGTGGCACCAACCTACTCCCAGGGACCATGGTTTTTTTTTTGGTTTTTTTTTACAAAATTGAATCTGCACTATGTCATGATGCTTTCATGTAAATGTAAACTTTTCTGTCCAGTGATTTTTCACAAGATTTTTATTTATTTTCCCTATATATTTGTATGTAAAATTTTGATCCCCTACTGTGGCCCCATCTTACCCCCTGGGGCCATGATTTTTACAAACTTCAATAGCACTATGTCAGAAATCTTTTGTGCAAATGTAAACGTCTTTAGCCCAATGGTTCTGAAGAATTAAAAAAAAAAAATTTCTTTCTATTTATTAGTTATGTAAAACTTTGATCCCGTATTGAGCATCACTGAAGAGACATAAATGTGCATCTGGTACCGTATAAGTTTTACATTATGAACCCTGGGTCGAGGCCTCTGCTGGTGGACTGTTAGTCCTCGAGGGTCTCTACAGCCCAGTAGCTAAGTACTTCGTTACTAGCTTGAATATACGGAAGTATATTTAATTCCTGTTATAAAATTTAGAAATTCATTTCAAAATTAAGGATTATCTC
The DNA here is from genome assembly GCF_947568905.1 of Ostrea edulis. Lineage (NCBI taxonomy): Eukaryota > Metazoa > Mollusca > Bivalvia > Ostreida > Ostreidae > Ostrea > Ostrea edulis. The sequence continues at coordinate 74,556,690 of NC_079172.1, read as the reverse complement.
CCTCACGCATAGCTCTTATCCTTAGATGAATTTGACTCCACTTTTTTGGCACACTGTTTTTGCCTATAATAGCTCTAAAACTTCATTGTTATTTCGGATTTCAAACATTTCGGTTGAGCATAACTGAAGAGACATATTTTGTCGAAATGCGCATCTGGTGCATCAAAACTGGTAACGTATAAGTTTTACATTATGACCCTTGGGTCGAGGCCTCTGCTGGTGGACTGTTCGTCCCCGAGGGTCTGTACAGCCCAGTAGGTAAGTACTTCGTTACTAGCTCGAATATACGGATGTATATTTAATTCCTGTTCTAAAATTTAGAAATTCATTTGAAAATTAAGGATTATCTCCCTCACACATAGCTCTTATCCTTAGATGAATTTGACTCCACTTTTTTGGCACACTGTTTTTCCATATAATAGCTCTAAACCTTCATTGTTATTTCGGATTTCAAACATTTCGGTTGAGCATAACTGAAGATACATAATTTGTCGAAATGCGCATCTGGTGCATCAAAATTGGTACCATATAAGTTTTACATTGTGGCCCCATCCTAACCCTAGGGGTCATGATTTTAACAAACTTGAATCTGCACTTTGTCAGGAAGCTTTCATGTAAATGTCAAAGATTTGTTCCCTATATATTTGTATGTAGAACTTTGATCCCCTATTGCTGTCCCATTGTATCCCCGGGGGTTATTATTTTCAAAAACTTGAATCTGCACTATGTCAGGAAGCTTTCATGTAAATTTTCACTTACCTGGCCCAATAGTTTTAAAGAAGATTTTAAAAGATTTTTCCTATATATTTGTATTTAAAACTTTGATCCCCTATTGTTACCCCATCTAACCCCCGGTGGCCATGATTTGAACAAACTTGAATCTGCATTATGTCAGGAAGCTATCATGTGAATTTCAGCTCTTCTGGCCCAGGGGTTCTTTAGAAGAAGATTTTTAAAGATTGTTCCTATATATTTTTACGTAAACTTTGATCCCCTATTGTGGCCCCATCATACCCCTAGGGGCCATGATTTGAACAAACTTGAATCTTCATTATGTCAGGAAGCTTTCATTTAAATTTCAGCTTTTCTGGCTCAGTGGTTCTTGAGAAGATGATTTTTAAAGATTTTCCCTATATATTTGTATGTAAAACTTTGATCCCCTATTGTGGCCCCATCATACCCCCAGGGACCATGATTTGAACAAACTTGAATCTTCATTATGTCAGGAAGCTTTCATGTAAATCTCAGCTTTTCTGGCGCAATGGTTCTTGAGAAGAAGATTTTTCCTATATATTTGTATGTAAAACTTTGATCCCTTATTGTGGCCCCATCATACCCCCAGGGGCCATGATTTGAACAAACTTGAATCTGCATTATGTCAGGAAGCTTTCATGTAAATTTCAGCTTTTCTGGCTCAGTGGTTCTTGATAAGAAGATTTTTCCTATATATTTGTATGTAAAACTTTGATCCCCTATTGTGGCCCCATCATACCCCCGGGGGTCATGATTTGAACAAACTTGAATCTGCATTATGTCAGGAAGCTTTCATTTAAATCTCAGCTTTTCTAGCTCAGTGGTTCTTGAGAAGATGATTTTTAAAGATTTTCCCTATATATTTGTATGTAAAACTTTGATCCCCCATTGTGGCCCCATCCTACCCCCAGGGGCCATGATTTGAACAAACTTGAATCTGCATTATATCAGGAAGCTTTCATGTTAATCTCAGCTTTTCTGGCTTAGTGGTTCTTGAGAAGAAGATTTTTAAAGTTTTCCCCTATATATTTGTATGTAAAACTTTGATCCCCCTTGTGGCCCCATCCTACCCCCGGGGGCCATGATTTGAACAAACTTGAATCTGCACTAGATAAGGAAGCTTTTACGTAAATCTCAGCTTTTCTGGCTCAGTGGTTCTTGAGAAGATTTTTTAATGACCCTACTCTATTTTTACCTTTTCTTGATTATCTCCCCGTGAAAGGTAGCCTGGCCCTTTATTTTAACAATATAGAATTCCCTGTACCTAAGGGTGCTTTGTGCCAACATTAGTTGAAATTGGCCAAGTGGTTTTTGAGAAGAAGTCAAAAATTGTGGTGTTTCCAGGTTTAAAAATATACTACTCAAAATTTGATAAGGATTACTAGGTTATATGTGTGTAATTTACCACTAACATAACAAAAGACATAAATTTGACTCAGAAATGTGTTTACTCAGGTTATGAATGAAAATTCATGAATGGCATGAACTTTTATCAATACGGAATGCTTGAAATCTGATAACAACACCAAAAGGCATTTCATTACAAAAAGTTAACAGCAAACCAGAGAAAGAATTACACAGTTTTTGGGGATAGTCCATCATTACATTTAGTCCATAAAGTGTCAATACCGGGTATGGCCTCCCCTTGCATCAATGACGGCTTGACAACGTCGAGCCATGCTGTCAATAAGCATCCGAATGTTTCCAATGGGAAGGTTGTTCCACTCTTCCACGAGGGCGTTTCCGAGCTCTGCCAAAGTCGTGGGTTGTGCTCTACGGCGTGAAAGGGCAACCTGCAGCATGTTCCATACATGCTCAATCGGGTTCAAGTCCGGCGAGCGCGCTGGCCAGTCCATACGGACAATTGTCTCCTGCTGAAGGTACTGCTCCACCACCCTGGCGCGATGAGGACGGGTGTTATCATCCATCAGGATGAACTCAGGGCCAACAGCACCAGCGTAAGGATCTCATCCCGGTACCGCACCCCGTCATTGTTCCTCTCTCCAGGACATGAAGACCTGTTCTTCCATCCCTGCTGATTCCACCCCAGACCATGATGGAACCACCACCATAACGGCCATGTTCACTGATGTTGGCATCATGGAAACGTTCACGTTGTCATCGCCACACTCCGTGCCTCCTGTCTGTAAAGTCCAAACAATACCTGGACTCATCGGTGAACAGAACTTGAACCCAATCGTTCTGTGTCCAAGTGACATGATCTTCAGCCCAGTCCAATCGCTCCCGCCTCTGTTGAACAGTCAGAGGGACTCGAACACATGCCCTTCTCGAGTTGAGACCTGCATTGTGAAACCGATTCCGTATCGTCTGAGTGGACACATTCACCCCCGAGGCGTTCAGGAGGTCGTTACATGGGCTGATTGCTGTGCAGAAGGGATGGCGTCGTGCCTGGAGAGCCACAAAATGGTCTTCGCGTTGGGTTGTCGACCTCTGACAACCACCCCCATGTCGGTGTGCTGCTGTACCAAAAGTTTGCTGCCGGTTCCAGGCCCTGTTTACAGCGCTCTGGCTGACGTTTAGTGCATTTGCAACGTCACGTTGTGAATAGCCAGCGTCAAGCATTCCAATACATCTGCCCAGTTGTTCTGTCGTCAGACGACGCCTTACACGTTGAAGGGGCATTGTGTTGATAAACGTAGTGTAAACACTCAAGTGAGTTTGAAATTTTAGAAAGAATCAGACACCGATGCCTGAGTGAAAATCGTGTAATGGTAGCAAAAGCATAAACTGTGATGAGAAACGCATTTCCCATGGCATGAAATGCACGTGCAAGTTTGTTGAAGACGTTTTTGATTTCACTTGGACACAATATTGCCAGTTATGCAGTTATTAATTTTTTAAACATAAAAATATATATGATCCTTATCAAATTTTGAGTAATATATTTGTCCGTTACGGGTTTTTCCTTTTATGACTTGTATTGTTTCCGCCCAAGAGTGTCGGAGTGGAATCAGTGATATGCCTGCTACTTATTTTTGTGATTAAAGCCCCCCCAAAGGAGTAAGCACTCATGAAATTTGTATGAAAGTACTGTAAATGTACAATTTCTACTGTTATAAGCATATAACTTTGTATATTTTTTCGATCTGTGAGTGCAAAATGTAACTTGTTTTGATAAGTCTACTTTCGGTTTACTTGCAGTTTGAAAGTATTTTATTTTTCTGTAATTAAGCGTTATTTCATTCATCAGTGAGATTCATAATAACTATAGTTACATGTGTAATTAACCTATCGTGCATTGCCAGTCAATTATGTCAACACGTATTGCAATATTTTATTGTCAATGTCAGTTACTTAGTCTCTTGCCAAATTTATCATAACAGATACTACAAAATGTATAAGATTCATATTTTCATTATAAGAATGATTCTCTTATGATTCTATTTAATTTTGATGTAGTTTTTCATCCTTTTCACGAGGAATAGTCATGAATAAAGTTGCATGAAATTCGACTTTTGAATTCGTCACAAAAATGTTAGAAGTTTACAGACGGACGGACGCCGGACTACGGGTGATCAGAAAAGCTCACTTGAGCTTTCAGCTCAGGTGAGCTAAAAACAGTCTACTAATTGGTATGAAACACGTCAGACATCATTTGACCCAATGATAGGTTGTATTGGCAAAGTAGATCGTTATAACGACCACAGAATTTGCTAAATGCTAATTTTTAACGAGAGAGTTGCAACCTCTGTGACATCAATTTCTCAGTAGGCTGTCTCGATTTAAAAACTCATCATATGTAGAAAAAGCTCTAGCGTTTCGAATCTGTTAAGAAACATAAACACCATATGCACATGATAATAGAATATTGCTGCATAGATATGGGAAGTTGACGATGGCAAAGGTGAATTCATCCCGGTTTTTTTGTGTGTGTGTGTGTGTGTGTGTAGAATTGAGTTGTTAGTTTGCCATTCACTTTTATGTTAAATGAAGATATCTAGGTTTAAAGCAGATGTGGAAGACCCTGAGGTGTCTTTTATTTCGAGTTCACTGGCATATATCGAATCGTCATATGAATGAAATTGGTTATTGCTAATAGATAAATCATCGTCAATATATCTAAATGTCGAGTTGCAGGCCACAGCAAGAGATATATTCTTTTATGAAAGCTTTTGAATACATTCTGCCTCATGAGAATATAAAAGCAGGTTAGCTAATAACGGGGCACATTTTTTTTCCATGAAAATTCGAAACAGATTGTTGGAAAACATGATCACCAAAGACTACGAATATGTCGTCAGTGAAGAACTCTATCATGTTTTTTATATAAATTTCAAAATAATTGTGCGTAGAATCAGAGTGTTGTTTAGTTAAATAATTTTTTGAATGACTGATAACTAAATATGACAAGAAAGGGGTATTGAAGACCTATTCTAATCCGAATTCCCACAGGACTTGTCAAATATATTATACGGGAAATATGAAAGTCTTATCACTATCCATTTAAACATTATGCCCAATATCAGAATTATTGCGGACAAACAGATACACGGACAGTCTAAAGTTTGAAATTGGCCCAGTGACCCAGGAGAAGAAGACGAAAATGTGAAAAGTTTACGGACAGACGGGCGGACAGACAGACGACAGACAAAAGGTGATCAGAATAGCTCACTTGAGATTTCAGCTCATGTGAGCTAAAAACTATATCCCCTAATCTCAGATTATGGAGACAAAAATCACGGACCTTTGATCTTAGAAATAAACACTTGGTGTAAGGTGAAGATAACGAACAGTGATCAATCTCATAACTCCCACAAGCAATACAAATTAGATAGTTGGGCAAACACGGACCCCTGGACACACCAGAGGTGGGATCAGGTGCCTAGGAGGAGTAAGCATCCCCTGTTGACCGGTCACACCCGCCGTGAGCCCCATATCCTGATCAGGTAAACGGAGTTATCCGCAGTCAAAATCAGTGTGCCAAGAACGGCTTAACAATCGGTATGAAACACGTCAGACAGCATTTGACCCAATGCGAGGTTGTATTGACGAACTAGATCGTTATAACGACCATAGAATTTGCGAAACGATTGAAAGAGTGGGGGAATAGCTTTACAATCTTAAACTATTTTTGATACATTTTACGAATTGTGACCTTGATCTTTCATCTTTTGATCTGAGAATCAATAGAGGCCTTTCTTATGTTCTAGAGATTTATCATCCTCGGTGAACTCTAAAGTTATCATCTGGAAACCATTTCTGACCTTCATCCCTGGTCTTTGACCTTTTGACCAAAATCAAAAGGGTCTTATTCAAAGCATAGAGAGTAACTTTCAGAGACATAGTCTGGAAAATACGGACACACTGATAGACGGAGATCCAAATCAACATCCCCTGCGAGGGACAAAAATAGAAATGTCACTATTATTGTGCAACTTTGTTATGCTTATCAACATAAAATTTACAACGTAAAAACTTTGAACGACAATTGTTTCTTCTCACATATTATCTGCGATAGTTTGCCTTTCAGAGCCTTGCCATGTAAAATGCATTTATCATACTGATATCCAGAATAGCTCAGTCATCAAATTGCCTGGGTTTAAATTCTGCCTACAACGGAATAGGTCACAGAAAGGTACTGTATTAGACGTTCTTTTCTCGAATTCTTGGAATCTTAATTAAATAGATGAGACTTCATCAGCCAGAGGGATGTGTCAAGGATATACATGTATGTGTGGCTTTAGAAATGTGTCAAGGATATATGTGTGGCTTTAGAAATGTGTCAAGGATATATATGTGGCTTTTGGCAAAGGAAACCTTACCACAGTTCCAAGGTTCTATATCAAGGATGTTGATATAGGTACATGTATATGTAATCTGTAATATAACTCGTGGCACTAAACATTCGATACACGATAATATTTTCTGTGTATGACATTTTTAATTGAGATAGCTTACTGATGAATGAATTAAACTTACAAGGGTTTCAAAAATCTAGTTTAAAGTAAACACTTTGCAATTCTACGGTCGTTCTAATGATCTAATTTGCAAATATAACCTTCCATTTGATCAAATGCTGTCTGTCGTGTTCCTACAAATTATTAGACCGCGTTCTTTACCTAATGATTTAACTATGGATTACTCCGTTTGCCTGATATAGATATAGGGATCACGGCGGATAAGAGTCATATTAATTCCAACTGCAGTCAAACAAAACCGTTGTAAACAATTCACCCTTTTGCAATACACAACAATTAATTTATGGGATTATCAGTAACCCAAAATGTTTCTTTAAGGAAAGCTAATCCTAGGCCCTTATTGAGGAATATTGCTCCATTTCTTAAAATTTCATATGTTATATTCTGGCAAAGTTGGAAATTTGTTTCCACGATTAAAATTACTCGCCTATGATACATTGTATCCACACATACAAAACAAGGAAACAGCACAAACCTCAGAAAGACATGTCCATTTTGAATTGAATGTTATTTGATCCATGGACGTTTTACCATGACATAAAAAATTCCTGGCGAATCTTATTCTCTCCACATCGTCTCCCTTTGAGATGTCAACAGGATTTGGTTCATTATTCCATCCACTCGTTGGAGGTGTGATTTTCACTGTGTTACGCAGCAGGGTGTACAGAAGAGATGTATCAAAGTCTGCTGAGGTCACAGGTCCCCCGGCAACTACAGTAAAATTCACTAAAATATATTAGAATTTGTTGCGGAAACTGGTTCATTTGTATCTACTTTATGGTATAGACAATAAATTTATCGAAGTATGTTGAGGTAACCGGTCTACCGGCATCTTCATTATGGCGTACAAAAGATATGTTAAAGTCCTTTGAGGTAACCATTTCGCCGACACCTACTTTAGAATGTTAAAAAGACTCATCAAAAGTATGTTGAAGTAACTGGTGTATCGACACTTACAGTAGCACTTAGAAGAGAAAATAGTATGTTAAAGTGTTGTGGTAAAGGTTTTATATGCAACTACACCACAGTGTTAAAAAGATATTCATCAATGCGTGTTAAGGTAACTGGTTCACCTGCATCTACATTAAGGTGTACAAGAATATATGTGTCAACGAATGTTGAGGTAAACAGTATATCTGAGCCAACAGTAGGATGTAGAATAGAAACTGTATTCAGGGGAATATTTGTCGCCATTTTATTTTCAGTCCTTTCTACGTGGTTGCCTTACGAGAAAGAAATGTACGTTTAACACAACTGTGTCGAAACAAATTAAAACGTATTGAAACCGTTTGGAAATATAAAAGGTTGAGAGAGGACGAAAAAGGCCACGGGACGAAAGCAACTTTGTTATAATAATAGATAATATATATATATATATATATCATATTATTCCGAGGTAACTGGTTCATCAGCACCTAAAACAGGTGTAAAAAGAGGTGCAGCAGTGTTTGTTGATGTAACTGGTCCACAGGTAAACACAATTAGGTAACTGATCTACTTGTACTCACAGGGTGTACAAATATATCATATGTACCTTCATTAGATAATCGACCAGAGATACATGTATGTTAATATGTTAATGTTTGGTTGGGTGACTGTTTAAACAGCACAAAACTCAGCCTTAGTTATAAGTATCACATTGTGCTAAATGAACATTAGATACCTTGATTGTGGATTTATATATTCAATTATAAACTTCTTACCAGGATATAGGATGGCTTTTTGTTGCGCTGTACAGTGTTTTAATTTTGGTTTTACATTCTGTAGGTGATTTGTCAGAGACACAGGTTTGACAAATGAGTCGAACAGAATCCGCAAGGCCTGCGTACAAAGCTGAGCAAGAAGAAAGTATCGTAGGAAATTGTTCTCTTCATCTGTAATTGTGTTTTGTGTACCTAAAATACATGTACATATCATACAATCAAAATAAAGACAGAAACCACTGTAGATGTTGTTATGAGACGATTTTTTATAGATCACATTTAAATATACCTATTACTTATCAGTTTTCAGGTATCTGGGAGTTAAACTTTCTAACTAACTGGAGAGAAGACATTCGGACCATATGCTATAGCATGATTATGGTTTTCATATATCTTTGCCTACGAATGTCATGCCATTAATACGTCATCATTAAAGGACACATCGCATGTTTTTAAACTTTTTAATTTTTTCAGCAAAATTAATTCATTTCATGCCTAAAACTACTTTACATGTGTTTTAAAAGAAACAGTTTGCGTAGTTTTCGAGTTTGATAGCGATGAAATTCAAATCTTGCGATATGCATATTTTCCTCGATATTTTATGCGCCATTATCTGTGACGTCATATGCGACCTCGAGCGAGAAGATTTGAAAACAGTTGTTAGACATTTCATAAACAGATTAGATTTAATTGACAAACAAACAATTATCACATTAACGGCTTGTAAATAACACTGCATTGGGTTGTTTTGTGCCGTTTAAGGGTGTACTTGCTGTCAGTAGAGATGATTTGGACTGTGTTTTTTTCAATTTTCGAAGGAAGGTATGAGGGGCAAGACGTGAATATTTTTTGTCGGCACAACGACTTTGCCATAAAAAAAAAACCCAGTAGAATTTGTCCCTGTACTTTTTCAAACAAGCTCTTGGACAAAGACGTATATAAACTGCGAGAAAATGGTTCTATCGAAGCTTCGCACTGTTACATATAGGCCTACCGCATATGCATTCCGTTCTGCTCTCAAATTCAATACACACTCGCACCAACTGACCTTCACCTTGTAACAACATATAGACAGAACTTTGCTAGCAGTGTCTACCAACTGGTAGTTTTAAAAACGAAATTTAAAGAACTTTCAATTATAAATAATAAAATATGATATTTCCCAACTTTGAATTGAATTATAATGCTTTCATTTTTTTTTTAAGGAACGCGTACGTGTTTACAACAACAGCACGCCGCGCTCCCACTTCCTAAGTAACAACGTGTAGATAACAAAATATAATGATTAATAAAATTGCTTGAATAAAATGATTTAAAAGTATTGTGATTTTCACAATAAGTTTGATCATTTTTATTATATTTGTTTCCCCGAAATGCACCCGTGACAATAGGCCTAGTTGTCAATGCTACATAATCGTATTATAATTTAGGCCTATCTAACTTCTCCAAAAATAAATTTTATAATAATTGCACTGTTTGTTTTAGAAAAGCAACAACGCTAATTACAGTTGTTTACAGAAATGGCATTCCCAAATAGTGTTTAGACAGTGATCCCATGTAAACATTATTTATTCGCAAATTTAGGCAGATTTCATATTCGCTTTCCTCGCTACATTTGGGTCGCTATTTGTATGCACTGGTGGCTAAAAGATATAAGACTCGGGAAATTTGTCAACATCGAAATAAATGTTATCCATGGTAAATAAATTAGGCCCCTAAAACCCGAGTTTTTAAAAATATCTAACACTACTATTACAACAAGTCGATCGACGAAGGTCGCATATGACGTCACTGTATCACGTGACTACCTATCTAATTAACTAGGCTTTTTGAAATCGGGGCTTAGATTTAAGTCCGTATTGTGGCAAATTATCGCAATACTTCAGTGAACCAACTATTACAATTAACTTCTATAAGCATAAGGAAGACAAAATGCAGATAATTCTGTATACTTTGAAAACACGAGATGTGTCCTTTAAACAAATCTGGTGAAAATGAACAAAATGTGAAATAAAGTCCGAGAAAAATCTCCACGTTCTGTTGCTACTCACAATGCACACAAGGGGTAGGGACTGGTAAAACGTTACTTCCTGTTTGAGCCGATCTGGAAACACACGATACGCTGGATGTCGTTAACGTATGGCTGGGTGTTGTCGTGGTGTTTGACAAGAGATTGACTGTAGAAGATAAGACCAGAGAGGATGTTGATGATGAGGTGCCTGTTGTTGCAGGGTTCTGTATCGCTGATATTGTTGTTGAGACTGAGGCAGTGATTGATGTTGCTGAAGTTACTGCTGTTGTTACGGTCGTTGGTGTACCTGCTGTAGTTGTTGCTGGTATTGCTGTCGTTGGTATTGGTGTTGCTAATACAGCACTATTTGCTGTTGATCCAACATGCAGTGAAGACGAAGCGATAGCTGACGAGGTCTGTGCCTGAGACGACTGACATAGTGTAGTCTGACAGACAGAGGGACTGGTGGTTGTCACAGATGTATGAGGTTGTATACTGGAGGCAGTAGAGACTACAACAGGCACTTCTGCGTGCACTAGACACAAATAAAATGTTTCTTTGAAACATGAAAACAATAAAAGAAATTATCATAATATTCAGGTTATAAACCGATGGTAGCTCAGTGGTTGCAGTGTTCACTACATAACTGGGAGGTCATGAGTGCGAGCCCATATCATTGGTAATTTGGTTGTTTGTTTTAGGTCTCCTCGAGAATTTTTCACTCATATTGAGACGTCACCAGCTGAAGGTGTAGTAACACAAATTTAGATATATGCTTAGCGCTCAAGGTCGTAGCATTAATGGTTATTTCACGTGCGAACACTTGTCGCGACACGGGACGTCCGTTTTCAAGGTCTTATCCCTATGACCCGTGATTCTTACCTCTAAATGCCGAGCGTTTTATGAAGGAGAAATCACTATCCTATGTTGGGTTTGGGTGGCCATGACACGATCTCAGGTTAGTTGAGCTACTGCGTGTCTGCGTCGAAACTAAGTTGAAGGTAATGATTATTTTTTTCGCCAAGCGAAATGTATCAGAAATCAATATCATGGATATTTCGGGTATAACCTGAAAATGAAGCTCCCATGTCGTGAAAGGTTTTCAAAGTTTATTTAAAAAACCACAGTTACAACCCTGAGTGGTAAGAATTAGTCTAAAATTGCAGTATTTCAAATACAGGTGGTAGTATCTTAATGTGAATGAAAAATTCTGAAGAACAACAACAACAAAATTTCATATACAAGAATTATGGGTGTGCAAGCTCCCACCCACCTCTAATAACATATACTCTATTTTCATAGGGTTATCACGACAAAGACATTGTATAATGTAAAATTGTGTAACGTCTAGAGGTGTGCGTTACTGTCTTTACAACAGCTAGTTAAACTTTACCATTTCTGACCCCTAATCTCATTTTCTTTGTCATAACATTTTGGTTTTCCAGCTTCCGTTTTCGCCCGGGACACGTGGTATTGAAGGGATGTAGTCCACATCGAGAAACTTTGTTTCTCTGTCCCCTCTCTACAATGTCAAGTGATATATTTAAGCACACACGAGATTACAAATATTGCGAATTCGAAGCGTTCGTATTTCTATATCATAAAGCATTCCTTCCCTTCCTTTGTGAATACCTCAACAGGATCAATCAAAGGTCATTACCATTATGATACCATTATGATAGAATGGCATGACATGATAAGTGTATATGTGTCTGGGTCAAACATACAGAAGATTAGTGTTATTTGATGCTTTGTGTCAGTAAATCAGGTGTTCTATCAACTTTTACTGCCTTAATGTTTTGTGAATTATTCAACAAGAGCGATGCCCAGAAACTGTTTATGATCGAAATGACATGAAATGTGTAATAGATATCTCTCTAGGTAACGTAAAATAAAATCATTATTATCCATTTATTCGTGTATATAATTTCTAGATTTAACAATTCATGTATAATAATCTTTACATTTCTAACTGTTTTGTCTGCGATTAATGTGTTAATGTCCCCAAAACTTCCTCAGTTCATGCAATGTGAAAGACCAGTAGGTGGGGACTATTGGAATTAGGATGGAATGCTATGTGTCTTTCAATTTTTTATCACTCTCTAGTTTGACTGATATGTGAGGTAATTAACTATGATGAAAGCGTTTTAACTCCTGCATAACGACTTCACAGTTTGTTAAGTATATTCCTTAAGTATATCAGTAGGTATTTACCTCGCTTCAGTCGTGCTACCTCAGTCAATATCTTATGCCTTTGACCAAATATGTCGATCCCTACTTCACGAAGATCTGCATGATTTAGATCCATTAACATCTCCATAGTGATGCGTTGTTGGGAAAACAAAGGAATTAAACTTTTTTCACCGATCCTCCGCAAAAGTTTAGATACGACCTTGTCTTCAAATTCAGGTGTTTTCCTTCTGTCTGTTGTATCATCGTCTTTATCATCACTCCCTTCATCGCTTTTGCTACTTTTGCTGTTCTCCATTTCACCTGTAACAGAAAGAGCAAAAATGCAACGGAAGAGACCAAAAGTTAAATTCGAGCACCGCCCCCCCCCCGCCTGGGTGTCTAGTTTGGTGATAAAACAACTGAGCCATCCAGCAGCAGGTGCTCCAACTCAACTGACCTCTAAACAAATAGCAGACCGATGCTTTAATGTTATTATTTGAAGACAAACATTTCTATGTATAACATAAGATGCTGGCTTGTTGCAGAGAGTTGAAAACAGCATTAGAAGAAATCAAAAAGAAAGAGGAAACCTTAGATGAGAACCTTCAGACCTTTCTCAAGGAAAAAGGCTGTAAATATATACAAAATAACTAGTTGAAATCCTTCGCAAGCGCGGGAAATCACAATGAAATAATATCGCATAGATCTGTATCTTCCTGGGCACCTAATCCCATCTCTGGTGTGTCCAGGGGTCCGTGTTTGCCCAACCATCTATTTTGTATTGCTTATAGGAGTTATGAGATTGATCACTGTTCGTTACCTTCACCTTGCATAAAGGAAAGACTTTTTAAATGCGTGTTTGATTTATTGCGCACTTGAATTGAATATTCAAATGGGTATGAGAACTTAAGTAATTGAGTGCATAAGTTATGCTATAGTCATTGATTTCATATGCAGTAAACAAAACTTTATCATTAGGAAGCCACTTGTTCCTTGTGTAACATATCAAATGATCTCTCTCCGCATTGAATATTACATAATGGTTTTAGGACTGCAATTGTAATCCGTCTTGTCGAATAGTTGAACAAAGACAAAATGAAAGGTCGTTCATAATTTCAAAATCTGAAACTCGGTATTGCTAATGTACTTACAGGTAGTGTACAACGTAATTTTGGTAAAATGCTTTAGTCATAATGCACAAACTTCCTAGAAGAGTCCCGGACCATCTGATATCTGACATATTGGGCAATTTTCGACTTTTTACTTACTTTCAAGATCTGTATCACCACAAAACATGAACAACCAAAATGAAAACTTGTTTGTGTTGATCCAATGTGTTGGTACATATCATTAACTGTAATTGAATTGTCACAAAAAGTCTTAACAGTGACTTCTATAATCACGTAATTTAGAACATCGAAAATATCAGACGAATACCGTATTTAAAATGTATCGATGTGTCAGATCGTTGGTCTTGGGAGGGGGATGAGATGTATATATGATAAATATGTTCCTAACACATGTCATCGGAATAATAACTAATACGCCAGTTTCGAGATACGAACTCTTCTGTGTAGGAGGTGCATTTAGTGGAACTTTGAATGACTAAGTGGGACAGAGTGGACCTACAGTCAGCGAGGAAGACGATGAAATGTATTAAAGGCGGCTTCTCTTTTAATATGTAAATGTGATAAATACAAAATACTATCGAAAGAAATGTTTTACTAAAGTGGAAACATAAAAACAATGTCATATTTGCAAGTAATGTCTTTGATATGGTACTTATGCCCAACGAAATAACGTGATGTGATAAGAACTCTTTGTATTTAATTACTCCCTAAATACTTATAACTTACTTAGTTTGTGTATCAGTCGATTTCGGGTGATCTAACAGTGTATGAGAAACTTACTGAGTACATTCACTTACGCACTGATGAATATTAGTCCCACTCCCGCGTGTAAACAAATTGTTTCGCGCCTCACTATATACGAGAGTTCTCCAAAGGGAAATAACTCGGGTATATCTCGAAACCGGCGTATTAAAGAACTTGATCAGGATATATAAGACTCATGCATCACAGCGACCACCCGAACCACATAGTTTGCTAATACAGAGATGATATTGGGACATCCTGCTATTAGATCACACTAAATGTCTCGGGGTGGTTTTGTCTCATTTACACATTGCAGGGTTATAGGTTTGCCGTTGGAAAGATTCTAAAGAATTCTCACATTGATTTTGATATATTCTACTGTCATAAGGGGTTGTCTTCCAAGTTGTAAAAAATAAAAAGAAGATATAGATTTTATCGGTCACCCGAGTTTGCACAATTTCTAGTCTTCAGAAATCATTATGTTACCTGTTTGCTTTTCTACTTCTCCATTTTAGCTCACCTGTGCCGAAGTCTCAAGTGAGCTTTCCTAATCAAAATTTGTCCAGCGTCTGTTACAAATCATCATTGGATGAAGGGGATTTCAGTTTGTTCAAATAAAGGGTCACACCCCTTTAAAGGGAAGATAATCAGGAAAAGCCAAAAACAGAGTGCTGTCATTTAATAATCTTCTCAAGAACCACTGAGCCAGAAAAGAACTACACACGTTAACTTTGGATTCCCGCCAACATTATCAACTCATATAGTTTAAAAAGCTTTGTAATTTTGCCAATGATATTTTTTTAAATACAAAGTAGAATCCATTAGAAATTGATTATTAACTTTAATACCAGTGTTGATTAAATACAAAGTAGAATCCATTAGTAATTGATTATTAACTTTAATACCAGTGTTGATTAAATAATTATTCTTAATTTCTACTCCTTTTGATTAGGTAGAAAATTATGTTAATTGGAACCGGGGTTTAAAACATCATTTATTTCAAAATGTATATTGATATCAATAAATGACCATTTGATTTGTCAAATTACATTATACTATAGAGTAAAATATTGTTAGTCTTCCTTTCTCACTCTTTAAAATCATTTTCAGTTGTTCATAGAGTGAACATTTTCGCTATTTTGGTCTGTAAACTTGTGTATCCGTGAAACAACAAAAGTTTAAGTTAAAGATTCGCTAAATAACAAAGTATAATACCTGCAAAAAAGAATTTGTGTTTCACGGGGGTTGATGTTTTAAAAATATTTTCCGTTTTCCATTGATTCATATAGTGCAATACTTAAGGCCAATTCAACTTAATTAGTAGATTACTATACAGGGTCAACAAAACGTATGGGGCGGATGGGAGGATTTTATTTTTTAATTTTTTTTCTGAGAAAAATATTAAAGACATGGTTTTTTTTTCAACAGAGGCACATCATTTAATGACAGGTGGATATCAATCTATGTTATTTTCACAGACATCATTCCAGGTTAAGCTTTAATTTCAAACAGAAATATACCTAACTTCTTCAAGACTTACGTCTGTAAGAACGCGAGAAATTAAGAAAACCATATAGATCTATTTTCCTCACGTGGCTTTTCACGTTGTTATACTGGAAATGTAAACAAGAAGTGTAAATACCGGAGTCAGACATGAAAATATTCCGGAAATCGCAAATTTCACAAAATAAAAAAAAATCAGGGTGGGCCAATTTTTGAGGGGCGGACGGGGATGATAATATATCAATTAAGTTGAATTGGCCTAATTTCAACCCAACTCATAGAGTTATCTCTCTTTGTTTGGTCAAATAAGTCAACTTTTATGAAAAATCACATGATTATCTATAATGATATAAAAATCATTTAAAATATATTAACTTTTGAAAATTGACCCGAAGGTAGGCGGCGAAACGTTACTATCGTGCGCAGTTCTTTGCATGAAAGATTCTTGACATAAAGTAGATTCAAGTTTCGTCAAACCATGGTCCGTTGGGATAAGGTGAGGCCAAAATAGGGGAGTAAGAAAACCTAAACCTAGAAATTATCTCCTGAAATATTCATATGGATTCCTTATTGTGAGACCTTACATTTAAATGTGAAGATAACGAGCAGTGGTCAATCTCATGAATCCTTTAGGGAATACAAAATAGAGAGTTGGGCAATCTCTGAACCCTGGATATATTGTAAAAGTGGTTATTTACACGTGGGGAAAACTTACACTAATTACGCAGTCAAGTAATAAGGGCGTAAATTTCCCCCACGCGTATAGCTATAAATGTTTGATATAACATTACATGTGTATATCACATTCTCAGTTACCGCGTATTTCCCACCACACGTAATGTTGGACGTGGAAAAACGTGTACTTAACCCGCAGCGTAAATAACCACTTTTACAGTACCAGAGGTGGGTTGTATATAGGAATATGTATAGAAAATATCGTTTTATAATCACAGCAGCTGAACAGCAGAACCAAGGTAACTCAGGTGAACCTCTTATCATACTTTGTACTAGGAGAAAGATATATCAGTAAGACTACCACACATAATTGATCATTTAATTTCGTTTATAGAAGAGAAAGCTTCATCATTCCATGACAAAATTCTATTTTCTAGTTGAGTTCGAATATTAATGAAAACAGTTTCTTTCTGCCGGATGTCCAGAAATACGGAAAGATCTTGAATGAAATATAACCCATTTTCAATAAATTACTAACTTTCCCCCAAACTTAAGCCTCAGTTTCCATGGTTTTCAGAAGTCTGGTAGACCAAAGAGGATTCTTGACGTGTTCAATGTTATAATAAAACAGTTGGCTGCTAATTGTCCAGAAGTAACGAAATAATTCATAAAAAATAATGTACCTTCAAAATGTTATAAACGCAGCCCCTGGAGCCTGAAAACAGAGGCAATGAATTTTCATAGAGGGTTCATTGCTCATCATAATCATGCAAACAGTTTGTCTGGTTGATGTCCAACAGGAAAGATAGAAGATTTTCTGTTGCTTTTCCTACACATAATAGAATGGCCAATCTAACCCCACCCTAGTACCTTAGGGTCATAAATTTCACAGTTTTTGTAAACGGCTATTATAATCATACTAATACTTTCACTGCTTGACGTCCAGGCGTACAAAAACTTTTGAAGGTAACAAATTTTGATGGGTTTGGCCACACATCTGAGGCTCCAGGAAAGCAGAGACCATGACATTCCCAATTTTTGCCACCCCATTTATATATATATATATATATATATATATATATATATATATATATATATATATATTATGTTCAAAAGTTAATCATCGACGCACGGAACAGACAGCAGTGATACTGGTGAGTATCTGCATTCTATCATTTTTCTGAAAAATATCTTAATTATCGAACCAAAAACCAAAAGAAAAAACAAGGAATATCTTTATTTGAAACCCCGATTTTATTGTAACCTTTATGGAAAATAATGCACCTATAAATCAGTCATTCTGCTTATCTCCCTTTGTTAAACCCTCCACATAATAGAGAGATCATTCTCCCCAGAGTCTAGTCTAGGTTACCTACACGTTTGTCAATGCAGTGTTCTACGAGACAAACGTCTAGGAGCATTCTACGATAAACATTTACACTCCATAACGAGGCTTATCCGAATTTTGATAAAGCAGCTGATTGGTTGATGCATAACGATGACGGACGCTGTCGAAAAGAAGATAAACAATGTTTTATCGAATTCTCGCTGAAACCTTTACAGAAAGTGTGTTTACTTAAATTAGCAAATAGGTCAGACGTGTTGGCAGTATTACCAACAGGCTATGGGAAATCGCTATTATATTCGATTCTACCGCAATTAATGTTTGAAGAAGACCTGCACAGTAATACTAGTTCTCGTGAAGTCAGCATAATTCTGATCATATCGCCACTGGTTTCTCTAATGAAGGACCAAGTTTCGAACTTGCAAAAACACAACGTTTGCTTTCTTGAGAACAAGCGACACATAAACTGACATTTGGAACAACAGCTGTGGTGTTTGTTTTCTTCGGTGTCACCATTTCCGTTTTTCGATAGCGCGTTGTAATATTTTTAAATATGTAGAACGCTCCATGGCGTTTGAGTGGGAAGTCAAACGGCTTGCGTGACCTGAGTCCAGTCTGACAGTCGAGGTACCAGGATGTAAACAAACTCGCGAAATCTCGTCAACAACATGACCTATACACCTATAAACCAGTAATTTTAATTACCTCTCTTTACAGAGTCAACCAAAGCTCAATCTTTGAAAAGTCAATTTTTTTTTTACCAAATGTGAGAGATAACTACTGTGAATTAGAGCCTATAGCTAATCATTAAGTTCCATACAAGTTTATGGGTTATCCCGCACTGGGGTATTATTGTATAGCTGACTGCAATTGATTGGGAAATAACAAATGTCAAAATTAATCAGAAAATTGCAAGGGATCGTTAAGAAACATTTATATCGTACATATAATGATAGTATAATAAAGGTAATGTCCATGATCAAACGCAAATGAAGATAAAGAAAATACTTTTCTTACCATATAACGTTGCACTTTCTTTAGGTGATAATTAGGAAAATACAAAACGCTAGTTTCGGTTTTACACAAAACAGTGCATAAAAGCATTCACAATTAAGTTAGTGATTTGGCACGGTAGATTTACCTGTTGAGTAATTTAAATATCCGTGACATTTTAGGAATACCTACTGCTCAATAGGACTATAAACGGCTTCTAAATATATCTAGAGTGCTTCCCAAATTGTAAAGTTCTTAGCACTTGAATAAAACATCAATTATTTACTTTATAAACCCATACTAAATACTTACATTATAATCCAAATATTGGGTAACATTATCCATGCGGAGTATCATGCAAGTATTAAGTAAAATGGTTTACAGAGTATAAATAATATATCGTGTCATTTCTATTCAAGTGCCTATCGTTGACAGACATTTTTTACCGGTCATATTTTGATCGTTAATGGATGTAGCAGGTTCTTGTTCACGAGCAGTGCCTATAACAGCATTAGAAAGATGTATTGACGTATGTAAAAAAAAAAGTACATTAACGTTATCTAAATACTAGATTCCGTTTTGCTATCCATTTAGTCCTTCATATGACCTTCTTGACCTCTAGGTTTTAAAGATTTCATCTGAAAAACCCCAGGACTCTCACTTCTCAAAGCAGAAGGTTCGGTGTTTGAGCAGCCATTGCCTATTTTAACGTTGTAGGTCGGACAAGGCCAAGGTAATTGTACGTGTTTTATTGATGAAAGTTCTATTCGAAAGTCGTCTTAGAATTTGTTTTATTACGCGTCTAACCAAGAAAAAAATGGGAACATTCCATTCATGTTGATATGTAGATTATTGATGTTATTTCTAATCGCAAAAGGTATCTCGAAGGGGACACTTAAAGTTTGATCAGGGTCGGTCACCGATTTTCACGAGTTACTTTCAAAATATTTTTGGAGTTGTTTGAAATTTGCTTCATTATTTACCTTTATCATTTGTATGCGCATCCATTAAAGTTTAAATTGCTAGTTCCAAAAAAACTTACCGACCTTCATTTGATATCTCACAGATTTATCAAACAGTAGGGTTCAGTTGTGTATTCCAACTTATTTCAAGTTCAAGTCTACACCCTGTATTTCCTACAGCTATACTTCTACTATTGCATCCAAACTTTTTTAATTATAAACAAACTTTGCAGTGCTTAGATGTAGACCATCTTATACGTAATCCACCAACATGTTCTTGTTCTTCATCTTCTTTCAACTACAGTCCAGCTGGACATGTCATTACTGGTGATGTTGATATAATTGAAAATGAGGACCTCAAATCACTTATTCTTAAAGGTCCTAAATACAGAGAACCTCGGTCTTTTAATTGGTGACAGAACTTCATCTCTATTATGAGTTCTGTCGAAGATTATGCCAGACGATGGGCTAAATATGAAAAAGAAGAACTTGATACATTGTCAGAATAGGTTAAAAGCATAAGAGGGATATTAAAATCCCGCATTAGACACATGAAAACAAAAGTACGTACATGTACCATCTATCCCTCTGTGTTTAGTAAACCAGAAGTGATAAAAGAATTAGATAGGTTACATGAGGAATATGTTTTGGTTCCAGCTGACAAAGCTAGTAACAACATTGTCTTTGTTTGTAAGGCTCATTATTACAACTGTATTTTAAACGAACTTGGCATTAATTCCACTTTTGGTAATCATACTTATACTCCAACTGCCCTTTCAAAAGACGAACTTCTTCAAAACCATGCCTCAGTTTTAGACACATTTAATATTCCAGTCAATGGGTCGAATGAATATGAGTTACCGTACCTTTACTGGATTCCTAAACTACATAAAAACCCTTACAAACAAAGATACATTGCTGGATCCAGTAAGTGCTCTACCAAGCCCCTATCTTTGCTCCTCACGAAAATGTTAACAGCTGTGAAGGAGAAACTTCAAACTTACTGTGCGACTACATATGCCAGAAGTGGTGTTAATCAAATGTGGATTCTAAAAATTTTTAAAGAACGTTTAGTAAACTTGAAATCACAGAATATTTCCCAAATCAATAGCATTAAAACCTATGACTTTTCAATACTATACACGACCATTCCTCACGATAAATTAAAGACTAGACTTTTTGACATCATAGACAGTTGCTTCTTCAACAAAAACGGAAAACGGAAATATTCATATCTAGTGATCAGTCATTCAAAAACTTACTTTGTTAAACACCACTCTGATTCCTATAAGATATCATATAAAGTCTGAGATATCTTACAAAACATAAGATCTTATATGTTTCACAAGGTATATATATATATATATATATATATATATATATATATATATATATATACATCTTATGAACTGCAAATTACATGATATATCTTACAAATATATGAGATATCTTACAAACTTTCTTTTATAAGATATGTAAAAGTTATAACATGTCTTATAAAATTTATATCTTATAAAAATTCAATGATGAGAAATCTCATAAATTCATAAGATATATTATAAAGTTTCTTAGGTGTCTTACAAAACATAAAGATGTTTTATGTGTTTGAGAAGATATCTTATAAAATGAAATTTATAGAATATTTTCTATTTCTATAGGATGTAAAACTTATACGGTACCAATTTTGATGCACCAGATGCGCATTTCGACAAATAATGTCTCTTCAGTGATGCTCAACCGAATTTTTTGAAATCCGAAATAACAATGAAGTTTTAGAACTAGTATAGCCAAAAACAACGTGCCAAAAAAAGTGGAGTCAAATTCGTCTAAGGATAAGAGCTATGCATGATGAAGATAATCCTTAATTTTGAAATGAATTTCTAAATTTTATAACAGCAATTAAATATACATCCGTATTTTCAAGCTAGTAACGAAGTACTTAGCTACTGGGCTGTAGAGACCCTCGGGGACTAACAGTCCACCAACAGAGGCCTCGACCCAGGGGTCATAATGTAAAACTTATACGGTACCAATTTTGATGCACCAGATGAATACATTTCCAGAATTGATATACTAGTACTTGGAATCGAACTGGCAATGGATGCGTATATTTAACTGTTTAAATTTATGAATGTTTAAATTTATTTGACCTCCAAGAGAATTTGCTAAAATGTGCCCCATACTGTAAGATAAAGAAAATAGTTTTCTTACCATAAAACGTGGCACTTTCTGTGGGTTATAATTAGGAAATTGCAAAATGTTAGTTCCGGTTTACACAAACGACTGCGTAAATGCAAGTTAGTTATTTAGCACGATATATAGACCTGTTGAGTAATTTAAATACCCGTGACGTTTTAGGAATACCCACTGCTCAATATAGACATTTTCTAAATTTATCTACAGTGCTTCCCAAATTATAAAGTCCTAGGCACTTGAATGAAAAAAAAATGAATTATTTACTTAATCAATCATTTACTAAATACTAATGTCATAATCCAAGAAGTTTATTTCTAATTTTTACAGAATAAATAAAATATAAAGAATAAAATGCTTGCTTTCGTTTTATCGAGTGATGAAGATAGCTAGCGTTGCAGAATTTATTTCCTGCAAAGATTTCTACCTCAAAGGCCGGCAATTGAGTATAAAAGCAGCCAATCGGTGGAAATGGCGGAAGATGAGAATTTTCTGGTCACATTCAGATTGCAGCACTTATTTTGCAAAAATTAAGATTAAGCTGTTGTACTGAAATCTTAAAATGGGTATGCTTATTCCCCTCATAACTGTGCATATATTGGCCATATCTATTTTGAATATAAATTCTCATGAAATTTTAGTTTTGGCTTCAAAAATTTGAAGCAGGGCTAAATTTGTATTTTAAACTAGATATTGACAGTTTGTGGGTGTCATTACATGTATCTTTTGTTATTGTTTGCACCGGATGTTGACTCACATATTGCACGAGCATGCTTATTGAAAATAGAAGATATTCCATAAATTATAAGATATATTTACAGAGGAATAAATATAAACATGGCGTGGCCTACATTTCCCCCGTTTGTGTGTGTCACAATGTGTAGGCTGAACAATCCTCGGTGAAACATCATTAAAATCTACTTGTGGAGAAATCGAATATAATCTATCGCGATTACAATCTTATAAATACATTTAAATTTCCAGAATTGGTATACTAGGACTCAAACTGACAATGGATGCCTATATTTAACAGTTTTAATTTATGAATGTTTAAGTGATTTCTATTCATGTTACATTTAGTTGACCTCCAAGAAAATTTTGCGGTAATGCTTGACCAGTTATAACCAAAAACGTGCTCCATGGTGTAAGATAAAGGAAATAATTTTCTTACCATATAACGTGCCACTTTCCGTGGGTGATAATTAGGAAATTACAAAATGTTAGTTTCGGTTTACACAAAAGACAGCGTTAATGCAAGTTAGTTATTTAGCACGGTGTATAGACCTGTTGAGTAATATAAATACCCGTGACGTTTTAGGAATATCCACTGCTCAATATAGACATTTTCTAAATTTATCTATGGTGCTTCCCAAATTGCAAGTCCTTGGCGTTTGAATGAAAAAAGATGAATTATTTACTTACAAGTAATCAATTGTGTACTAAATACTTATGTAATAATTCAAGCAATTCATTTTTAATTATTACAGAATGCATAAAAATATGAAGAATGAAATGCTTTCTTTGCTGTTTTATCGAGTGATGAAGGTAGCTAGTATTGCAGAATTTTTTTCCTGCAAAGATTTTTACCTCAAAGTCCGGCAATTGGGTATAACAGCAGCCAATCGGTGAAAATGGTGGAAGGTATGAATTTTCTGGTCACATTCAGATTGCAGCACTTGCTTTACAAAAATTAAAATTAAGCTGTTGTACTGAAATTTTAAAATGGGTATGCTTGTTCCCCTCATAACTGTGCATATATTGGCCATATCTATTTTAGATATAATTTCTCATGAAATTTTAGTTTTGGCTTCAAAAATTTGAAGCAGAGCTAAATTTGTATTTCAAACTAGAGATTGGCAGTTTGTGGGTGGATTATCTTTTGTTATTGTTTACACCGGATGTTGACTCACATATTGCACGAGCATGCTTGCCTAGTTCTAGATAAGAGGGATTGCACCAAAGGAAACATGTAATCAAATCACGATATAAGGTGAAAAAAAATACTCTCGTATCATTGGTAAATCCAGATTTTATTTTTTAATCAGATATAATCACATTCGTTTAAAAACGATTGGTTAACTTTATGAAAATAACTCATTAGGACTGTTCAGTCTGATTACTGTTTTAGTGTTTTGCAGGGTTACCGGTAATTTTTTCCTCGAATAATGTCAAGCATGATTTTTGTCTGATTAGGCAACAATCTCCTAGGACAGTTGTGAAACCCCCAATGTCTAACCAAAAAATGACAAATGTGCAATTTATCAACCATCACTCTAAAATTATTCTCAATCTTGACTCTATTTATGAACATTACAATGCCAGAAGAGACAATCATAGATAGTAGGTCTCCAAATATTAAAATGGACAAAGCGTTTCTTAAAAATCCTTCAATGCACATGTCCTCCATCGCACAGCTACCTTTTCCCCCTAAAATTCTTCTCAAAATTGAAAGGTACCTTTTAATTTTGGAACAAGGAAAAAGTCGCATGGGGCTAGATCTGGAGAGTATGGTGGGTGTGGCATGACGGTAACCTTCTCCGATTTCAAAAATTGCTTCACAAGCTCAGATGTACGAGTATGTGATGGAGCATTATCATGAAGAAGACGAATATGCCTAAATCCTGACACAGGGCGTCGTTTATGATAACATTTCTTGAGCTTTTTTAGTATACCATCTCGGTAATACCGACCTGTAACACTTTTGCCCTTCGGCACCAGAATTTGTATGGCTATACCATCACATTAAAAGAATATGCAATAACGAGCTTTCTTCGTGGTTATGGTTCTTTTAGCAACTACAGGCCTTCTACCGTGTTTAGTTAGCTATACTGGTTCGAAATAGTGAACCCATGTTTCGTCACCAGTAACAATGTTTGCAAATTGTCTTTGATTGAATTTGGGAAACATTTTGAGCAATTGCTTAGCGGTTTGTACTCGTACCCTGTTTTGATCATGTGTCAATATATGCGGTATCCATCTGGCAGAAATCTTTCGTACTTTCAAAATACGCTTCAAAATGAAATGCACCCGCGATAGCGATATGTCAACAGCTTTGGCGATATCACGAATCGTGTATCTGTCATCACTTTCAATTATTTCCCTGAGTTTTGAGACATTTGGCTTGCCTTTTACAGTCACAGGTTGGCCAAATTTGGCTACATCTTTGACGGATTCTGTGGCAGTCAGAAATTTCTTTCTCCACCTACGAACTGTCTCATAAGATTCCTTATCAGACCCATAAACTTCCCCCCAATTCAGTAAAAATCTGCATTACCGAATGACCGAGTTTTGTGCGAACTTTTATATAAGCTCTAGTTTCTTCAATATTCTCAAACCGTTTCCCAACTATTTTTACAACAGTGGTCAACGACTGGCTCTATCGAAATGACTATAAGTTTAAAACTATGTGGAGCTGAAGGCTCGTGTTCATATTAAATAAAGCTATTCAAGAGTATCATCATCAATGAGATCGTGCAAAGCGTTATCGCGCTGTGGTACAATACACATTACATATCGAACAACCCTCGTATAATCATGCCAGTCTCACTGTTCAAAATATCGTCTGCTACATAGCACGTGTAGAGACATGGTTCAGACTGCTGCTGCTTCTGATAACATTGCTTAGCCCTGCCCTCTTGCCATATATGCTTAATTGCTGTAGGGGTGTAAATACTTTCTAGGTTACTCCCGGCTTTCACCCCATAAAACAACAAGGAACCCCATTTTATTGTTTATATTTGTAGGACTCCTAAGTGCGATGGGAACCCAAAGTGCGAAGGTCACGTTTAAGTGCGATGGTCTGCGCCAAATCCCGATGGTGTGACACGCCAAAGTGCGATGGTCCACACTCATGTGCCAAAGTGCAATGGTCTGACACGCCAATGTGCGACGGTGTGAGGCAAATGCGCCATAATGCGATGGTGTCGACACGACAAAGTCCGATGGTGCATGCTAATGCGCCAAAGTGCGATGGAGTGACAAGCCGAAATCCGTTGGTTTGTAAATGACACGGTGTTTTGGTACAGACTGTACCAACCGTGTGTTGTTTCATAAAAAATATGAGTGCAAAATCCATTCACAGAAATACGGATCAGATATTATTTCATTACCGTTTAGTTGTCGTGTTATGAAACACAAAATTTTCCAACGCGAAATCGTATAAAATGTTTTATAGAATGTTTTGCATTATGGCATACCCCCAAGAATTTATTAAGCAATAAATCATCAGGAATTAAAAAATGTTTTGGCGAAGTAGATAGTTCGACAAAAAATGTAAATTGCCGTTCCTTCCGGTCATGTCGTTGACCAATTTGTTACTTTAAACTGTTAAATGGAGCAGTAGTAATGATAGACTTAATTATTCTCAGGTAGAACTAGTTGATATCCATCCCGTTGGCAACCCCCTCATACTTTCTAAGGGTTTGTCCACTCGAATCCGCCGCATCTGCTCTATACTCTTACTACTTTCTAAGAGAAATGAAAAACTCCTCAAAACTCATCTGACAAATAGAGGATATAATCCTTACAGGTTCAGTCCGCATTTGATGATATGTTAAGATAGAATCGACAGTCCCTCCTCCAGTATAAAGAGAAACCTTAACATTACAGGGTTCCACTAGTCACTGCTTACCACCCCGCCATCAAGAACCTCAACGGTATTCTGAGAAAACACCTGCCCATTCTGCATGCCAATAAACGAATGGCTGATGTTTCCAAGGAACCACCATGGGATCCTTCAGACGTCCCCAGAAACCTATTTAAATGACATGGTAGTAAGGAGTAAACTGGATAACCCTTTACCTAATGGAGGTTTTTAAACGTGCTCAGACCTCAGATGTCAATTATGCATACTCAGACAATGACAGTTTTAACAGTCCTGTAACAGGCCGCAGTAATAAAATATTGGGATACTTTTCCTGCAAAACTAATAACTCTATTTATATCATCAGTTGCGATGTTTGTCAGAATTAATACGTAGGAGAAACAACAGACTTCGTAAACGGAACAACTACCGATCCTCTGTCAGAACAGTAAGAAATTTCCGAGTATCGACACGTAAACATATTAATGTTTTCTTTATTGTATTATTGGGTGATGAAGTTAGCTAGCATTATAGAAAAAAAATCTGCGTAAATGGGTTATGAAATTTTCCTGCAATGACTGCTACCTTCATCACACGATGAAAGAACAAAGAAAGTAATTCTATTCTTTGCATTTATATAATTTTGTATTTTGAAAAAAATAAAGCAAATGTCATATCATTGACCAAACAGTACAGCCAATGTAACCTTTGACCTTGACGACGCTCCAATGATTACGCGGACTAGTGGTACTAAAACCCGATCGAACTAGTTTGCAACAAACATGTATTCATTGTCTATGATGAAACAAATGTCAATTTGAAAATAAATATTAACGATAAGATTCAGTGTATGAAAATACTGAAGTATTAAGTAAAATGGTTTATTCAGAAAATAATTTGTCTTTTTTATTCAAGTGCCTATTGTATTAAAACAGACAGGCATTCTTTTACCGGTCAGATTTTGATCGTTAATGGTCGCACGTTCTTGCTCACAAACAATAGCTACAATGTATATAACAGCATTAATAAAATGTAAAAACGTTTGCAGAAAGTCTTATACAACGTTATCTAAAAACTAGATTCTGTTTTGTGATCCATTTGGCCCCTCGTCTGACATATTAGACCTCTAGGTTTGGAAGGAAAACCCAATAGGATCACATCTAAATGAAAACGTTTGGTGTAGGAGCAGCCATTGCCTATTTGTACCTTATACGTCGGACGATTTTCATATGGATATTCTATATATCCAAAAGTCATGTTAGATTTTTTATCAAGCTTCTAACCAAAACGAGAAAAAATGTCCACATTCTATTCAGGTTGATTGTAAACTCTAATCGCAGGTGTTTCTTTATCATTGTCAACTATATTCCAATCATAATAGGACTAATTTTTCTAATTTTATACAGCTGAAGAAAAGGCTTAAAGACCCCAAAATAATACCATACGGTTTCTTTATGGATCATTGGATATGGGCGGGGCTTATCTAGGCTATGGTCATTGTTATTTACCTGGAATTTAGCTGGCCAAAAGATTAGGTTGTTATGTATACTTTTGATATACACAGGAAGGGTCTCAGGGGCATCTGCAAAGTGTTTTGTGGTGACAGTGTTTGTATAATGGTTGTATCTCTAACGGTAACTGACACACAGTATACACCCAACACCCCCTTTTTCTCTCTTGCTTACTATCATTCATTGGCTGAATGAATAATTTCTTTTATAAATATAGAGCTATCATAAAGTGATAATATAAATTATTTCAGTAGGTTACAAGTTTTAGAAATTAATGTGCAAATTATTGTTTGATTTCTGATTGTGTAATTTATAACACATGTATATAGAGGAGAAAAGAATACAATTATATTAAAATTGCATTGTTAAAAATTCAATTACGAGAAAATAGCAGTTGTGGACAGGTCAATGCTATCAAAACTCTGGTATACTGGGGTTCCTCGATATCTAAAGAATGCCTGTACTGATTATTGTTATCAAAACACCTTGGGAACCTACAGACCACAGTCTCTGCAGATGTCACTCCTCCTGAGAGTTATAATTCAAAACTCAGTGAACGTCCCTTATGAATTGTACACTAAACAAAGGGAACTAGTGACTTCCATCGTCGCAAACCCCAGGTTATTGTTTCATTACATCCCACAAACCCCAGGTTATTGTTTCATTACATCCCACAAACCCCAGGTTATTGTTTCATTACATCCCACAAACCACAGGTTATTGTTTCATTACATCCCACAAACCACAGGTTATTGTTTCATTACATCCCACAAACCACAGGTTATTGTTTCATTACATCCCACAAACCCCAGGTTATTGTTTCATTACATCCCACAAACCACAGGTTATTGTTTCATTACATCCCACAAACCCCAGGTTATTGTTTCATTACATCCCACAAACCACAGGTTATTGTTTCATTACATCCCACAAACCACAGGTTATTGTTTCATTCCATCCCACAAACCATGGGTTATTGTTTCATTACATCCCACAAACCATGGGTTATTGTTTCATTAAATCCCACAAACCACGGGTTATTGTTTCATTACATCCCACAAACCCCAGGTTATTGTTTCATTACATCCCACAAACCACAGGTTATTGTTTCATTACATCCCACAAACCACGGGTTATTGTTTCGTTACATCCCACAAACCACGGGTTATTGTTTCATTACATCCCACAAACCACGGGTTATTGTTTCATTACATCCCACAAACCACGGATTATTGTTTCATCCCACAAACCACAGGTTATTGTTTCATTACATCCCACAAACCACAGGTTATTGTTTCATTACATCCCACAAACCCCAGGTTATTGTTTCATTACATCCCACAAACCCCAGGTTATTGTTTCATTACATCCCACAAACCACGGGTTATTGTTTCATTACATCCCACAAACCACGGATTATTGTTTCATCCCACAAACCACGGGTTATTGTTTCATTACATCCCACAAACCACGGATTATTGTTTCATCCCACAAACCACAGGTTATTGTTTGATCACATCCCACAAACCACGGGTTATTGTTTCATTACACAAACCACGGGTTATTATTTCATTACATCCCAAAAACCACGGGTTATTGTTTCATTACATCCCACAAACCACGGGTTATTGTTTCATCCCACAAACCACAGGTTATTGTTTCATTACATCCCACAAACCACGGATTATTGTTCCATTACATCCCACAAACCACGGGTTATTGTTTCGTTACATCCCACAAACCACGGATTATTGTTTCATCCTACAAACCACGGGTTATTGTTTCATTACATCCCACGAACCACGGGTTATTGTTTCATTACATCATACGAACCACGGGTTATTGTTCATTATATCCCACAAACCACGGATTATTGTTTAATTCCACAAACCCCAGGTTATTGTTTCATTACATCCCACAAACCACGGGTTATTGTTTCGTTACATCCCACAAACCACGGGTTATTGTTTCATTCCACAAACCACGGGCTATTGTTTCATTACATCCCACAAACCACGGGTTATTGTTCCATTACATCCCACAAACCACGGGTTATTGTTTCATTCCACAAACCACGGGTTATTGTTTCATTACATTCCACGAACCACGGGTTATTGTTTCATTACATCCCACAAACCACGGGTTATTGTTTCGTTACATCCCACAAACCACGGATTATTATTTCATTCCACAAACCACGGGTTATTGTTTCATTACATCCCACGAACCACGGGTTATTGTTTCATTACATCCCACAAACCACGAGTTATTGTTTAATTCCACAAACCACGGGTTATTGTTTCATTACATTCCACAAACTAATAACCCGTGGTTTGCGACGGTGTGGCAATGCCTACATTACTAAATGAAACCCCACACAAGCGCGGGAAATCACAATTAAATACATGTAATATTGCATAGAGAAGGGCCTTTTTCAATGCATGTTTAGTTTAAACTTTATTTCATTTGAATGTCAACACACACACACACACACACACACACACACACACACACACACACACACATATATATATATATATATATATATATATATATATATATATAAATGTGTAAGTAATATGCACACAGGATTCGGAAACAAGTTGAAGCAACTTATATTAATCCGTTTCCTTGAATTAACTTTGAATGATAAATGTACATTTGCCCATGTTGCATGACAAAGATGAAAATGAAAATGTAAAGAAAAATGAAAGAAAAACTTTAACAAGTAAATTGATAAACATTTGAAGAGATGTTATAATTTAAGTGCATAAACTACATATTCACAATATAAATATACAGATGCACAACATACATGTATAACGGTGAGAAAGAAATGCAGATACAATAACTTCCAAACAAGAATTTCCACCACTATACAAATAAAAACTAAACTCGATATGGTTAAGTTACAAATCTTTTGAATGCGGTGATAAAATGATGTACATGTTTAAAAAATATGTTTATTACAGGAGAAATTCTTAGTTAAGTCTCCATGTACAAGGATATTTACAGTTACTGGTCTTATTGGATCAATAAATTTATTATCTTACATCTTTGAAGAGAGGACATTCAAGTAAAAAGTGTGTTGTTTCGATTTTTCCACAGAATTTTCTATTATGTGTTTCGCGAATAGATGAGATTTAAGAGTACTACAGTTTAGATTACACAGGACGTGTGTAGTATCTGTTCGCTGCGTTTGCCTGATGGAAAATGTTTAGTGATTTTATAAGTGTTTGTGTGAAACACGCATTTTAAATTTGAAATTGAAGGATTCTCTTGTACGCTTGGTGGGAGATCGTTCCAAAGCCGTGTAATGGACGGAAGAAAAGATTGTGCATAGTGGTTTGTGTTGAACTTTGGTTGAATAATACAGTGCGATCGTCTGGTGGGATATTGGTGTGTTTTATTAATTCTAAGAGGGATTAAAGATGATAGATAATTTGGGGTGTTCCCGTGTACCATAGTATGGCATTTGATTATTTCATGATTTTGTCTTCTTTTGTGCAAAGTACCCCACCCAACCTCACGATAAAGATAATTTAGACTTACAAATTTTGTCGCACCTGCGACTATACGAGCTGCCTCTATGTTATGTTTTTCCCGGGTTTATCAGATAAGTCCCTTGATATGTTGTTCCAAACAACGTCGGCATATTCAATAACTGGTCTTACAAGTGAACAGTATACTTTTTCTAACGATTTTCTATCCATGAAAATTTCAGTCTTCTGAGAATGTGTAGCCTAGATGACGCGTGTTTGAATTGTTGCGCACTTGAATTGAATGAAATTTAACTTAATTCAAATGAATTTAATAACAATTTTTGAATAATTGCTTGCACTAGTTAAGTTATATTTATTGATATCATATACAGTAAAGAAAACTTGATTTTTAGAAAGTCGCTTGGAGCTCCAAATCATATGTTCCTTGTGTAACATAAATGATCATACTGTGTAATTTCTCGTGTACCTCATTATGTAGACCTTACCTTTAAAGGAGAAGGCTTATATAGGCGCTGTCCGCTGCCTGATCCTTATCATGTTATACTTAATAAAATACTGTTTAAAAAAAAACAACCATAATATCTCTCCGTATTTGAAATTAGATGATGATTTTACAATTTTATGCTGATCATGTTGTGAACCAATCGCAACTTCTCGGTTTGCCGTAAAGATCCGAGAATGTGCGAATGGTTGTATGATGTTGTCACGTTCTGGGCGCTTCGTTTTGGGAATTTCCATAGGACTAGTACTGATTCAAGACTAAAATCACGGATGGAAGAAATGAACAGACATATTTTATTCATTCAACAATTATCAAACCTTGTTTCTTCAGTAAGATCAGAATCAAGCGTAGATAAACAATGGATTCACTTCATACTGAATTGTCTTAAGTTGTCATTTGTTAAAAAAAACTGTCCTAGATCCGCCAACTTACTCTCATTTTTGCTATTTCAGGGTAGTTTATCGAAAACGAAAGTATAGAGTTTTACTAAATTTTACGATATTTATTAATCAAGTAAGGTTCTATTGTAGCTTATAGACTTCACCTCACATACTCCTCCTAGGCACCTGATCCCGCCTCTGGTGTGTCCAGGGGTCCGTGTTTGCCCAACTCTCTATTTTGTATTGCTTATAGGAATTATGAGATTGATCACTGTTCGTTATCTTCACCTTGCATGTGGAACAATATCAAAGGTGCAAGCAAAAACTCTAGAGCAAGCGTCTCGGAGTTTATTGGCAAAATGTTAATTTATAAGTAGAGATTATCAATAGAAAGGATATCATTACATAGGAGGCCGGTGTTTTGGAATGAGATTACATTATGCAGTTATACAATGTATTTTCTATAGTTCGAGAAATCCGTTTAAGAGAAATATATTGCACATTTTCCCCTGTTTTATACGTCATAATGACTGGGGTATATAGTGTTGATTGAACAATCTTTGGTGAAACCTCATTAAAATCTACTTGCAATGAAATGTAACCTAATCTATTCCGATTAAAATATTATGGATACATTTCCAGAATTAGTATGCCAGGACTCAAACTGGCAATGAATGCCCATACTTGACAGTTTGATTTTATGAATGCTAAAGTGTTTCCTTTTGAATCTGTATGATCCGATGTTCATGTACTATTTTTGTAAATAATTACTTTAAAGCAGATTAATTAGTTTTGAAGGTTATTAATTTTCCCATAATTACATGCTTGAAAAAGAAAACTTTGAGAATCTAACGCGTAAATATAGTAGTGGGTAGGCATAAATTATACACTGTCTGTTAGGCGCCATACGCGTCAGTGGATATATGAAAGGTGGAGATAACGAACAGTGATCAATCTCATAACTCCTACAAGCAATACAAAATAGATAGTTGGGCATACACGGACCCCTGGATACACCAGAAGTGGGATCAGGTGCCTTGGAGGAGTAGCATCTCCTGTTGACCGTTCGCACCCGCCGTGAGACCTATATCCTGATCAGGTAAACGGAGTTATCCGTAGTCAAAATCAGTGTGCCAAGAACGGTCTAACAATCGGTATGAAACATGTCAGATAGCATTTGACCGAGATGCAACTGTGAAACTTTAAGGCTGAAAAAGCATAAAAC
This sequence comes from Ostrea edulis, assembly GCF_947568905.1. NCBI lineage: Eukaryota > Metazoa > Mollusca > Bivalvia > Ostreida > Ostreidae > Ostrea > Ostrea edulis. The sequence goes on along the minus strand of NC_079172.1, from coordinate 74,522,864 downwards.
CAGGAATTACTGAGAGGTATTTGATATATCTATTTCTCTTAAACTTATGTCACGGTACTGCTATGACATAATACACTGTTTTACACAAATAAGATCACTTATGATCTGAAAATTTGAACTGGTCAGGTGACTGTCACATGAAATGGCCGAGTGATGGCTGTTTTTAAACACCGATTTAAAATCAAATCATTCTGGTAAAACAGATGAACTAATGTAACTCATATTCATCCGACCCATTGTATTAAATTATCTACAACCGAAGCATGATTTTGAAGAATTTCGTCTTTTAAAAGGACAGTTGGAGTATAGGTACGATTACCAAAAGTGGAAGTAATGCCAAGTTCGTTTAAAATACGGTTGTAATAATGAGCCTTACAAACAAAGATAATTATTGCTACATGCTTTGTCAGCTGGAACCAAAACATATTCCTCATGTAACCTATCCAACCTTTCACCCTTCTGGTTTACTAAACACAGAAGGATAGACGATACGTACTTTTGTTTTAATATGTCTAATGCGTGATTTTAATATTCCTCTTATACTTTTGATCCATTCTGACAATGTATCAAGTTCTTCTTTTTCATATTTAGTACATCGTCTGGCATAATCCTCGACAGAATTCATAATAGAAATGTTCTGTCGCCAATTGCAAGATCAAGGTTCTCCGTATTTAGGACCTTTTAGAATAAGTGATTTGACGCCCTCATTTTCAACTATTTTAACATCACCAGTAATTACATGTCCAGCTGGAAAATAGTTGAAAGAAGACGAAGAAAAACATGTAGGTAGATTAAGTATAAGATATTCTATGTCTAGGCACTGCAAAGTTTGTTTATAATCAAAAAGTTGGATGCAATAGTAGAAGTATATTTGTAGGAAATATTCGGTGTAGATTTGAACTTGAAATAAGTTGGAATACACGACTGAACTATTTTATGACGAAGAATGTTGCTTATGTTGAAGGCATCTAATCCTTTAATACCTTCTGACCTTCTCGACAACACATTGTTGGTGACAATGGACGTCACCTCCTTGTACAGAATTTTTAAAATATTACCCAACATTGGAAACTTTTAAATCCGCTTATCTTAGAAATTCGGGAAATTAAAATCACATAGATTTGTTTTTGATTATTTTCATTTTTATTTTTATTTGTTTATTTATTTATTTTGTTTTATTTTCAGTTTTAAATATGTAAATAGCATACATGTATGTATACAACATACCTTCATATACTATTTTATATTGTTTCTGTATAATACTGCTGTCTGTATATATGTTTTCAGGACCCCAATGTAAAATAGTTTTAAACTAATTGTGCTATCCTGTTTAAATAAAGGACATTATTATTATTATTATTGTCCACCAGCATTCCACACGGTGGGGGCATTGAGGCTTGTAGGGAAGTCTGGGATATGAGGTCTATTCAGAGACCCTCTAGTGAATCGTTCATCAAGCTCCTGGAGTTTTCAAGTTCAATAACTTCATGTTCAATGGTGAACATTATCTACAAAGTAGTGGTACAGCCATTGATACTAAAATGGCTTCAAGTGATGCCAACATTTTTATGGGGAGATTTGAACGTAACTTACTCATGAGGGCACCAATAAAGCCTCCGAGTTAGTTGCGATTCATTGACGACATTGAGATGAAATGGGTAGAAAGTCGAGGAGACCTTGACGACTTCATCGAACTAGCCAATGCATTCCATGCTTCCATTAAGTTCACTGTCGATATTTCCGCATCCAGTAACGTCTTTCTAGACACTACTTCCAAGATTGTTGACGGAAATGTCGAGTTCAGTCTCCACACCAAACCTAAGGACTCCCATCTGCATATCATGCCGCCAAGCTGCCATCCACCCCATACCCCACCCTAGTACCAAAAACCGCTACCCCTTGGATCATGAAATTTACCATTTTGGTAAAGTGCTACCTGTTTATTCTAAATATTCATTTTAGTTGTAATAACATTAAAGGAGATGTTTTCCAAATGTTTTACACATTAATACTATATTCCAAGTTTGGCCCCATCATGAAGTCCGAACCTCCACCCCAGGAATCATGAAATTTACATTTTGGTAGAAGCCTTCCTGTTCTACATTACTATGTATTCAGTTTTTCTTACACATGTACGGTTGTAGGGAAGATTTTTGAAAATTGGTCAATTTTTGAAAATCTTTGTCCTGCCCCCAAGGACTCAGGGATGCAAAAGTCCTGAAATTTACAACGTATATTCCCCTTGTCCCAAAGATTCCGTGGGGATCCGGGTTAGAATAGATCCTCAGTACCCCCTTGCTTGTCGTAAGAGGCGACGAAATGGGGCGGTCCATCGGATGAGACCGCAAAAACGAGGTACCATGTCACAGCAGGTGTGACACGATAAAGATCCCTCCTTGCTCAAAGGCCGTAAGCGCCAATTATAGGCTTAAAATTTCAGCCCTTCACCGGCAATGGTGACGTCTCCATATGAGTGAAATATTCTCGACCGGGACGTTAAACAACATCCAACCAATCAAACCAAAGATGCTTTATTGGAATGGTAGTTATCAAAACGTTTAAAAAGTTCAACTGTTAACGTACGACTAACGTCGGACGCACACAAAATATCTATGCATACTTGTATAGAGCAGGAAGACATTTACCAGTTTTAAATTTCATGAGCTCTTGGGTTAAAGGTTCTGACTCCAGGGCGGGGACAAACTTGGCATATAATATTTACATGTATGTGTAAAACATTTAGATAACATCTATAATGCTAGTGATTCTAAATTGAATGTAAACGGATATTTAGAAAGAGTAGTATCCCTTTACCAAAATTCTAAATTTCACGATCGATTTTGGTTCCAGGGTGGGGCAAAATTATCATAGTGGTCACTGTATTTATCAAAAATTGAAAGCCTTTTTAAAAACAGTTTAAAAAAAAGTTTTGCTGGGCCTCTTCTTCAATTTTCCACAATAGAGAATTTTAAAGTTTTGGGTCAATATATTTAAAACGCAGTTTTGGGAGAAGTAAATAATACCCACTCTCAGCGACCGTATACGATGCTCACAACACTGTTGAACAGACCCTAGGTATAATCGTGTCTTTTTCTAACCAAATTTTGAGTGTTGTAGTGGATATTCAATATAAACAACCGTTTCATTATCAGAATTTTCTGATGTGCTTCATACCAATCAACCTGCAGGAGAGCGAGATCCGATTTTATTCTTATAAATGTACCTCCACCAATCCATAATATATATTACACACATTGAAATTAGCCTTTAACTTGATTAATTGATTGATTAAATATTGTTTAACGTCCCTCTCGAGAATATTTCACTCATATGGAGACGTCACCACTGCCGGTGAAGGGCTGCGAAATTTCGGCCTATGCTCGGCGCTTATGGCCTTTGAGCATGCACGGGTCTTTATCGTGCCACACCTGCTGTGACACGGGGCCTCGGTTTTTGCGGTCTCATCCGAAGGACCGCCCCATTTAGTCGCCTTCTACGACAAGAAAGGGGTACTGAGGACCTATTCTAACCCGGATTGCCTTTAACTTGAAATTTATAACTCATAATCTATATTTTTATATCAACGGGTGAAGAAATTTGGGCACAAAGGATCGTGAGTTATGATACATTAGAACGCGGGTTCCCTTCTCTTCAGTTGTACATGTACATGCATAAGACAGGGGGTATATATGCACCGTAAAATAGTGGTTTTTTAGTTAATCGATGATACATTTTCACCTTAAGAGACTACAATTAAGAATGATTACTGTGTTGAAACAGAGTAAGGTAAAACACAGTGAGTTACCCTAGTTTAGTTTTCATACAGTGTCAGCAAAATTAAAGAACTCTTTCAAAGGTAACTCCATACTCGCATCATTATCTGAATAAGAGTAAAAAATTAAAAAAAAGTGTATTCATTTCCATTTATTAGAGATAAAAGTAATAGATTATCAAATAATATATATATATATATATATATATATATATATATATATATATATATATATATATATCTTAAGTGTGATATATATATATATATATATATATATATATATATATATATATATATCACTTAAGATGCGAGATATACATAAACAAAATTACATATCAACGTAAGAAAATTACAATTTGTGACCGGTCGTCGGGGGATGCTTACTCCTCCTCGGCACCTGATCCCATCTCTGGTGTGTCCAGGGGTCCGTGTTTGTCCAACTCTCTATTTTGTATTGATTATCGGATTTTTTTTTAGATTGATCACTGTTCGTTATCTTCACCTTTCCTGATGTCACGTGATGGTGGAATTACTTTAAGGTAACTCCATACTTGCATTAGAAAGTGTATTTAGTTCAATACGCTGGTTTCGAGATACGTTCGGGTTATTTCCCTTTGATGAACTCTCGTACATAGTAAGGCACAAAACAACTTCCTTACATGCGGAAGTGGGACGAATATTCATTACTGCATAAGTAAATGTACTTAGTATTTTTCTCATACGCTGTTTCATCACCTGAATTCAACTGATACACAAAGTAAGTGATAAGTATTCAGGGAGTAATTAAATACATGGAATTCTTATTATATCACGTAATTTCGTTGGTCGTAGGTATCATATCCAGGATATTACTTTCAAATATGACATTGTTTTATGTTTCTACTTTAGCAAAACATTTCTTTCGATAGTATTTTGTATTTCCTACACTTACATATTTAAATAGAAGTCATTTTTTAATATATTTCATCGTCTTCCTCACTGACTGTAGGTTCACTCTGTCCCACTTAGGCACTCAAAAGTTCTACTAAATGTACCTCCTACACAGGAGAGCTCTTATCTCGAAACCGGCTTATTCGATAGAGAAAAAACTAATAAATTATCAAATAATATATATATATATATATATATAGGTCATCACACTTTTTAAGATGCGAGACATACATACACAAAATCATATATCAACGTCAGAAAATTGCAATTTTCCTTCAACAGCATTATCAAAATTTCACAAATATATATATAGCGATATAATAGTATTCATAATAAATTCATGAAACTGTTTCATTAGAAAAATATACAATTATTATGAAAATAGAGTTATGGACCTTGGATATAATACTTTGAATCATACAATTGATTATTCATATACAACTTACACTTTTGAAACATTTTATGCTTAACAAGATTTTTACAATAACTATCGAAAAAGACTAAATCAAAACTTATGTTCCTAACATGCGTAACTCTGAATAAATCATTGATTTCTGCAAAACCATGGTGTCACAGGAGGATGGAACTAAGAATAAAGAAAATGATCACTATAAGAAGTTTGGTCCTACCTTGGAAAAAAACCTCTACCCCTGGTTTCATGAATGTCTAAATATATAATTTCTTTTGAATCAGCTGAAGAATGGAAAGCGTCTCGCCATTAAAGTACTTTGGAAAAAGGTATCAATTTTACACTATCAAAGGTACATACGCATGTGTACCAGAAAAAAAATGTTCCCAGTATAAAGCACACAGCAGGGCATCAGTACACTGCAGGGTACATGTATCAGCACACAGCACACAGTAGTAAACCAGCTTACAACACACTGCAGGGTACCAGTATACAGTCCACTGCAGGGTACCAGTATAAAGCACACAGCAGGGTATCAGTACACTGCAGGGTATATGTACCAGCACACAACACACAGTAGTAAACCAGCTTACAACACACTGCAGGGTACCAGTATACAGTCCACTGCAGGGTACCAGTATAAAGCACACAGCAGGGCATCAGTACACTGCAGGGTATATGTACCAGCACACAACACACAGTAGTAAACCAGCTTACAACACACTGCAGGGTACCTGCAGGTTGCATCACTCTATTTATGTGGAGGTTCACGTCGAATTATGACCGAAAAAAATAATTCCTGGAACTTTGCATGTTTTATGGGACTTTCCTTATGAGGTAGGCTCTCCAATTTTTTTGTGAGATGTAAATTCAAGTATTGTGTTAATGATTTAAATATTTTTTTGAATTTTGTTGTAGAGGTGGGTAATTTGGCTTTTGACCAGCTGATTTTGCACGTGCTTGACTTCGATGTAAACAAACTCTCACGCCTTGCAGGATGGGTATGTATTTTTTGGTATGAAAATGCTCATTAAGAACTGTACTACATGATGTGAAAGTACAACTTCTGAAAAGTTTACTTTAAGGAAGCAGGGTCAGGTCAAAGGTAAGTAATTTTGGTAAGAACATATAGACAAATTTAATAGAGTGGTGCAACCTGCAGCGAGGCAATCCGGGAGGTAAATGTTTACATATACACGTGTTTGGTGTACTTTTTTAAATCGAGATGGGGAGTCTGGGTACTTACATAGACATATTTGAAAAAAACCAATGGATGCCACGTGGCGAGAAGAGAAATTAGCAGTTTTATTAGAGAAGGTAGATAGGGGTAGGGTCAATGGGTTGGGGTGTAATTTTTATGATGTTAACCTGGCTACAAACAGACGGGGTAGGGGGAATATCTATGGCAGAGTTAAAATAACATTTCCAGAGGGTACACGTAAAGTTTTATTGGCACACAGGTTCATGTACATGTTACATACAAATGCATTACACATTCTACATAATAAACATGTATCACACATATGTCACAACAGTCTTTGCATTCATCCACTTCATTTAAGTTTAGAAGCACCGCACATAAATAACGAAAGGCAAACATGTACACATTTAGTACCTAAAGTCTGTCTGAAGCACCCGGGATATCCAGATTGTCTTTTTGAAAGTTAAATCGAGGCAAGTCAAATTTCACTCGACACTATTTTTCCCCCTGCTTACTGTAGGAGTGTTCATTACTTGTCCTTGGGCTACACTGTGGTAAGGGGGATCACTCATGCCCTTCAGATACCCTGTTTGAGTCTCGGTCCCTCTCTGGAAATATAGATCGAATTTTTCTCTCACAAGGACTTGTCTCCTGGTACGATAGGTCTTAGATCTTTTCCTCTGTTTGCTGTGTTCGTACAACTCTTGCTTTCTTTTCAGTTGCCGCGTAAGACGAGTGCCTTCAGGAATTGATGAACCGAGTGCAGCACACTTGAGGGCAGTCGATTTTCCGGGTCCATGATTCATCCGGTGTATAGAGGAGAAGATCTCAGGCTCAAAGTTCCGAGAACAGGTAACATTCTTTGGGTTGGATTTTGAATACCCGCGATGTAGTCCCTCAGACTTCTGAGTGTTGGTTCCATATCTGGTGGCTATGAGTGTTGTCCGGCTGAATCGGAAGTTTATGAGCTGGCGTAAGGTTTCCTCATCGTCATCAGTCGGGTTAAGTGTTCTGGCATGGGTTGGGAGGTAGTCTTTGGCCCAGTGTCTTTCGGGTGTGCAGCCACAGACGAGAGAGTGTTCGGCACAGGTCTTGCCAAATCTGCCCGAGTAGCAGTGTATTATTGCATCCGTGGCATAACTCAGGGTGTTGATCAGCTTTCCTGCGTCACCTCGGAACTTCTTGACTGCTACGTTGTATTCTGCTGTGCATCTCTTCATGAAGTCCACCGAGAATTTTCTTTTGACGGCCAATTTTTGGGCAGCTGTACGTCCAGGAAACATTCCCTCGCTGAAATTGGCATTGTCAACTGCTTTTTTCCGGGACTGGGCTAGGTGACGGGTGTCCCTCAAGGATTCTACCGCTTGACCAGACTCGGCAATGGCCCTCTCGACGCCCCGGAAAGCAGCACTATCCCCGTCTGTGGTAAAGTGGCTGATTAGTGTGGGCTCTTGATCGTTGAGAAATTCCCGGCAGATTTCCTCTGTTGCCTTGTCCTCCCTCCCTATGGGATCCTGTAGTTGTAGGTTGGCTGTGCATTTTCCAGGGTGTTCCGGGCATGGGATTTCCTGTGATCTTTTCTCGCAGAGCTTGTTTTTGGTGATGCAGCCAATAATTTTTTTCTCTTCCGTTACATTTTCAGACATGGTATATGTTGTCTGGGTTGCAGGCTGAAAAGGATTTGTCTCGATACCAGTACAGAGGATTATTGTACCGCCCATCACCTTCCACAGATATTGGTGTCTCCCTTGGGAACCCACAGTTCTCGATGAGGTCTTTGAGGTGAGCCCTTTCTCTTCGTAAGTCCTCCTGAACCATTTCCACAATCATGGGCCCAACCTTGTTTGCATTTTGTTGTAAACAATTGGCTGAGGGTGCTGGACAGTTGAGGGCATGGGAAATTTCCTGCAGTCCACTTCCCATGATGTGATCGTCCAGGAGGGCTACCCACACAGATAGGTTTGGCTTTGCTGGCTTGGGTCCACGTTTTCTGGTGTCGACTTCCTCGTAGAGTTTGGTACTCTGGCTGTGGTAAGTGCAGTACTTGCACTTTAGGCTCTCTACCCAGCAGACTCCCTTTTGTTGTTCAGCTGGGTAGTCAAATTGAAGGTTGGTTGGGCAGTTTGGGCTCTCTAGTTTGTGCTGGTGGTAAGTTAAGTTGAATATTTCACACAGTTTTCCCATGTGAAAAAGTCTGTATGTGTTCTCGTTGTCGGGGATGCAGGGAGTTTTGGTCTCGTCACAGGTGCCCCTTGGCCGCAGTTGCATGATGGTGCTTAAAGGCTGCCTACTGTCTGCACGGTCTTGTAATATGCATGCTCCCGTTTTACTGACTTCCTCCAGAGTCTGTTTCCTGGTGTATTTAATCTCTTTTTCCCTTCTCTCCCATCCTCCATGGGCTGACCCCCTGCGACGGCCATCTTTTACCCTGAAATATTCACTTTTTGCCTTCATTTTTACCAATTTTTGACTGTAATGCTAGTTTTGTCTTTCTCTTTCTGTTATCTGAAGTCTAATGATTGAGTTTGATGTTTGGATGCTTAACATCTCCCAAAGTGACAATATGTATTATCTTGTTTCTACAGGACCCCCCTTGACAGCTCAACTTGACCATGTCCAGGAAAATCAGAATGCCTTGCTGGGTGCAGTGAGTAATGTTCTCCATCTTCCCATTACAATTAAAGATAAGATAATTTTACATGATACCAACTATATTTCAAAGGAAGTGAACAACACATTAATTAAATTTGATAAGTTTAATCAAGAACATCATCACATTTCAATTGCAATTTTACACAACAAATCTCAATAAAATATAAGTATACCACACAAAATCACCAACAATTTTCCTATATACACGGTAAGGCCTTCCACAACAATATAAAAAAAATCACTGTCATCCATTACAAACAAATAGATGAAAAATCCAAATTCCACACATACACATTTTTTTTATCCGAATTGCTCAAAATGGACTCAATTTCATCCAAACACACCTCATTTACCCAAGGCCTGTTTCACTTTATAAAGATCAGAAATCCAAAAAATGAATGTACAGTCACACACACACATATATCATTCAACTTCTTTTTTATAAAGTTTATTGAAATTTAAAGAAACCACATTTTTATTGCAGGTTACATCACTCTATTTATGTGGAGGTTCACGTAGAATCATGGCCGAAAGAAAATAATTCCTGGAACTTTGCATGTTTTATGGGACTTTCCTTATGAGGTAGGCTCTCCAATTTTTTGTGAGATGTAAATTCAAGTATTGTATTTGAAATTTTGTGAGTAAAAACCATGAAAGAAGGATTTAAATATTTTTTTGAATTTTTTTTGTAAAGGTGGGTGATTTGGCTTTTAACCAGCTGATTTTGCACGTGCTTGACTTCGATGTAAACAAACTCTCACGCCTTGCAGGATGGGTATGTATTTTTTGGTATGAAAATGCTCATTAAGAACTGTATTACATGATGTGAAAGTACAACTTCTGAAAAGGTTACTTTAAGGAAGCAGGGTCAGGTCAAAGGTGAGTAATTTTGGTAAGAACATACAGGCAAAATTAATAGAGTGGTGCAACCAGTATAGAGTCCACTGCAGGGTACCAGTATACAGCCCACTGCAGGGTACCAGTATACAGCAGGATACCAGCTTACAAAACAAAGTAGGGTACCAGCTTAGAATTGATTCTAGTACAATACAGGAAAGAAAATCTAAAGATCATCAACGGAAAGCATTAATAATGCTAAACGTTCAATGATTCGTATTTATAGATATCTTTGCTGGTTAAATTGAAATAACTCTGATAACTGTAAATCATCACCAACTACTGTGTCTCAATAATAATTGCAACATCTATCGTCAACTTTGTATATATTAAAATTGATAACCTGGAGGTTGAATTAAAAAACAAGAGCCAAACCACCAAGAAACAAAGACAATCCAAACCCAATCTTAATGAATATGAAGGTGTAATAATTATGCTATATGCCATCAAAAATAAAAATCAAAGGCCTGAAAGGCCAGAATGGCGTCGTGCCTCGAAAGCATATTATAAAAGAAAAACAAGAGGCCGATGGGGCAAATCGCTCACATGAGTCACCTTGGCCCATATTTAAAGATTTTCCCTATATATTCGCATGTAAAACTTTGATCCCTATTGTGGCCTCAACCCACCCCCAGGGGTCATGCTTTTTACAAATTTGAATCTGCACTATGTAAGGAAGCTTTCATGAAAATGTAAACTTCTATGGCCCAATGGTTCTTGAGAAGATTTTTAAAGATTTTCTCTACAAATTTGTATGTAAAACTTTGATCCCTTATTGTGGCCCCATCATATCCCCAGAGGGGGCATGGTTTTAACAAACTTAAATCTGCACTAAGTCAGGAAGCTTTCATTTAAATGTAAACTTCTATGGTCCAGTGGTTCTTCAATAAGATTTTCCCTATATATTTGTATGTAAAACTTTGATCCCCTATTGTGTCCCCATCCTACCCCCAGAGTTCATGATTTGAACAAACTTGAATCTGCACTATGTCACGAAATATTCGTGTAAATTTCAACTTGTCTGGCCCAATTGTTGTTGAGAAGATTTTTGAATGACCCCACCCTATTATTGCGATTATCTCCCCTTTGAAGAGGACATGGCCCCTCATTTGAACAAACTGGAATTCCCTTCACTCAAAGATCATTTGTGCCAAATTTGATTGAAATTGGCCCAATGGTTCTGGAGACGATGAAAATATCAGGGTGTCAAATCCCTATTTATTCCTATATTTTACTTACAGGTCATTAAAATCTCTATAAAGCCCTATATATCCAAAGAAATGACAGCCATATTTTCAAAAATGATTAAAATAAATAATCCAGGAGCTGATGCTAAATTGATATTCAATTAGATAGTTAAGATGAGGATAGCTATGATGATTGTATAAGAACTGCCTATTGGATAGAAAATTGTTCACATCTGAAAGGATTTTGTCTTTGTTTATGTTTAATATTATTTCTTCTCCAGCAAGCTTGCTAGATTTTTATGCAGTAACAGTAAACTTTTATACAAATTCTTTTATAAAAATCCTATTTATTCCTTTATATCTGCTGTAAAAATCCCTAAATGTGCCCTATAAATTGCGAAAAAATTCCTATAATCCTATATATAGGGTTCTCAAGATATTGAGCAGACAGTATATTCCTATGTTCAGTTTAACTCTCGACCTTTAACCATGTAACATTAAAATCAATCTACTCCCTAAGAAGTACCAGTGTACCAAGTTTGATGTCCAGTTTGACCCTTGACCACAAATTCAATAAGGGTCATCTACTATTAAAGATATGCCAGTGTACCAAGTTTGATGTCTGTTGAGCAAAGGGTTCTCAAGATATTTAGCAGACAGTATATTCCTATACAAATTTCATCTAAGGATACTTTGTGTCATTTAGTTTCGTTTCCTTCACTTGTAAATATTTGATCCCCTATTGTGACCCCACCCTAACCCCAGGGGTCATGATTTTTGCAAACTTAAATTTCCCCTTTGTCTGAGAGCTTTCATGTAAATTTCAGCTTTTCTGGGCAGGTGGTTCTTGAGAAGATATTTAAATGACCCCACCCTATTTTTGTGATTATCTCTCCTTTAAAGGAGACATGGCCTTTCATTTGAACGAACTTGAACCGCCTCCATCTAATGACGATTTGTATCAAGTTTAATTGAAATTGCCTTCGTGGTTCTGGAGAAGAAAAATGTCCTATATGATTGCATGTAAAAGTTTGATCCCCTATTGTGGCCCTACACTACCCCCGGGGGCCATGATCTGAACAAATTTGAATCTACTCTACATCAGGAAGGTTTTAAGTAAATCTCTACTCTTCTGGCTCAGTGGTTCTTGAGAAGAAGAGTTTTAAAGATTTTCTTCATAAATTTGCGACCGCCGCGGTGGCCGAGTGGTTAGAGAGTTCGCCCCGCATGCGGGAGGCCGGGGTTCGAATCCCGGCCGCGACACACCTAAGTCGTTAAAACAGGTAGTGACAGTTCCATCGCCAAACGCTCGGCATCAGATGTGAATGTCACGGGTCCTCGGAGATGACCTTAAAAACGAATGACCCGTGTCACAGTAGGTGTGGCACGATAAAGAACCCTCACTGCTCAATGGCCATAAGCGCCGAACATAATCCTAAATTTGAAGCCCTTCACCGGTCTTGGTGACGTCTCCATATGAGTGAAAAATTCTCGAGCGAGACGTTAAGCAAGATACAATCAATCAATCATAAATTCGCATTTCTAACTTTGATCCCCTTTTGTGGCCCCAACATACCTTCGGGGGTCATGATTTTACTAACCTTAAATCTACATTATGTAAAACTTATACGGTACCAATTTGTAACATACCGCTAATCACTGATATCATTAACGATTTATAACACACAGCTAATTACTGATATCATTAATGATTTGTAAAATACCGCTAATCACTGATACCATTAACGATTTGTAACACACAGCTAATCACTGATATAATTAATAATCACTGATATCATTAACGATTTGTAACACACAATCATGAGTGTACACTATAGATTACGAATGCTGAACGAAATTTCATCAGTTTATGAAGGCAGAATGTCCTTCTTTAATAAATTCTAATTCTTCATAGTAAACAATGAGGTAAAACTGTTAATCATATGCATCCCATATTGATCGTGAAATCAAAGGACCAGAGCCACAAAGTACTAAAATTGGCCCTTTCACCAAAATAAATGAGACTTTCACAGTTGATGCTCTAGGATTTATAGGTCATAGAACAATTTATTTTATAACAATATCTTTTCTAGTTTTCGTTTTACAGTCGTTTAAACTTTGTGTTGTTTTTCAACAGAAAAACTATATAACGTCATGATGTTGACGTTATGAGAATCACAGTGTAATACACAAATAATGGACGCATAGGTTAATATATATTTTTTGGGCTTATTCTGATTGTAAATCACAACTGTTAAAATACTAGGAACTTGTATATTTTCTATCACGATGTTTAAATTTGTGATATATTGCCCCCCCCCCCCTTCCCACTACATAACACTACAATTTTTTCCCCGCTGTATTGGATATAATTGAAAAATCGTGATCAAAAATTAAAATTCCTTGCAGTGAAAGGACCACAGCAAACAGTATTGTTTTACCGTCTATCTCAAAGACGAGTTTATATTTTCAAGTTGCATATATCTATTTGTATCAACTTCCATTAAAATTGATATAATTGAGGATAAAAAAAAAAGAGAGACAACTGTATAATTTTGATTAAACTTGAGTTATTATAGTAACTAATTACAAAAATGGAGTTTTAAAACTATTTTTTTTAAAATAAAACACGGTGGACCTTGAAAATTGTCGGCACCTCTGAAGTCTTAATTTTCTGAGCGAGGTAGACATTTAAGTCCACGGAGATCTGACATCTGTGCCTCCCTTTGTGCCACCGTGCACCTTCGAGTGATAAAAAAAAAATACTAAGCGAAATATTAGTGGGTGAAAATTAAAACGTATAAAACGGCGACTTGTATATATTCATATCATTTAATGATATATATTATTGTAAATTTAAAATAGTAATTTAATTTTTAAAAATGTACCTTCACTGTCTATCTTTAAAGAATTACCATACTGATTTGATAACTTACTTAAATTGCTTACATGTTGGAGTTTGCTATTCGAAACAATTCATCTTAATTACCCTTAACTTATGACGTCCGTTCTGTATTAACTTTCCACGTATATATGTTTGAAGCAGATATAGAGTGGACAGTGTCACTAAATGGATTTTAATTATCTCTAAGTAGAAACCTCAACATGTTTGTAAATCGGGATTATTTCTTGTATATAGATATATCAAGATATTGATATATATCCGTATGCAGACTTCCCCGCAGACGTTCACACCTTTATGAAACGCCCAAATTCTCGACATCCCGTACACAAACACCTGTACGTGTTAGTCGCACATTGTTTCACAGCACGAGTTCACCAAGAGAAGGATCATTTGACTTTGAAAATGAACAAAGGAATATCACATGGTATAAATTGGCATTGATTTCAATTTGTTAAATAGCATGAATTATATCAGCTCAAAGAAATGTGGACCATAAAATGACAAGTAAAAGCATTGGTTTATTTGTGCGATTGTTTTAAAAGATTGACATTTATATTAGTGCACCACATGTATTTTAATGTATAATTTTCATTGTAATTAAGAATATTAGATGATTTAGATCCGCTGTCTACATGTTTACAGGTAGTGTAGAAATATCAAAAAGTGTACAGTTGACAACGCGATTGAAATAAGAATGCGGACAATTTTTTGTTATACAGTGACTCACGAACTTACCCGTCTTCTGAATGAAAGTTATAGAACATACTATTTTTTTTATATCAGTTATAACATTCGAAAACGGGGGGGGGGGGGGGAGGGGGGGGGGGTCCTAACTCGCGCCAGCCGAATAATTTAACATGGAAAAAAGAGAAATTAGATATATCAGAATGAAGTGGAATGGTTAATTAATAAGAATAATATTGTACATTTAAGATTTGATTAAACTTCCTGTACCTGTATACAATTACTGGTGCGCTCTCTCTCTCTCTCTCTCTCTCTCTCTCTCTCTCTCTCTCTGTTATAGATTCAGTACTGTTGTATAGCGTGTATGAATAGAAGCAACTAAAATGCAAATCGTCAAATAATGTTGTCTATATATATTTGTGTGTGAACTAATTGCATTTGAAACTGATATTTTAAAACATCCTTACAGTAGACTTGGATGGGTCCATGTGGCGATCTATCCACTGCACACTTAAAGAAATTGAATTTGGGAGGGGGATTGGGACAGTTTGAGTGGATGAAAACCACCACCGCCACCACACACATGTACACAATTTAAGGTTTTGAAGATTGGACAATTTAACTGGATTATTAAATTAAGATATATTTATTGGCACAACACATGTCCAGTTTATTAATTGGCAAAACATATATAATATAGCATTCAGTCCGTCTGTCATAATTTAATTTTACTTGTATCACGCAATTTGATTTGTTGACCACGCTGAAAAAAATATTTGTTTATATTGTTTAAATGTAACTTGGCATTGGGACACACCTCCTTGACAACCAAGACGACACTATTTTTCCTTTTCTAATTTTACATTGGACAATGGAACACTGATACGTTGATAGGACTTCGAACTAGGCCATGAAATTGAAAATCAACGGAATCAAACATGCACAATTTATAAATACATACTGTCTTATCCCCCCCCCAAACAAAAAACAAAACGCACAGTCTTTGTTTACAAGTAAAGTTACATAAAAATAGAAAATAAAAAACTCATGACTTGTACAACGATATCATATGTGAAATCAAAACAAAACAAAACTAGTATATCGAGTATTTTCATATGGGGGTTACTTGATCCGCCTATCGAAGCATAAAATGCGTCATGAATATCTTACAACAGATGACGTCATGTCTCATCGATAACATGTGGATCGCTATCTATGAATTGCTTACATAATTTACTGTCGGATTTAACTGGCGGCAATGCTGCATGCTATGGTAAGTCATGTTGTAGTTTAAATCTGTTATTTTGAATTCTTTTTGCCTGACCAGGTCATGCTAATATTCAGCCCGAAACTTGGATGTACTGTAAATCAAAGAAGGACTTGCTCCCAATGTACGTAAAGTTAGGTTAAATAAAACAGTTATTTCGAATGTTGACAGTCTAAAGCTGCGTAGTAACACTGTTGTAAAATAAATAGAGCAAAAATTTTTCGATATGATATCAGTACCATACAAGAATACTTGCGTGAAGCCTGAATATTTTCCGATATCCCAAAGTGAAAGAAGACGCCGCGCCATGTTCATTTCAGTCACTAGGCCTAACAGTTTCGGTAACTGTCGTTTCGTTCAATGATAATGTTTATGATAATAATGTAAAACTACCAAAATTGTACACAGTTTTTAAGCAACGATGCAATGAAGATGTATTGTGAACGACTTTAAAAGATGAAAACAACTAGGTATTGAAAATGAACATCTATAGTAAAAGGGCAAAACAAGCTGCAACCGAAAACTATTATTAGGTGAGGGAATTTCCCTTGCTTTAAAAATAAACACCGAACTAAAATGACCTATGTACATATACATGACACGAAATAAAAAACGTAGTTTCCTTCTCCATAAGATACTTAAACCAGCCATATTTTCTGTAAAATTCAAGTTTACCACCACTAGCGCATTATAACCGTAATATTTTTCAGCAATCCAGAATATCGTTTTTAAAAAAAAAATAAAAATAGTGCTCATAGCTCGCCCTAAAATATTTTTGCATTTATGGTCAATTGAAAAGGTGTATATTATAAAATACTTTAAATATTTTGGGCGAGATGAAACCAGTATGACAAAACCTTTACAAAATAACCAGTTTTTGGTGGAAAATGACAGAAATACGGTACCATATCCGGTTCTAGTATGTATACAGCTTTAGTTGTGCTCCTATTTTTAAAATCTAACATGTTTTTTTAAGCCCCGGATTCTGATACATATTTATAACACCAATACTCCTATTCAACACTTACTTTCATTTTTATATATTTTAAGGGCCATAATATGGGGTTTGTGGCTCTGGTCCTTTCAGCTTTTCTGGTCCATTGGTTCTTAATGAGATTTCTAAATTACCACACCCTATTTTTGTGATTATTTACCCTTTGTATGGGGCATCGCCCTTCCTTTGAACAAATGTGAATCCCTTTTGTCCAAGGATGCTTTGTGTCAAGTTTGGTTGAAACTGTCACAGTGGTTCTGGAGAAAAAGATGAAAATGTGAAAAGTTTACAATACCAATGACGGACAATGGAAAGTTTTGATCTGAAAAGCTCACTTGATCCTTCCGCTCAGGCAAACTAAAAAAAAATGACAGCAAGAGGTTTAATTTTTTTTTTTTATCTCATCTTGATTAATTTATAGGTTCAGGGCTAGGTAAATTAAAAGCTGTTAAAGCGGAATCTTTCACTGCATCAGAAGTGTTGGGCATTTGTGGAGTCATACATGTAGGGAGTTCTAACGACTCGTCAAGAAGAATACCCACAGATGTCCAATTTCTACGTTGAGGGGTACCTTCATAAGGCTTAAGTTTGTCAACGTGAACCACTTTAAAGGGGCCTTTGGAATCTTTTGGAATTTGAAAACTGAAATCAGTGACCTTTTTGATCACTTTGTAGGGTCCTGTCCAGCCTAAACCTAACTTTAATCCTGTAGTGGGTAGATAGCATCTTCAGACAAAGTTATTTGTTCTTAAAATTCTCTTGGCTTTATTCACCAACCATAATTCTTTTGTTCATTGCTGTCTGTCTAAGGTTATTGTAAATGTCAGCCAAAACTGTCTCTACATATTCTTCAGGACATATAAAAGTAAGAAAAGGAGGATATCCTATGATAAGATCTACTTGGCTCAAAATATCACATCCTAGCATGCTTAATTTGGGAGAGCAATCTGTTCTTTCTTGCATGGTCGATCTACATGCTGTGAGGACATAAGGAAGATTAGCATCCCAATTATTCATATTCTGGTTTGCATAAGAAAACAGCATTGTCCTATTCATCCTCTCAACTAAAGCATCTGACTGCCTGGGAATATATGGAGTAGTACGTGTCTTATCAAAACCTCATTTCTCATGCAATACACTAAATGTTCTGATTTGGGCTCATGACCTTGACCTGAGTGAATCTGCTAAGGAATAGCAATTCTACAAAAAATTCAGACAATCAAAAACAATCCTTGCCATAAAAGACTACTTGAGCCACATTTTAAAACTTATGTCATCCCACTGATTCATAGTACATGTATATACTTAATTGTACTAATTACATAACAGTACCAAGTTTAGCTGTAACAACTTACTTGGTTCTCACCTTATCATCGAATTCTGCAAACATTGATTTTTTGATAATGAATTTCAATCTCAGTTAACCTGCAATAGACTGCATTTTGTAAACTAGCACTGTGTCACTTGATTGTGATCCAAGCCACAGCAGACTGTTTTTTTTATCCAAACTCAAACCTGAGAAGGTGTATAAATCCTCTTTCTCTATGGCAAGAAATCCCAGGAAATGACCATCCTGATCAATGATGTGCACTTTGTTAGCGAATAGGTCAATGACTAAAATACGACACAGACTGTCTGTGCTAATTGCATTTGGTTCAAATCCCGGTTCAGATTGACCTGTGTAGTTAAAACGAAAGTTTCCGCTGTGGTCTGTAATTACCAAAGCATCTTTCGAAGAGTCAGAAACAATGACATCCCCATTGCTATTTTCTGTGATATACTGAGGATATTCATACAGGTCTTGGTTTTCTTTGTACATGTATGTCCATTTGACCTGGAACGTTTTCTCTCCATACTGGTTGTATCGCTTCAACATGGCTATCTGACCCAGGGGATTTCTACTCCACATACCAATCAGCAGATCTCCCCTTTGATGAGAAGAATACACACAACATGGGATCCATGGCACATGAAATGAAATGTCCAAGGTTTCCATGGTAAAATCTTTTGATACTTTCTTGACTGTTTTGTCTTCATCAATGTAAATGAAATCACCGTCTTTTGTCACAGTATGACTTCCCAAACCATTGGCAAGACCTTTTCTCTGATGATGTACATCGCCGTTGGTATCCATGAGGTAAAGATTGCCATTGAAATCACTGACCCAGGCTCTTTCTGGTGACACTGGGAACACATGACTAACCCTTACCGACCTTGGCATACTGAATGAGGTTGCAAAAGAAGCATTGAATTGCACAATACACAGGGATTCTGTGTCAGTGAATGAACTGATCCCAGATGCCCCTTCTCTTTGTTTTTTTTTAAACTCCAGGTCAAACTCCAACTTTCCAAACAGGTCATATACATCATTTATACTGTTTTTTCTTTCATGGAAATTGGGAAGTTCAAATTCCGCTTTTTCCAAAGGAAACTTTTCCAAAGGGTTGCTTAGCCATTCAATCAGTGCCTGTGCTGGTGATTCTACCATTTCATCTGATCTATTCAACATGTTGGATATATAGTCATCAAGGTCCTTGCATTCCTCTCTTCTATGTTCATGCATGAAATTTTCAAATTCCTCAAGCTTTGCAATATTTTTTTGTAAGACAGTGTTAACGAGTTTGTGAAGATCTTGGGATTTTGAAATCATTCTGGAACGAATTCCATTAATGTCCAATACTACCTTATCCTTTTTGGCCTCAACATAGCTTTTTCTGGTAAGCCCATTTCGTATATATTTATTGAGTTCTTGAAGCTTTGCATGAGACATTTCTTTGATGTTTATAAAGCTGTGATCCTTGTGATAAGAGCTGTTTTTGCACTGTATACAAACAGGTAGTTGACACTGCTGGCAGGCAAGGCTGTAATGGTGGCCTGGATGTTGTCCACATATTTCTTTTTCATGACTTTGTTCATGAAAGGGTAAAATACTGGGTTGATGCTCTTCTTCTAAAAAATAATAATGCAAAACGTTTAAGAAAATAAAATATCCCTTGACGATAGCACAGCCTATGGTAAATGTACCCATCAGTTTTGTGGCTCAGCCTTCACTGTTCCAGCCCCATTTGTGTCTTGGTAACATTAAACCTAATGTATAAAGATAGGTACATGCAGTGACTCATACTTCGCCAAACACTTGCCTTTAAGAAGTAAACGTGAAGTTGTTTCAGAGGAAGTCTTAAAAAACAAAGA
The DNA here is from genome assembly GCF_947568905.1 of Ostrea edulis. Classification (NCBI taxonomy): domain Eukaryota; kingdom Metazoa; phylum Mollusca; class Bivalvia; order Ostreida; family Ostreidae; genus Ostrea; species Ostrea edulis. The sequence continues at coordinate 74,502,774 of NC_079172.1, read as the reverse complement.
AATACTAGGGGCATGATAAAGAACCTTCACTGCTGTGAACCAAAGTCTTAAAGGTCTGAATCTGTGGCATTTAGACTAAAGCTGGTGACATCTTGATATTGGTGAAAAATTCTAGAAGGCACCGGAAAGGTCCTGTGTTCCAAGTATCAAAAAGCAGAGGTGCACTCATTTGTAGTTTTAAAAAGGTACAATGGTAATTGTTTGATTAGTCACTGGTGGAAAGGTTTTGTCAAAGGGGTTAATCAAAGCCCATCTGCAACTACTATAGTATTAAGAAACCACTGAACATTATTGTCTACCTGAGCAATTATATTTCCCTGTAAAAAATTGAAATCTTCTTCAGGCCCCATATGGGACCCAATAAGTCATTGTATGTACAAACTTGAATCTACACTAAATGAGAATGCTTTCATATTAATCTGACATCGTACCGTTGCGGTTCTTGAGAAGAAATTTGTTTTAAAGAATATTCATATTCCTTTTAATTGAAATCCAAGAGTCTTTAGTTGAATTGTGTCATCATGAGAAGAAATTTGAATTTACATTACATAAGGATGCTTGCACATTGATTTGACAAACTGTGCCTTCGTGTTTCTTAAGAATCTATTACAGGCAAATTAAATTGTCGCAAAGATAGCACCCTATCAATACAAGAGTTGTCAGAAGTCAACATAGCTCGCTGGGAAGCATGACTCTAGTTAACCTATCGTTCAAAAGGTTAAGTTTTTGAAAAAATAGGTCGAAGTCCAAGGTTACTAGGTAAAATGTTTTGATACCATATCAAAGGCCTGGTCATGAGGCATTTAAATATGAATTATCAAATCCCTATCCCTTGGTTCAAAAGATACAGCCAATGTTAATGAGGCATCTATATTTGAAACATTAAAGCCCTGTCACTCTAGGTTCAAAGGATATAACCAAGGTTAAAGTTTTTTAACAGTAGATCAAAGTTCAAGGTAAAGGTCATTAAGTCAAATGTCTTCTACCAAAACAAAGGTCTTTTCATAAGGCATCAATATGTAAAACATCAAAACCCTATCCCTATTGGCTCAAAAGATATAATCCAGGTTAAAGTTTTTAAAAGTAAGTCAAAGTCCACAGGTCACTAGGTCTAAAGTACCACAGCAAAGGTCTCTTTTTGAGGCATCTATATGTAAATATCAAAACTCTATTCCCCTTGGTTCAAAAGATATAGCCCAGATTAAAGTTTTTGAATAGTAGATCAGTCCAAGGTCAAGGTCACTAGATCAAAAGTCTTGGTGCTAAAATAAAGGTCTCTTTAAGAGACATCTATATGTGAAATATCAAAACCCTACCCCCTTCGTTCAAAAGATATAACCCAGGTTAAAGTTTTTGATGCAGACTCCGTGACCTCTACGATATTGTTATGCATGTACATTTAAAAACAAGGGTACTGCCAATGGTACATTATACGCCCGTGATAAGCTAATATAGGGTGTTTTTCTTACACCATAGTTTGTAGAACTTGGCTTCAAGAAGTAAAAGCAATCATCAGCGTGTGACATACTTTTTTGCATCGTTAAAAAACGACAAATCATGTACTCTCTTTATGTAATATTTTCATTTGGCATAAGATGTATGTATACTAAGTTTGATGGTCCTAGCACCAACAATTCAGTCTGTATCCTGCCACTACGACCTTGACCTTTGACCTTGAGAAACAATAGGCATTCCCCACTTGGCATTAAGTGTATGTGTACCAAATTTTACGGTCCTAGTCCCAACAGTTTGGTCTGTTACTGCTCGCAAGGTTTTCCTACTAAGTGATACTGCGAAGTTAACCTTTAACCTTGATAAATGATAGGTATCGTCCTCTTATTATGGTGATACAATGCCCTGGAGCTTATGGTTCAGTTTGTATCCTGCCTACAAAGTTTTCCTACTAAGTAATACTGTGACCTTGACCTTTAAAAACAATAGCCATCTTTCCCTCATCAGGTGATTAAATGTACCAAGTTGCAATATCCTGGTGCGTTACAGTTCGGTTTGCATCCTGCCTACAAGGTATTCCGACTAAATGATACTGTGACCTTGACCTTGAAAAATAAAAGGCATATTTCTCTCATCAGGTGATTAAATGTACTAAGTTGCAATATCCTGGAGCTTACGGTTCGGTTTGTTCCCTGCCTACAAGGTTTTCCTACTAAGTGACACTGTGACCTTGACTTTCACCTTTAACCTTGAAAAACAATAGGCATCTTCCTCTCATCATGGTGATCAAATATACTAAGTTACAATATCCTTGAGCTTATGGTCTGGTCTGCATCTTGCCCACAAGTTTTCAGACAGATGGTAAGACAGACGGACAATGCCATACCATAATACGTCACGTCTTCGACTGGCGTATACAAATCATATAACCCAGAAAATTGAGGCCCGTGAGCCACAATGCTCACCTTAGTCAACCTAGTCCTGCTATTCTTCAGAAGATTTTATTTAAAAATTACCCTGTTTATTCCCATGATTTAAAAAAAAAACCCAAATAAAGTCATGACTTAACCCAACTTGAATCCATATAACATAAGGATATCATAAATTACCATATATTAATGAATCATGTATAATTTTATCCCTGATTTCAGCCCCACCCGAACCCCATGATCCATATTTTCAGAAAATTCAAAGTTTACTCCATACCGTCTAATGCATAACTAAATATAATTTCTTTCATTTGAAGTTGGTGAATTAGACTGAAATTATTTTCTTTTGTTCGAATGATGAATAATTATGAGGTAGGCGAAAAGTATTCATTCTGATGATTCCTGATGACATGAGAAAGCCGTAGAACGAGCCGTCCATAGCAGATATACTAGCTGAGATTAATGCTGACATGAATTAACAAATATAGTCTAATTCTATATGTCCGCCATATTTCTCTGCTAATCCGCCATATTAGTTGGATATTTTATTGTTATATGTATCAGGGTTCGCATGGTATATAAGTGGACGAGTTTTGCTACGCTTCATTTCACATCAGTGTCTTCGATTTACCTGTGCGGGTATCTTCAACAGGTAACACTTACATCTTCGATACTAATTTATAGGACATCAAGAAAAAATGAAATCACGTTTTGAAACACCAAGCAGTGCTCAAAATTACAATAAACATATCGTACAGTAGTAAATCATTCTAATAGCTTTGGATAAATAAATATAGAATGCCTTTTCTTTACGTGAACGTGCGTACATTTGCAGTAAATATGTCAAAACTATACAAAAACGCAGAGAAATCTTTCATCTATTATCTATTGATAAAATGGAATAAGCAAAGGGTATAAAATCTATACCATTCACACTTACTTCAAGCAAAATGCAAATACATAAATGCTACTGTACTTATAGACATGGCATGGTCATGTATGCTTGCCATGGAAAAACATCGAATGCGGACGACTATTTACCTGGGTCTACTCGTAATATCTCTAAAGGACCGCAGATGTGCGTGTACACTTGTCGAAAATACTCTAAGTAGTAGTAAAACTCCCTTTATTTGCATAATCCATGAAACTCCATTTGTATTCCAACAGTAAATACCATTGTCCATTGTACAGACTGCAACACATTTAGCCCGTGCCGATCAGCTATCTTCAATCAAGGGAAGTATCAGAGTATAATATTTACCCTGTATTGTGTATGAATGCTTATATCGTATGATTTACTGGTCAGAGTATTGCAGATTTATAAATTAGGGAATGATTTAGGTACATAAATTGTTTATGCATATATAATTTGCATAATACAACACTGTAGGAATGTATGGGATGAGAGAGAGAGAGAGAGAGAGAGAGAGAGAGAGAGAGAGAGAGAGAGAGAGGATTCAACCGATGATCTTGTAATAATAATAATCGATGATCTTGTAATAATTGCGCTCAAATTATATTGTTAATTCAATATTAGAGAACAGTAACTCAATATTGCTCTCATTAATTGATAATACAGATTTATTTGATTCATTTAAAGCACGCAATAATTAAAAATTAAACATATCTTTAAATAATGTTATTTACAATTACTTCATTTTATGCTAATTTGGCATTCAATAGATCTTATATATTTATGACATTTTGTGTTATTACATTCTGAGTTGAACTCTACGCAAATTGTACTAATGTAAATTGTAATAATTGAGTTTATCATATTATGTGACGTTATCAAGCACATAGAATCAAGGGGAGGGGACAAGAGTGTCTGTCCCCCACCTTTCATAACAATATCAATTTTGTTATTTTGTAATACAAATAAAAGATATATTGGGTGAAAACCCCCTCCCCCAACTTGAAAGTTCACACACCACCACCAATAAAGAAAATGAAGATATTATGAGGCACTCATAGTAGAGGATTCTAGCCACCCCATCCCACCCCCAACGATTGAAGAAAATGAAGTGTAGGGGAAATTGTTGAGAGAGAGAGAGAGAGAGAGAGAGAGAGAGAGAGAGAGAGAGAGAGAGAGAGAGATCTTAAATGGAACATGTCTGTTCTCTTGTTTCTGTTGGTCACCCAAGCCACCCAAATTTTTGTGTTTTTGTTTTAATATTCAATGCTCCATCCCAAGTATGGTAACTGACACACTGTATTCAGAAAACCCTTGATTGTTAACCAATCATTGATAATTATTGGTCTAATAATTAGGAATACAAAGGCACAGTTACTCAACTATGAAGCTTGGATTTGGGGTGTACCATTGAAGTTATCTGGTACACACACAAATCTTTTGTTCAAGGTGTGAAACATGTACTAAGTCAAGTTCCCAATACATTCACATGTAAAACTTTGATCCCCTTTTGTGGCCCCACCCTAACCCCAAGGGTCATCATTTTTATATAGCTGAATTTCCACTTCGTCAGAAAGCTAATTTTCTGTAAATTTCAGCCCAATGGTTCTTGAGAAGATTTTAAAATGACCCCACCCTATTTTTATGATTATGTCCCCTAAGGATGATTTGTATCCAGTTTGATTGAAATTGGCCCTGTGGTTCTGGAGAAGATTTTTGAATCCTATACAGGGTTCGAAATTAACTTTTTCAAGCACTAGTCCGTACGGACTAGTAATTGTTGATGTTCACTAGTCAGCAAAGCATTTCACTAGTTCGTCCAGTATATAATAAAATGATCTTCATTTTATTCAATAGTATTTAATCAAATCAAACACATCACAGTTGCAAACAATTCAATTTCTGACACCTATAGAAGAAAAAGAGACCACCATATTTTATTTCGTATTCAATATCTTCAGAAGCATACGTCAATATTAACCTCCGAGTTAATCCTTTTATAAATGTCCATAAGTGCGTTCGAGATCGTTTTTGGTGCTCAGATCTTAAAGTCACAAGAGTTCGAAATTTTATCAATAAAGTAAAAACAATTCACTCGATTGACCAAGTCATGAGCTATAGTGTTATGAACTACTGTGTTAGAGTCACGAATGTCGAGAAAATGTGCGCACAAACGTGCATGTTCTCAGACCACACTACTTGCAATTCTTGCACCTAGAACACGTTCTCGTGATGTGTACTCAGCGTTCGGAATCGGCAGGAATTTGACAATTTGTGCTCGTTCGAAGAACGTCGGTCTCGAACACACTCCATGTGGTAGGAAGATCAGGCTGTCATAGTCATGCAAACACTTGACCATGCAGGTAATCAACCATCAGTTCAAACATCTAAGAGACTCAGACAAATCTTGCTAAAAATCTTTACCAATTCAAGATTGATTTCTGGATTTTCACTAGTCCATACGGACTAGTACTATAGAGAGTTCACTAGTCTGACACGTTTTTTACTAGTCTCGGACTTACGGACATGAGTTAATTTCGAACCCTGCTATACATGTATATCAACATGTAAAACTTTGATCCTGTAATGTGGCCCCATCCTACCCTCAGGGGCCATGATCTAAGCAAATTTGAATCTACTCTATATCAGGAAGCTTTCACTTGAATATCCACTCCTATGGCTCGGTGGTTCTTGAGAAGAAGATTTTTAAAGATTTTCCCTATATATTCGTATGTAAAACTTTGATCCCCTATTGTGGCCTCACCCTATGCCATGGGTCAAACTTGAATATCCACTATGTCAGGAAGCTTTCATGTAAACTTCAGCTTTTCTGGTCCAGTGGTTCTTGAGAAGATTTTCAAATGACCGCACTCTATTTTTGCACTTTTGTGATTATCTCCCCTTTGAAAGAGACATGGCCCTTCATTTGAACAACCGCCACAGTGGTCTAGATGTTGGTGCGTTCGCCCTGCATGTGGGAGGCCGGGGTTCGACAGACCCAAGTCATTACAGTTCCATCGCCAAACGCTCGGCATGAATGTCACTGGTCCTCAGAGATTACCTTAACAAGAGGCCCATGGGCCTAGAATCACTCTTCTGATACATTGTAGAACAGGCAAAAATTCTCACTAACCAAGATTCATCAATTAACAAGGTTTTAAAGACCTATCACATGATAGTGTATGAAGGGGATATCATACAGTACACTATTAGATTAGGCAATCAAAATAATTACAAAATGAAGTTACTTAACCTACATGCATATCTGGGTAGTACATATTTTTCTTCTACATGAATTTTTTCAAGGGACATAGATAGAGACGGTTGGGGTGCTAAATACCGAATTTACTATGCATACAATTAGAACAAGGGGATCGCATTGTATTTTGTCCAATTTTTAATGCAATCATATTTCATGCCATTGTTGGAGAATGGTTCTTAAAACCAATATCAACAAAATTACTTTTTAACTTTTTCAGCTCTGTTGAAATAAAAAAAACAAAGAGTGAGTTAAGTGAAGGTTTGATGATCCTTGGGTTTTTAGTTTGAAAGATGTATAGATTTGCAAATAAAGAAGCAAAAGTAGGTCACAGTGACTTACCTTTTAGCTGGCACACTCTGAGAAGCCAAGATGCATCAACTTAATAAGTTTGATGGATCTAAGCCACTTAGTATCTGAAATATCTAAATATAGCCATGATATTCAAAAAGTATATCACAGTGACCTACTTCTTAATTGACACACTCCAAGTACTCAAGATACATCAACTGAAACAGGTTCATGATTCTAGGCCTCTTAACATTTGATTTAGATATAGCTTTGAAGTTAAAAAAGACGATCAAGGTGACCTAATTTATAGTCTGCACACTCCGAGGACTCAAGATGCTTTAACTGACAAAGTTTGATAATGTTAAGTCAAATAGTACCTGAAAATTTAAATGTAACTGTCCAAAAGTAGGTCACAGTGACCTACTTTTGGTCGACACACTGAAGACTCAAGATGCATCAACTGACAAGTCAAATAGTATTTAAATATAGCAGTCAAATTCCAAAAGAAGGCTACAGTGACCTACTTTTTGGTCGACACACTCCAAAGACTCAAGATGCATCAACTGATAAAGTTTGATAATTGAAGTCCAATAGTATCTGAAATATTCAGATATAAACATCAAATTCCAAAAGTAGGTCACAGTGACCTACTTTTTGGTCGACACACTCTGAAGACTCAAGACCCATCAACTGACAAAGTTTGATGATTGTAAGTCGAATAGTATCTGAAATATTTAAATATAGCCGTCAAAATCCAAAAACAGGTCACGGTGACCTACTTTTTAGTCAACACATTCTGAAGACTCAACATGCATCAACTGACAAAGTTTGATAATTGTAAGTCAAATAGTATCTGAAATATTAAAATATAGCCGTCAAATTCCAAAAGTAGGTCATGGTGACCTACTTTTTGCTCAACAAACTATGAAGACTCAAGATGCATCAACAGACAAAGTTTGATGATCCTAGCTTTCATAGTGTCCAAAATATGCATCTAAAATTAAAAATGTGAAATTTGAATGTCTGCAAAATTCAAAAAGTAGGTCACTGTGACCTACTTTTTAAAATAAATATGTTGCGAGGCCTCTAGACGCATCAACTTACAAGGTTTTACGATTCTAAACCTCTCGGTATCTGAAGTAACAACCTAAAATGTATTCATAAATGATTTGCCATAAAATTCAGAAAATAGATCATGGTGACATACTTTTCACATGACACACTTCAAGGTCCCATGATCCATCAACTGACAACTTTTGATGAACATAGGCTCAAAAGTGTCTAAGATATGCATCAAAATCCATTTAATAATAATTACCTGTGAAATTCAAGAAGTATGTCACCATGACCTACTTTTGAGACAACATGATATTAGGTTCTAAGATGCATCAACTGACAAAATTTGATGATCCAAGTCCTTATACTAAGCAAAATATCAAAGTTTTAACAAAACAAAATTTAAGGTCAACTTTGAAGTGACCTTGAGACCACACCCTTTGCCCCAGGATGATGCCTTGAACATTTTTTTTATCTACAACCTATCCTTATCCTTATGCATAAGTTTGGTGATAATTTGCCCAGTGGTTCTTGAGAAGATTTTTTAGCAACCACTACTTTTGTTTGCATTTTCCTAATTATCTCACCTTGTTAAAGGGTCACAACCCTAGTTTTAGTATAAATGAAAGCCCTTGGGCCAAGGATACCCTGTGACAAATTTGACAAAAATTGGCCAAGGGGTTCTTGAGATATAGCCCTTTTTCCAAAAAAGTTGATGCACACTGCACGCCAAACATATGGACATATGATTAGCTCTTTGAGCCTTCGGCTCAGAAGAGCTAAAAATGGATGTCCCGTGTCAAAGTAGGTGTGGCACACTAAAGAACCCTCACTGCTCAATGGCCATAAGCACTGAGCAAATTAGGTCTAAATTGGAAGCACCTTCTTCACAAGTCTTGGTGACGTCTCCATATGAGTTTGCACATTAATGAACCCTCACTGCTACAACTGGTGACATATCATGAGTGATTAATCATTGAAGGAGTGTAAAACAAACAACCACCCTTAAATAGCTTAGGAAATATTGTAAAAAGTCAGTTTTTTAAAAGTAGGTCAAACTCAAAGGTCAAGGTAAAAAACTTTGATAAAAAAGATAGTTCTTGTTACAAAGAATACAAATATTAAATATGAGAGCCCTATCACTTCATTTGAATAAACTTAAATTCACTTTTCCCAAACATATACATTGCTTTGTGGCAGGTTTGGCTGAAATGAGCAATTTGTGGTTCTTGAGAAGTAATAAATGCTTTAAAAAGTTTATGAGCGGACAGATAGATGAACACCAGACAAAAAGGTGATCAGAATAGCTCATTAACAAACCCACTATGTCTACCCTTTGATGGGGAGAAATAATATAACTACTCACTGAAAGAATAATAAACAATTGATTTCTGTCAAAGGAGTTCCGCAAAATGAGGCATCCCCTCACAATGTAGGCAATCAGTGAATGCAGATTCACGGTGACATTGACCTTAAATCAATAGCGTCGCAATACCCAGCACTAGTTCTTCCTCTCTTAATAAGAAAGCTACAGGTGAAGTACCAATAAATTAAGTATATATTATGGCTTGTAGAGTATCTATAAACTTTCTATGAAGTCCTGTATCAACCTTGACCTTTGGACCCTAAAATCAGTACAGTTTTTCCTCTCTTAAAAACAAAGCAAGATGTGAAGTATCAAATCAATCGAGCAAAAAATGAAGCATGTATAGAATGTCTATAAGATAACACACACACTGCCCTGCCCACCATAAATAAGTATACACTTACCAAAACAAGAGGTACTGTGAGCAATGCTCACTAAGAATACCCCCCGCTTACCCCAATCTCCCAAAGGGTGTTGGTAATAGGTATAAACTACCTCTTTTCTGAGTGTAAAAAACAAATGGCATGACAAACCGAACCATATTGCTACTTTGATGTCCAGTGCGCATTACCTTTGACCTTTTGACCCCAACATCGATAGGGAACATCTTCATCCCTTGGGTAGTCCATATGTATGATATGGTGACTGTAGGTGGAAAGGATAACGCTTTAGAGCCCGGAAACCATATTGCTACTTCGATGTCCAGTGTGCGTGACCTTTGACCTTTTGACCCCAAATTCGATAGGGAACATCTTCATCCCATGGGTAGTCCATATATATGATATGGTGACGGTAGGTGGAAAGGATAACGCTTTAGAGCCCGGAAACCATATTGCTACTTCGATGTCCAGTGCGCTTGACCTTTGACCTTTTGACCCCAAAATCGATAGGGAACATCTTCATCCCATGGGTAGACCATATATATGATATGGTGACGGTAGGTGGAAAGGATAATGCTTTAGAGCCCGGAAACCATTGCGTCTACAGACGGACGGACAGACAGACGGACAACCCGATTCCAGTATACCCCCCCGCAACTTGTTGCGGGGGGTATAATAAGTTACTTGCACATACAAAACATGGGTTACATCATAGATACAGATTTTTCTATGCAAAATACATAACTCTTACATATAAATAAAAAACATTAGGCTTTTAACTTTTTATATCCCATTTTTTTTATTAAAATACTTTCATTTTCTGAATCTTTGAATTTTCTAAAAACAGATATTATGCAAACTTTAATCTTGAAACCATTTCAGACTACTTAATAATACATATTATTGTGTATTTAATGTGTACTTTTATAAGATCTTTTGATTTTTCACCTTAAATAAATCAACATCACAATTTCACAGACTAAGCCAACAAGAGGCCCACAGGCTTATCGGTCACCTGAATACTAGTGAAAAAGTATCACTACTTCCATGAGCTATGAAATCTAGAAAAAATTTCCTGTTCTGAATATCTAAGCTAAATTCTAATGTTCAGCAACAGTATAAAACAAGATGTGTTCTTAAAACTTTACTGCCCTCAAAAGTGCATACACTAATGAAAGGCTTTAAATAATAGGTGTATTAACATTATAACATCAAAATATATGACTAATTTGGACTCATCCTAAAGTCATAACCAATTGCAATAGGTCACCTGAGTAAATCAGGTGACCTAAAAATATTGAATGTCCATTATTGTTTCACATGCATTGAAGTTGTTTACTGAGCTAAATTGAAAGTTATACACAGTGAATTCAACTCTTTATCATTATATTAAATATACTTTATTCCAAAATCAGTAAAAGGCTTATGTGTATACACATCTATGGTGGGTAGTGTACAATCACCCTCACACGAACGGTCCCATTAATATATATCCTCTTGCAATAAATTGCGAGGGGATAGTTGATGTAATCACTAATATCTGAAGTAATAACTACTTAATGATTTCTATGATAATGATTATTCATTGATTTCTGTCATACTTATTCATTGACTTCTGTAATGATAATGATTCATTGATTTCTGTAATAATGATTTTTCATTGCTTTCTGTAATGATAATGATTCATTGATTTCTGTAAGAATGATTATTCATTGATTTCTGTAATAATGATTGTTCATTGATTTCTGTAATAATGATTATTCATTGATTTCTGTAAGAATGATTGTTCATTGATTTCTGTAATAATGATTATTCATTGATTTCTGTAATAATGATTATTCATTGATTTCTGTAATAATGATTATTCATTGATTTCTGTAATAATGATTATTGATTTATTCCTGTTATAATGATTACTTACTAATATCTGTTGTAAGTTCCTTATCGTTCAGATAAATCATCAAATCGTCAGCATGTAGATTAAAGCTGGCCAGAAACGGAGGGTAGAGCAATACAGATAGGATTAGTTTCCCAATCTCTCCTCTCTCCAAATCCTGCATGTAGAGGTCATATTCTCTTTCTGAGGAAAAGGTTAACTTCAGTAGTAAGCTGCCCTGTGAAACCTCAAATTCAGCACCATACTTTTTCTTTAATCTCATAGTAAAGTAGAGAAATTTTGCTAAAATTTCCATTGCATTTTCTTTCAAATTCGCATATCTTGTTATTTTCTGATGCAATTCTTCAAAAAATGGGTTAGACGCCAATGTTGATCTCTCTTCCTCGTTATTGCGTATGAATTCCTCTACTGATTCATACAGTAATTCTATTTGTGAGTCTGATGTTTTTTCTGTGATGCTATTTATCATGCAGTTCAGAATGGAAATGCTCGTGTCAGTTAATGTTTCAGCAAACTTCCTCTTTTGTGGATTCCTGGCTTCAATCCTCACAGTTTCCTCTACACAGTGATCTACAATAAAACACAGATACTACAATCAGCTACAACAAAGTGTTACTTCTACACAGAGAGCTACAATAAAACACAGATACTACAATCAGCTACAACAAAGTGTTACTTCTACACAGAGATCTACAATAAAACACAGATACTGCAGTCAGCTACAACAAAGTGTTACTTCTACACAGGGAGCTACAATAAAACACAGATACTGCAGTCAGCTACAACAAAGTGTTACTTCTACACAGGGAGCTACAATAAAACACAGATACTGCTGTCAGCTACTACGAAGTGTTACTTCTACACAGAGAGCTACAATAAAACACAAATACTACAATCAGCTACAACAAAGTGTTACTTCTACACAGAGAGCTACAATAAAACACAAATACTGCAGTCAGCTATAACAAAGTGTTACTTCTACACAGAGATCTACAATAAAACAGATACTGTAGTCAGCCACAACAATGTTACTTCTACACAGAGATCTACAATAAAACACAGATGCTGTTGTCAGCTACAACAAAGTGTTACTTCTACACAGAGAGCTACAATAAAACACAGATACTGCTGTCAGCTACTACGAAGTGTTACTTCTACACAGAGAGCTACAATAAAACACAAATACTACAATCACCTACAACAAAGTGTTACTTCTACATAGGGGGCTACAATAAAACACAGATACTGCAGTCAGCTACAACACTGTTACTTCTACACAGAGAGCTACAATAAAACACAGATACTACAATCAGCTACAACACTGTTACTTCTACACAGAGAGCTACAATAAAACACAGATACTACAGTCAGCTACAACAAAGTGTTATTTCTACACAAGGAGCTACAATAAAACACAAATACTGCAGTCAGCTACAACAAAGTGTTCTACACAGAGAGCTACAATAAAACACAGATACTGCAGTCAGCTACAACACTGTTACTTCTACACAGAGAGCTACAATAAAACACAGATACTACAATCAGCTACAACAAAGTGTTACTTCTACACAGAGAGCTATAATAAAACACAAATACTACAGTCAGCTACAACAAAGTGTTATTTCTACACAAGGAGCTACAATAAAACACAAATACTGCAGTCAACTATAACAAAGTGTTATTTCTACACAGAGAGCTACAATAAAACACAAATACTGCAGTCAGCTTCAACAAAGTGTTACTTCCCCTAAGGAGAGAAAGAATATTTGGTCCTCTGTGTGGTCGATGGACAATATTACAATCTCACAAATGGTAGATTTGATTATTGTCACTACAGGTCTAAAATTTTAGGAGCAATATGATGTTTGAGACACGACTCTGTTGCATCAATGATCATAATAGTGTTTAAGGGTAAACAATAGCATAAGTAAATATATCAGGGATGTGACTGAATTCCTCAGAAATCAGAACAAGAGGCCCATGGCCACATCGCTCATCCGAGTCACTTTGGCTCATATTGAAAGATTTTTCCTATATATTCACATGTAAATCTTTGATCCTTATAGTGGCCCAACCTACTCTAGGGGGCATGATTTTTATACACTTGAATCTGCACTATGTCAGGAAGCTTTCATGTATATATAAACTTTTCTGGTCCAGTGATTTTTCAGAAGATTTTTAATGATTTTCCTTATATATTTGTATGTAAAATTTCGATTGCCTACGCCTAATCTTACCCTCGGGGACCATGATTTGCACAAACTTGAATCTGCACTATGTCAGGAAGCTTTCGCGCAAATGTAAACTTCTTTGGCCCAATGGTTCTTAAGAGAAAAAGAATTTTGTCTATTTATTAGTTATGTAAAACTTTGATCCCCAATTCTGGCCCAATCCTAGTCCCAGGGGTCATGATTTTAACAAACTTGAATCTGCACTATGTAAGTAAGTTTTCATATTAATCTCAGCTTTTCTGGCTCAGTGGTTCTAGAAGATTTTTCAAGATTTTTCCTATATATTTGTATGTAAAACTTTGATCTCCTACCATCACCTTATCTTACCCCAAGGGCAGGGGCAGAGGTGGGGGGAGGGGCATGATTTTTTCAATCTTGAATCTGCACTATGTCAGGAAGCTTTTGTGTATATTTCCACTTTCCTGACCCAGTAGTTTTTGGGAAAAATATAGATTTTTAAAGATTTTCCCTAGATATCTGTATGTAGAACTTAGATCCCCTAATGTGGCCCCATCTACCTCTGGGGGGTCATGAATTTATAATTAGTTGAATCTGCACTACGTCAGGAAGCTTTCATCTAAATTTCAGCTCTTCTAGCCCAGTGAATCTTGAGAAGAAGATTTTTAGATGACGCCACCCTAATTTTGCATTTTTGTGATTATCTTCCCTTTAAAAAGGGCATGGTCCTTCATTTAAACAATCTTGAAAGCCCTACTTTTTGCCGAATTTGGTTATAATCGACCCAGTGGTTCTAGAGAAGTCGAAAATGTAAAAGTTGACGGACAGACGACAGACAATAGGCGATCAAAAAAGCTCACTTGAGCTTTCAACTCAGGTGAGCTAAAATCTGGTCAAAAGTAGAGGAAAACACCTCATCCTACCTGAAAAAATATCATTTTCTGTCACTTTAGCTTCAACCTAGAGTTTTTCATTTTTTCGAAAACTGAGACGATCAGAGGATTTCCTCTGAAAAGAGGAATAAACCCACCTCTGACATAGGGATATATAAATATCTCTCAAAATGAATTTTTCAACAACTTAACGTATATTTGAATTAGCACTTTATAAATGAATATATATATATATATATATATATATATATATATATATATATATATATAATATGCCATTTTCCTCAAAAGTATCTCCATATAGAGTACACATTCATACATCATATGTTTACAGTATTGTTCTCTCTATAACTGAATTGGTTGCACTTTTCTAATTCATCATTTTGTCTCTGATATCTTCAAAGACAGTTATAATCTGAGTACAAAATTCCATTCCGCTGTACATGTATGCCTGAGACATACTCACTTGAGATTAGACATACAAATTTTATTTTGTATCAGTTTGCTTGGACACATTCATTTTACCTAGAATCATAATTAGATCAATATTAAATCAAGTTCAAAGTTATGCTTATTTTCATTTTATTCAATAAACAGCTTGCAGTGATTGGTCAAATATGTTAATAGGATTTTGGAGTGGTGAATATAAAATTTCATCTTGGTCACACAATTTGTTTGGCCTACTAATTCATTCTCATATCTAGAAATATCTGTGTTGAATGTTGACAACTATGATGTGGATAGCTCTGATTATGACTCGGATGTTTTAAATGTGGTTAATTATTCGGAAGTGAACATGAACAAAATGGCCTAGTACATTTTTGCCGTTATTGCCTTTACACCGAAAGTAGGGGGCGTGTGTACCAATGGAGCCCCACAAGCTTCAGATAAAGTCAGTATTAACAAATATTGTATTGTAAAGCTTACAGTACAAAAATCTTTATTATGGGCTGACTTTAAATGGTGGCATCATATCTCTTATAGTAACAAGGTTTAGTTTCTTTCGATTTTAACACAGGGTTTTGATACAATCTGAACAAACTGGTATATATAGTAAATAGTTTTTAGAATAAACATTTCGCCAAATATTGAAGGAATAGGGAGGAGGAAGTGTATATACATGTATAGACATATCCAGTATTTGATGATCACTGCTGAAGCATAAACCCCGCCCACCCGTATGTCCAAGTTATGATACAATTAATACCAAATATTTCATAAGTAATCTGTAAAAAAAATAATACATAACAAGACAACTGGAAATAAAAGCACAATGAAACAATATAAATATAATTGGGTATGTAACATTGTTTTTCAAAGGGATGGGGGACAAGGTGAAGTTGATTTTCAGCCCTGAAATTGGTCACGGTACACCAGTGAAGTTGAAATGTGAATTGATTTCATGTATGTATTTCTCTGAGAGGGAGGTTGTGACAAAATGTCAGGGCAATGCCTATATTCATTACGAAAAATAATCTGGAAAACAAACACAAGGTGTATCTACAGTACTATAATGATTTGAAGTTTAGAATAGCATTCTAGTTTTTAATCTCCTGCAGCTGAATAACAAGGAAATACAATGATAATGTGTCCAGCTTTAAATCTGCTCTTGCGGGGTGATTTGCAATGTTAAGGTCATGATTTTTATGGTTAATCTATTATAATGCTTTATCTAGGTTTTAATCCCTGTAATTCTAATTCATAAGTTTGGTCAATGATAAAACAGTGAAAATTAAACTGCAGCTGTATTTATTATTGGAAAGAAGTTTCGATCAACTAACTAACAAGAGGTCCATGGGCCACATCGCTCACCTGAGTCACCTTGGTCCATATCAGAAGATTTTCCATATCTATTTGCATGTAAAACCGTAGTCCCTATTATGGCCCCAAACCTACCCCTGGAGGCCATGGTTTTTGCAAACTTGAATCTACACTATGTCAGAAAGCTTTCATGTAAATGTGAACTTCTTTGGCCCAATGGTTCTTGAGAAGAAGATTTTTAAAGATTTCCCCATATATTTGTATGTAAAACTTTGATCCCCTATTGTGGCCCCATCCTACCCCAGGGGGGCATGATTTTAACAAACCTGAATCTATACTACATCAGAAAGCTTTCATATAAATCTCAGCTTTTCTGGCTTAGTGGTTCTGGGAAGAAGATTTTTAAAGATTTTTCCTATATATTTGTATGTAAAACTTTGACCCCCTATTGTGACCCCATCCGACCCCCGGGGGCCATGATCTTAACAATTTATAATCTGCACTATATCGGGAAGCTTTCATATAAACCTCAGCTTTTCTGGCTCAGTGGTTCTTGAGAAAATTTTAAAAGATTTTTCCTATAAATTTGTATGTAAAACTTTGATGCCCCCCTTGAGGCCCCATCCAATCCCCGGGGTCCATGATTTTAACAAACTTGAATCTGCACTATATAAAAAAAAAAAAAAAAAAAAAAAAAAAAAAAACTTTGACCCCGTATTGTGGCCTCATCCGATCCCCGGGGGCCATGATTTTAACAATCTAGAATCTGTATTATATCAGGAAGCTTTCATATAAATCTCAGCTTTTCTGGCTCAGTGGTTCTTGGGAAGAAGATTTTTAAAGATTTTTCCTATATATTTGTATGTAAAACTTTGACCCCCTATTGTGGCCCCATCCGACCCCCGGGGGCCATGATTTTAACAATTTAGAATTTGCACTATATCAGGAAGCTTTCATATAAATCTCAGCTTTTCTGGCTCAGTGGTTCTTGAGAAGATTTTTAAAGACTTTTCCTATATATTTGTATGTAAAACTTTGATCCCCTATTGTGGCCCCATCCTACCCCAGGGGGCCATGATTTTAACAATTTAGAATTTGCATTATATAAGGAAGCTTTCATATAAATCTCAGCTTTTCTGGCTCAGTGGTTCTTGAGAAGAAGATTTTTAAAGATTTTTCCTATATATTTCTATGTAAAACTTTGATCCCCTATTGTGGCCCCATCCGACCCCCCGGGGCCAGGATTTTAACAATTTAGAATCTGCATTATATAAGGAAGCTTTCATATAAATCTCAGCTTTTCTGGCTCAGTGGTTCTTGAGAAGTAGATTTTTAAAGATTTTCCCTATATATTTGTATGTAAAACTTTGATCCCCTATTGTGGCCCCATCCGACCCCCAAGGGCCATGATTTTAACAATCTAGAATCTGCATTATATAAGGAAGCTTTCATATAAATCTCAGCTTTTCTGGCTCAGTGGTTCTTGAGAAGTAGATTTTTAAAGATTTTCCCTATATATTTGTATGTAAAACTTTGATCCCCTATTGTGGCCCCATCCGACCCCCAAGGGCCATGATTTTAACAATCTAGAATCTGCATTATATAAGGAAGCTTTCATATAAATCTCAGCTTTTCTGGCTCAGTGGTTCTTGAGAAGAAGATTTTTAAAGATTTTCCCTATATATTTGTATGTAAAACTTTGATCCCCTATTGTGGCCCCATCCGACCCCGTGGGGCCATGATTTTAACAATTTAAAATCTGCACTACCTAATAAAGCTTATCTATAAATTTCATCTTTTCTGGCCCAGTGGTTCTTGAGAAGAAGATTTTTTAATGACCCTACCCGATTTTTACCTTTTCTTGATTATCTCCCCTTGGAAGGTGGCCTGGCCCTTTATTTTAATAATTTAGAATTCCCTTTATCTAAGGATGTTTTGTGCCAACGTTGGTTGAAATTGGCCCAGTGGTTGTTGAGAAGAAGTTGAAAATGTGAAAAGTTTACAGACGGACAGACAGATGGACAGACAGATGGACGGACAGACAGACGGACACCGGAATACGGATGATCAGAAAAGCTCACTTGAGCTTTCAGCTCAGGTGAGCTAAAAAGCTCCCACAAAATAAATAAACATTATTTTTTTTATAATCTATCAAACATGCCTGCATCTTTCTGTGTGTTATTATTTACCTCTGTCTTGAAATAACTCTTCTATACGTTCTCTCATACTTTTC
This sequence comes from Ostrea edulis, assembly GCF_947568905.1. Taxonomy (NCBI): domain Eukaryota; kingdom Metazoa; phylum Mollusca; class Bivalvia; order Ostreida; family Ostreidae; genus Ostrea; species Ostrea edulis. Next base: position 74,484,155 of record NC_079172.1, on the reverse strand, counting down.
TCAGCAGTGCAGAGATTTTTTATTTTCTCAAGGTATGTGCTTTCCATCTCCATGTCAATAGAACGTACTTCAGCCTCCTTCAGCCTTTGGACATAGTTCTTGCCAAGCAAGGTCTGCATTCTTTTGCAAATGTCTAAAATATTGGACCAGTGTTCCTTGAACTCTGTCTCTGACAATTCTGCCACAGGAACATGTCCATATACTGTGTTTCTTATGAGACGAATTCTCTCAATGTCATCACCAAGAGTTGTCTCCCCATTTCCTGGCATTTGTGATGTTCCCCATCCTTGTGTTGGGGCTGTGACTTTTACACATTTGAGATTGCGCAATAGTGTGTACAAAAGAGTAATGTCGAACTTTTTATACCCATCAGTTTGAGCATTCTGAATCAATGTTGTTTGTTCCGCTGTAAGCCTTTGGTAAAGTGACTTCTGTTGTTGTGCCTTCTGTTGTTTAACTTGATTAAATATTTGATTTGGTGAGATTTCATTTTGAAGTATATCTTGCAACAGTGGTGTCAATTCCTCAATGATGACCAAGCTCAGTCTTGCGAATCTGGTTCTGTCGTATGGGTCAACTGTTTTACTAAGAGCCATTCTGACAATATGATTTCAAAACAAGATTGTATACTCTCAAGATTCTGGCATACATGCTAAGTCAAAATTTGGTGTCAGCTCAGCAGTGATGACCAGATGAGTCTGGTCCTGTCTCTTGGAGATCTTGTCTTATTCAAAGACATTCTGAAAATGTGAAAGCAGTTAATCTAAATACATAGTATGCATGTTTTGAGAATATTCAAAGGTAACTGAGATGATAAATCATAATGTGGGTAATCACAGTTTAATCAAGATCTGAATATTATCATTCTATATTATAGTTTTATTTAATTGTACATGTACTTGCATCATTGATAGATGCAAGTTTTGAAATTCATTCATAAACTTACTTAGTATAGATATTAGATAACTACATAGTAACAATAATGTTTCATCAAAAGTTATCAAAAGTCCTAAATTAGTAAGATTGATCTGATCAGGAAATTTAAATCTAGCCGTGACACTGCTTACCGGTATACTGGAGTTTTGTAAGAGTTAGTGATGACTTTTACAATCAAATGACACTAGCATGACATACGGATGCATTGTAATATAATCTATTATATAAATAATATTTTAAATCCATCATTGATTTAAGAATAATGTAAATGCCAATGGTACATTCTAATGAATTTAATATATACTTATTTGCAACTACAGAAGGTTATTTGTTTTCTCTGTTCATTTTCCATCTATATTTGGAACAGATAATTAAGAGACAATTCACTGCTTTTTACAGTGAAATTGGCCCAGCGGTTGTGGAGAAGTTGAAAATATTTAAAGTTCACAGATGGATGATGGACAAATTTAAATGTGATTACTAGAAAAACCTCACTTTGAGCTTTCTGCTCAGGGGAGCTAAAACTTGAATCAACACAAGTTATGAATAAGTGCATTTCGATATGATTAATGTACGTGGTTCTGCTAATCTGGAAAAAAAATGTTTTTATTAATTTCCTGTATATTCCCATATCAGACTTAGATCTCGATAGTATATCCCCATCCTATTCTGGGGCCCGTGAATTGAACAAACTTAAATTTACACTTCCAGGTTACCTGAAGATTCTTGCTTATCAATGACCTTGGGTGTTGTTCTTGAGAAGAATTTAACAATTAATGTTTCCTTATAAATTCCCATGTAAAACCTCGATTCCTTTTTTGTGGTACTATCTTACCCTCGGGAGCCATGATTTGAACAAACTTCAATCTGCTCTACCTGGGGATGCCTGCATATCAATACGAGTAATCATGACCCTGGTGTTCTTGAGAAGATTTATCCATGCATATCCTCACATACAATTTTGACCCTTATTGTGGTCCCATCCTACTCCTGGGGGCCATGATTTAAACAAACTGGAACCTACGCAATCACTATGTCAAGAAACTTTCTTTTCTGGTCCAGTTGTTCACGTACCTCACCCTTGTTGATTATAGCTCTCCTTTGGACAAACTTGAATTTCCTTTACCCAAGGAGGATTTGTGTCAAGTTTGTTTTAAAATGACCCAGCTAGTGGTTCTCGAGAAAAAGATTTTTAAATGATGCCACAAAACTTTTACTAAATTAAATTCTCAATTTCTGCAATTCAAAAAGGGTGCTGCACTTTACTTAAACAAATTTATATCATCCTCACCTATTAAGCATGCTATTGACAAGTTTGGTTGAAATTTGCTCTGTGGTTCTTGAGAAGAAGTCAAAAACGCTAAAAGTTCTCAGATGTTCACTTTTTTGCAACGCCACGCCAGAATGGTGCATCATATAATTATCTTCATTACAATATTTGGCTTCAAGTTTATGTTAGAGAAATAGTTCTATTGTCTTCAAAGTTTGTTTACAAGAATTGCTAAGGTGGCAAAATTCTGTTTTGACGGCACACGACACTAAAGTTACTCAGGACGTGCGAATCGGTTCCACATCACACAGCTGACATTTCATCTCTTTCTCGTGTAAGTATTACTATGCGTGAAACATTGGGGAGTAACTCCGAAATATGATTTAGTCTGACCTCCATGATTTTTAGGCGGACCTCCATGATTTTTAGGCGTACCCCCCCCCCCCCCAAACCCCTCCATTTCTTCTATTTTCATCCTCCAACTTTGTATAATATATCTTTCTCTGACCAGAAATGTACATGCATGTTACTTTTCATCATTACCATATATTATAATGGTATGAATCGTTGAACTGATTATAAAATCCATGGGGAAATTATGCTAGCAGCCTTGACTTTATTAGTGTGGTACTAGTACTGTTTGGTAGTTTATTTTACACAACCATTATAGAGCCTGACTGGGATCTTTCAAACAGGTTTTAATACAAAATGCATGCAATTTTACTTTGAAGATTATTAAAGCTGATCAGTCATTAAAAAAGTTAATATTTAAACATCACCTTACGACACCCCCCCCCCCCCTTTTTTTTTAAAACATGTAATATAAACACGACAGTATTTACTACAAATAACCCGGCCAATCGGTTACAAATTTTCTAATCAGTTAACATTTTATCAACCGAGTAATCGGTTAACCAGCTAATCGTTGTTAAACATAGTATTTAATACATGCATATACATGTATACATGTCTTTAAACCAACTAAACTTTGGATACATACCGTCCCGCACGAACGACAACTCGTACAAGTAGGACTTACGAAAATCCGGAATATTTTCCTATAAACTTGAAGGTTCCTATATTTTCCCTATAAGTCATTAAAATCCCTGTAAAGCCCTGTATATCCAAAGAATGACATCCCTATTTTCAAAAAATGATTTTAAAAATCCAGGAGCTGATTCTAAATTAATATTCAATTAAATAGTTAAGATGAGAATAGCTATGATGATTGTAAAAGAACTGCCTATTGGATTGAAAACTGTCCACATCTGAAAGGATTTTGTCTTTGTGTTTACTATTATTTCTTCTCCAGTAAGATACTATGCTTGCTAGATTTTTATGCAAAAACAATAAACTTTTATACAAATTCTTCTATAAAAATCCTATTTATTCCTTTAAATCTGCTATAAAAATCCCTATATTTGCCCTATAAATTACCCCAAAAAATTCCTATAACCCTATATGTTTTAGACCAAAAGTGGCTTAAGTCACATCCTGAAATATGAAAAGTTTACGGACAAACGGACGACAGACAAAAGGCGATCAGAATAGCCCACTTGAGCTTTCAGCTCAGGGGAGGTAAAAATAGGGGACATGTCCCCCATCCACCCCTGATTCAAGGGGAGGTAAAAATAAAGGACATGTCCCCCATCCACCCCTGATTCAATGTGCCTGAATTGTTATCATGCAATTATTCTCAGATGAGAATCTCGTAAATTGTTAAATCTTCCGTATATATATAAAATAAGTTCAAACCAAAAAGGATGGAAATTATTTTCTCAGACCGTCCGCGATAGAATTGTCCACACTCAGTTGTGCATTGTGACATCAAATGGATGAAATCACGAATGATATAAACATCTTCACACCTGAAAGCACACAGATGCCCAGGGTAGGTGATTGACAGCTAGGCCGGTGTTAAGCATTAATCTACTTATCTTTATCTTTTTTGTTTGCATTTCCAAAGGTGCAATGCATAATACCACTTAGAAAAATAAATGGTGGGGATTTTATTCAACTGTCTATCACAACCACACTCACACATAGTAGTTGTTGGGTTTTTTTTTTTGCGAGTTTTGTACCAAGAGGAATGTGTTATGAGCTATCTGGCCACCGGCGATAAGTACCCGGGCTCCCTGAATCTCTAGTCAGGTGCTCTACCAACTGAGCTACCTGGCCACCGGCGATAAGTACCCGGGCTCCCTGAATATCTAGTCAGGTGCTCTACCAACTGAGCTATCTGGCCAACGGCGATCAAACCCGGCTGACTAGTGTCTGATTTGTTTTTATTTCTACAGAAACTAGGTATATCTTAAGTGGAATAGATCTAATACACAGACGTACTGATTTAAAGTTTAAAGGGACTGCTTCACGATTTTTGATAAAAATATTTTTCATTTTTGATGTTAAACATTAGAAATATAACTCATTTAATGTTGACAGCCAAAATTTTGACCTTCTGAATGCAAGAATGAAAGCAATATTTTAGCCTTAAATATGTGTTATGTAAACAAAGACTCAGAGTCTTTTTATGTTAACAAACAATATTGATTTTGTAATATAATGCATCTTAATTTTGCATAGTTACAAATTTTAACGTTTAGATGACACATTTCATCTCAAAAATCCTTGAAATATGAAATATATATAATACTTTCATCGATATCCATTTCTTTTGAAAATTTCGTAAACAATAGCATACCGCAATATTTGTTTACAAAACAAATAATAAACTCTCTAAAATGAGCTTCTGTGATGATGTATAACCTTAATATTCATGTAAAATCTTTCAAACACATTAGACAGTAGATTTTGATCATTAAAAGTGAAAAACAAAATTTTGGGTAAAATCGTGAATGTCGGATTGGATCAGTCAACGTTTGAATCGGCCTACAGTAGTTTCAAACATTTCCATGATTTGGAACTGACGGTGTGATTCGTAACCAGACTGGATTTGTAACTGAGCTATGAACTTGGTTATGGAAAATGCAAAGACCGGTGACATTTGCAACAATTTTCAGTTAATTTAATTCATTTTTCATTTGATGAAATTTTAATCTTCTCACAAGTCTCGATTGAAGCCTAAATTATCTTTGTGGTACCGCCAGCAATCGTTCATGAAAATGTGATCCAGAACTTGGTAAAGGACAGTTTATCTAGTCTTGAAATAGCAATTAAACATGTATTTACATGTACAAATAGAATTTAAAATGTATTCACTGAATTTTGTTCTCCATTTATTCATGAAATAATGAACTTGTATACACAATGTCATCTTCGCAAGCCAAGTGTCCGATTTGCTAACTCTAATCTGAGTTGTGAGCAAGCGAATTGGACACACTTGGCTTGGAGTTGCGAAGATGACACAATGCTTTGGAAATATATTATTACATTTGTCGTAAAAACAATTACAAAAACACTATTATACAGTGAATATTTTACTAAATTATCAATACATGTATTTAAAAATAGAATATTGGTTAATTTACATGTTCAATACAGAAGTTTAAGAATGCAAAAAATTAAAAAAAAAACTATAAATAGTAAACAGGTAAATAGCTCGCTCGCCCCAATTTAAAAAAAAAAATTGGTCATTTGTCCGAAGAACAAGAAATTTTACTGATGTCTTGGATTGAATGCAATCGTTTCATTGCGATATTCAGATCCGAGCTAAATGATACATAGGCCTATCCTACTTTCGTTTTCATGACTAATTTATTCTGACAGGTTGATTGCTTCTATTTCTTAATATTATAACAATAATGCATGCATGCAAGACGATTCGAAGTCGGCAACTAGGTATACATCATTAATTAGAATATCCATACTTACCTGGATACCATCAGACTTATATAGAATGTGTCTTTTAATTTTATCGCAATCGCAATTTTATCCGCTCTCCTTCCCATTCGTGCTCTCTAAGGGGACGGTATAAAAGTAGTCCCTGGGACTATAGCCCCGAGGTGTTCAAATAAACCTGTTTGTCTGTTAGTTAGAAAGATAAGTTGTTGATCTTCTCTTTGGTACATATCGTCTGATTTACGCTTTAATCAAACCACAGATATGAAAACCTTGAATGAAAAAGAATATAAGTCTAATCAGTGATTGGGAATAATTAATTTTGATTGTTGAAAACCTAAAAGCGGTACTCAACTTTTCATATTTGTTTGACTACGGGATATAGTCGTTACATAATTTTGGTGGCAGCTTTTTATGTATAATAAAGTTTGTGAGAAATTGACGGTTTGACATTTGAAATTTCAAGCCTGCGGAAGCAAGAAATTGAAAAATTAGAAATGGAGATAAATTATGAAAGGCATTCAACTCCAAATATGCCACTCCACTCCACTCGACAGCCTACATGCAGGATTGACACTCTACCTGATAGGTCTTACACGTTTTCACAATTGGCGGACCATAACTTGATAGGCGAGATTCCGATGGCATGCCCATTTGACAGACCATACTCATCACTGGGGGCTTTTTACAAGGACACATGGCAAACCAAGGTTATAATGTTATTCAGAGAGGGACAAGGGAGTAACCAAATCACCATCAAAATGCTCCATTCACGCCAAATAGAAACAAGATATGATTGTAATCTACCGATTATAAAGTCTTCCAAACGAAGTACTGGCTGTATAAACGTGTTTTTTCTTCTTCTGAGTACTACTATTTTCCTCCCTTGACAAAATTCATGCCAATTTTAACTTCATTTGACAAATCTAGATCACGAAGACATTGATTTTGATTTTTTTTTAAAATATCCCCCTTTTAACCTGACCTTGATCCTAGTTTGTAGGTACCAACATCCTCTCACATCATTTTGATGATCCCATGTCTCTATCACTTCCAGTTCTAAAGTTATACAAGTTTTTAAAATCAAGGTCAAGGTCACTCGAAATTCTAGTTTGTACATGTAGGTTACTACATCCTTTTATCATTTCTGAATATTCCATGTCTTTATCAGTCCCGGTCTTAAAGTTATACCAGATTTATGTTCAAGGTCAGAGGTCAAGGTCACTGCAGTCACTTGACCTTGATACCAATTTGTAGATCCGATCATCCTTTTATTATTTCTGAGGATCCCATCTCTTTACCAGACCTAGTTCTTAAAGACCGAGGAAATAAGCACCGCCTTCAAATTTACCTGGTCTGTGAACCCTTGTCAATCAGGAGAAATTAAGTTTCAGATTGGACGCTAGAAATTGATGGGCATTTAGTTACTAGTCTTTGTGTATACCTTATCTATCTTACCTGGCGATCGAGGCGTCCGTGCAATCTTTTGATGCTTACCGCGTAGACCTGCTCGATAGGGAAACGGTTTTGGCGTTTCCATATAGAGATAATCACACAATAATAGTAGTAAATTTTGCATACAATTACATAAATCATAATAGAATATAGTAGGTTATGCTTAGGAATGGGTACGGTTGATAATAATTATTATGGATTGTTGAATATAATTTACACGGACATCGATTTTATGCTAAACAGTTTAATTATGAGTAAATACATTGTACGTTAATGAAATCTTGTTTACACTCAGTTGAAAATTTTATAAGCGTAATTTTCCCCTCGAAACATGTCGACAAAAGTTCAACTTATTGGAAAAGAAATTAGCCGCTATAAGGGGCTGTTACTTGCGTATAATGATTGGAATTTGGATCCAGAGGAAGAACAAATTCTTCGTCTAGACCAGTTATTAAAGGAACTGTCTTTTCCTGTGCGTGATCGACGACAATGCAGACAGCTTGAATTATTTTCGGTTATAAAACTCATTAAATTAGATATGAAAGGATTGGACTACGTTGGACTTGTATTACGAGATGTTTAACACCCTTTGTATAAGAAGATTCGATCTGTTTCTTGGAATTAAGGTGACTGAGCTTTGTTTACAACCGGTATCCTATTTTCGTGTCATCCCATTTAAAGTCTTTGATATGTGTACTTTAGTATATACATTACCCAATGACCTAACCCTATTTTTGCAGTTTTGTGATTATCTCCCACTTTTGGAAGGGGCATTGTCCTTCATTTGAACAAACTTGAATCCCCTTCACCCAAGGATGTTTTATGTCAAGCTTGCCAGAAATTGACCCAGTGGTTCTGAAGAAAATGAAAATGTGATAAAGGCTTTAAGCTTATGACAACGACGCCAAAGACAACGGAATTATTTAATCAGAAAAGCTCACACGAGCCTTCAGCTCAGGTGAGCTAAAAAAAAAAATAACAACAACAAACAAACAAAACCCCCAAAAACATGTCCACGATATACATGTATCTCTTAAATTCTAAATGACATGCCTTTGGAGATTTAGTCGTATGTCATTTAAAACCTATAAACAAACTACGTTTTCAATTTTCATAAATATGCTTTATTTATATTACTAGGCATATATAACATCTTATGTGAGGTTTTTGTTGGGGGGGGGGGTATGTTTTATGATATATTCATATTATACATCAAATCAGAGTGAAATCTGAACTCCAAAATCTCTCATTTTCACACAAAATACCTATTTATCATTTGAAAAAAAAATTCTATAATAATTAAGCGCTTGTATCACTCTTTCGATGGTCGTCATACTTTAAACAAGGTGTTTTAACAATCCACTATATATATATATATATTTTTATACACATTGAACACATTTACAAATCGCGAGCGCTTTCTGAATGTTTCCCCTCATATAGTTACCACTTTCTACGTCCGCCTTAAATCTTTTGCAGCATCTATCTTATCACATGTACCTCTTTCCTTAATGTAAATATAAATAAAACATATAAATGTTACAGTGAAGGTCGTTCTATCGATAAATGGGAATGATTAAAACTCGATTAAGGATCTTTCAATATCTTTTTCTATTAAACACTAAAATTCCTGTAAACAATTGAGAATTAATAGTAATTGAGATGAACCACCTCTGGTATATCCAGGACAATATGTTGGTATCACTGGATCTGCTTTGAAATGGATTAAATCCTACCTTCGTGGTAGATATCAACGTGTTGCCGTCGGTTCATCGTTGTCCGATGCTTGTCCCCTCGAATGTGGTGTACCACAAGGCTCAGTCCTGGGTCCGAGACTTTACTATCTGTTTTCGAAATATTATGGGGAAGTATGCAGACGTCATGATATGACGTATCATATATACGCCGATGACACCAAGATCTATATCATCGTTGAGCCTAGTGACAATTGGACTGACATGTCTCAAATAAAAGACTCAAGTTGTTTATCGGACATACGTATGTGGATGAGTATTAACCTCCTCAAACTCAATGAAGATAAAACTGAACTTGTAGTCTTCCCACCAAAACACAGACTTAAAGATATGAGCAGTTTTGATCTTGAATTTGATGGCTGTGTAGTGATTCATCTTTTGTAAAAAAAAAAACAAAAACAAAAAAAAAAACCAAAAAAACCAACAACATTAGGCGTGTTCTTTGACAAATCCCTTACCATGGAAAAACATTGTCTCTCTATTTTCCGCTCAACATATGTGAACATTCGCAGAATTGGATGTAGACAGTGAAGTACATTGTCTGAGTTTAAAAGGCAGAGAGTTCAAGAGACTCGATGCGGCCTTATCCAAACGTCGATCCCCATATGTTTTAGTACGTGTCTGAGGTACCTGGAGAAGATGCAGAGATTTGAATCTTAGTGATCGCGTGGGATTTTAAACTGTAAGGATATCCGTTATGTAAACTGGAGATAGGTTGATGAGAGATTTGAAAGTATGAAGAAGTATCTTATATTGAATTCTGTATTCAACTGGGAGCCAGTGAAGATCTGTTAGAACAGGAGTAATATGGTCGGATTTTTTTGAGCGTGTTATTAATCTTGCAGCTGTGTTTTGTGCCCTCTGAAGTTTGCTGGTGTGTTTGAAATGAACACCATAAAGCAATGTATTTCCGTAATATGAGGTAACTAACGAGTTTACTAGAGTTTTACATGCTTCGTCGTTGATAAATGGAGGGATAGTTTAAAAGCGGACCTCAACACACATCTTTTTATATTAGCTTTTAATTTGTGACTCAGGTGACCGATGTGAACAAAGGGCCTCTAGTTTTGGAAAGAAGATAGTGGTCACATTATGTCATAAGAAACATCATATTGTAGATTTTAAAAAAGGAATCAAGATGTCTCAAAATATTTTCCCTGTTGTCTAGGGTGAAATCACAATGAAATCCAAAAAGAAAAGAATTCTGCAGATAAAAATAACAATAACTGATTAGGGGGGTCTCCTTTTGTGACCCAAACAATTATGTGCTGTTATTTGTTGATTGTATATGTATAAAGTATAGCTAGAAGTATAACATATCACAATTCTGGAGCTTACGTGGGCTTCGACTTAATTTATGGTGGTCTCTAGCCTATAACCCCCTAACAAATCTTGGATCCGCCACTGAGTAATAAGACTGCTATTTGATGAAATGAATGTTAAATACAAATATGACATCGCAGTATGTACAAGGGTAGGCCTCCATTATATGGATTTGATGACTTACATAATTTGAATGTTTACATGCAAGGTGAAGATAACGAACAGTGATCAATCTCATAACTCCTATAAACAATACAAAATAGATAGTTGGGCAAACATGGACCCCTGGACACACCAGAGGTGGGATCAGGTGCCTAGGAGGAGTAATGTGCTGCCGCGTTTTCCGGAAAACTCAATTCCGTTCATATGGGATTAGCACTTATGTCGGGGACTTCGTCAATGCAGCGGGGCTGCTACGTTTACTGAAAATTTGTTCTTTTTGAATCCTTTGAGGTGCCACACCGATGTAAGTTTTCATTAGAACACTGATCTAAATGCATTTATATATGTTTATGTATAATTTAGTAATACAAGCCCGTGTTCGATAATTCTTGAAACATAGGTGAGAAAATTCGGATTAGGCGTTAAACGATTGTTTACTTCGAAAATATTACAGATATTCATTGTTAAATTTACCTAGGAATCTTTTATACTGTTTAGATTTGTCAAATCATATTGTTGCCAAAGTCATTTAGGTGAAATTATCAAATTTATGAGTAATAAATGTTTTTTCTAAATCAGGAATTTTTTGTGTAGGAATTTATTTGTGGTTTATATTTAATTTCAGTCTTTTACCTCTTGTGAAGCCATAACCATAATAAAGTATTGAATTACTACTTGGCTTCGAGGTTATTTTCCCACCCTGCAGTACACCAATCTGGGACTGAAGCTGCATAAGTAAGCATCCCCTGTTGACCTGTCACACCCGCCGTGAGCCATATATCTCGTAAAACACATTAATAGCTACATACAGAAATATAATTTCTCTTCAGTTTACGACCCCCAAAAGCAAAATTGCAGATACCCCTAACAATGACTACGCATTGGCAAATGAATTTCAGTGGTGGATCCAGAAATTTCAGAACGGGGGTGGGGGTAGTAAAGGATGGTTGTCTGAAAGCCCCCAGTAGGTCCAGGACAAAACCATGGGGGTGAATCCCCTGAAGCTACAGTATTCTAACAAATAAGACACATGGAAGGTCACATGTATATCTGCAATGTCTTTGTAACATCTATAATGTATAAGGTCTGAAAAATGTCAAGTAAAAACTGTGAGAGGAGTTACACAAAGTAGGTATCATGCTTAAAAATGACAAAGTTCAACCACATCATGTAAATGTATTTTTTTTCCAAAGAATTGTCGATCACTTTCAAAAAGACAAATGTTCAATGCTTCCATAACAGCTGTAGAGGGTCTGAGTGATATCAAATAACTGGTGTATGAGATGTTGATTACACAATATAGGAACTGCCTATTCAAGACATGTTTAAAAATAACGAAGTTCAACTACATGGTTTTTTTCTTCAAAAAGTGTCTGATCACTTTCTTAAGTCACGTGCACATCTTCACTATATCCACAACAACTGTACAATGTCCAAGTTAGAGGTGTGAGAAGAGTTGATTACGCAACGCAGGTACCCTATTACAGGGACGCCCGTCCGTCCTGCGAAAAATCAAGGTTATTTTGACCTCCATTAAAGAAGGATTCGATACATAGGATACGGTCATTAACTTGATAATTTACGGTTTTCATTTTAAACAAACGTTATTCTCGGTACGGTCATCATTCTGATAGACTTTGAGGTCGTTTTAGATATCGTTTAATTTGCTTCAATCCGCCTTAAACAACCAATGAGATCGATTAATTGATTGATTTATGTTTTCCGCCACACTCAACAATTTTTCAGTTATCTTGTGGCGCCCAGTTTTTATTTGTGGAAGAGAGAACCCAGATACAATGTATCTGGGAAGAGACCACTGACCATCCGAAAGTAAACTGGGAAACTTTTTCACTTACCCGTGATTCGAACCCGCGCCGACCAGAAGTGAGAGGCCGTGTGATTTTGAGCGCGATGCTCTAACCACTCGGTCACGGAGGCCCCCAATGATATCACAATTACACCACTGTGTATTTAATCATCATCGTAAGTAATGCAGATAGATAGATAAATATTTAGATTCGTGAATGTAAACTGGCCAGCTGTCATTTTATGATGACCGTAACATATACTACGGTCGTATGCTTGTACAGTGTTCTATAAAGAGGCACACAAATAGCTATACAAGCAAGTTTTACATGACAATGTTAAATGCATCTAATCGTAATATGTAGTAAATAGCAAGATGTGTGCAACAACTAAATAGCAGCAAGATATCAGGAAAAACATCAGAGGATGGAATCACAAATATGCCAACTATTTCATGATAAATTATTTTCAAATTGTTATACAGTTAAAAGAAGGTTCTTTGTATGCATGTACTTGTTATTTACAATACATATTTCAATGTGAACAAAACTACGAAATTTTAGCAAGTAAAACTTTAAAATTTTCTATAAAAAGAATTTTAAAAGAGGTTATACAAACAATCTAAATGTCACGAAACACAAATTTTGTTTTTTACGCATTTACTTAAGAAATAAATTCCATTTTCAAAAATACTTCATGAAAGGTATGCTGGCATGAGGCGTTGCAGTTCATGCCCTCATGTATTTTCAAAATTGAAATTCATTCGTTCTATAAATTTTACATTCTACTTTCATTTCTTTCAGGATTCTAGCCGCTAAACAGACTTACTATATTTATCAAAAGGCATCCGCGTATTATTCAAATTCGCATTGCATTCATGAGGAAATGGCAGTTGGTAAAGATATTGAAAATGTAAATATAGAGGGAGGTAGTCAATAAAATCAGCATGTTGAGCATGACAGTAAATATATACAATTCTACACATCAATACAGTGTAAAAAAAAATGTGTAGCATATATTTTCATACAGTTTATCCAGTTTTGTTTTAGCTCATATAAATGCTAAAAGCTCAATGAGCTATTCTGATAACTTTTTGTCCGGTGTCCATCCGTAAATGTTTTAATTTACGACTTCTTTACCAGAAATATAAGGTTGATTTCAGCTAAACTTGCCACAAAGCATGTTTGAATAAAGACGATTCAAGTTTATTAAATGAAGTGTCACGCCCTTTCTGGAGTGGAGATAATCAAGAAGTAGTTAAAAACTTGTGGCGTCTTTCAAAATGAACAAAACTTGGCATAAATTGCCCTTCGATGAAGAAGATTCAAATTTGTTCAATTAAGGTTGATCGATCCTCATGTGATGTCATAGGTTTTTATTTCGCATAATAGAAATATATCATTCAGAGGAATTCTATTCACTGCATAAAATAAAACATCTGGTAAACTACTGATACTGAAAAAAATTATATTTTCCATAGATAATCAATTATTTATGATTTTAAAAATTTTGTCAAGGGCAATAACTCCTACGCTGGTATTTCTTTTGCTGCATGTTTATTATACATGATTTCCCCAATATTCACAATTAATTAATAATTTATACATTTTTATGAATTATCAGGGTGTTTTTTTTTAAACTGTTGACATTTAAAATTTGTCATTTCAACAAGTTTTTATCTATTCTAATTATTCTGTATAACGAAAATGTGTGATTTTCTTATGTTAGCATATACTTCTGTTTTTGTATGTCTGACAGCTTTAAAAATGTGGCAACATACACTTTTTCTTTAGTTATTAATTAAATTTAACTATATCGAGTGGAAATTAATAGTTTTTCCATTTTCAACCATTAATATTGATAAATCACATGAGAATCAATACACCTTAAAGGATCATATAGCTTTCAAAGATAATCATAAAAAGACAAAAAATAGGGTTGGATCATTTAAAGAACCACTCGACCAGAAAAGTTGGATTTTACTTAAAAGCTTGCTAACATAGAGTAGATTAAGATTTCTTCAAATCGTGGTCCCCTGGGGGTAGGATGGGGCTAAATAGGAGATCAATGTTTTCCATGGTGATAAATAGGATGAATATTTCAAGATCTTCTTCTCAAGAACAACAGAGCCATGATTACTTGTATCATCAATATGCAAGCATTCCCAGGTAGTGCAGATTCAAAATTTGGTCCCTAAGGGTAGGGTCAGGCCACAATAGGGGATCAAAATTTTACATAGGAATACATTGGGAAATCTTTAAAAATCTTACAGCAGGGCTATGAATATTCGTATTGATATGTATCATACCTAGGTAGTGTAAATTGAAGTTTATTATTTTATCTTATTATTATTATTTTATTCATTTATAAAGCGCAAAATTATGATTTATTCAAATCAGAGCCCCCGGAGATAGGACGGAACCACAGTAGGGGAACAAAGTTTTAAAAGGGGACATGTATATAGAATAAATCTTCATAAATCGTCTCCTCGAGAACAACAGGTCTATGATTACTCATATTATCAATATGCAAGCATTCTCAGGTAGTGCAGATTCAAATCTGTTCACTATTTCACTATTGTGGTACCCAGTGGATAGGTTGTGGCCATAACAGGGTATCAAAGTTTTTTGTGGGAATGTATAGAATAAATCTTTAAAGATTTTCTTATAAAAAACAACAGGGCCATGAATGCTCATTTTATTTGCAAACATTCCCAGGTAGTGTAGATTCAAATATGTTTGAATTGTGATACCTGGGGGTAGGGTGAGGCCACAGTAAGGGATTAGCATTTTACATGGGGATATGCAGGAAATATATTCCTTTCAATAACAATACTCATTAATACGCAAGCATCTCCTAGTTATGCATATTGAAGTATGTTCAAATCACAAATATTGGGAGTAGGATGGGGCCACAATAAGGGATTAAAGTTTCATACGGGAATACTAGTATATAGGAAAACATCTTTGAAAATTTCAAGAACCAGGGAGTGGGGGGGGGGGGGGCATGATTTAGTCATATTAATATGCAAGGATCTTCCGGTAGTGTTAATTCAAGTTTCATTAATTCAGAGGCCCCAGATGAAGAGTGGAGCCATAATAGGAGATCAAGTTTTGATATGGAAATATACTGGAAATTAATGAAAACTACTTTTTAAAGATGATTAGGATCAAACTAAATCATATCAAACTGCAAATATTCCTAATCTCTGTGGATTTTTAAAAGTCTTTATCATGTCCCCGTCTATCTGAAATTTGAACCTTGCTCGTAAGTTTTGAATGGTGAGTGATAGAGGTCTCATAGTTCATAGCTGTATCCCTTGTGGCAAGACCTTAATTTTGGTTTCAAAGTTTTTGACATGGTGACCTTACCCTTGACCTACTTTTCAGAAAATCTAGCCTAGATAGATGTGAAACTCAATGCTTCATTGCCATTTGAAGATGTACATATAGTCTGAATGTGAGGATCCAATTATTTTTCTAAAAGTTATAGTTATCCGATAGGCTTGAAACTTTGTACAATGCTTCATTGCTGTAGATGTGCATTTTGTCGAGACATGAGGATTCAGTTGTTGTTCTTAAATTTATGGTGGATCTAAGAGGGGTGTGTGTTACACCCCAAATCGTCGCCCCATCCCAAATCGTCGCCGGGGCGACGATTTGGGACAAGATTGCACTATCATTAGGGGTGACAATTGTGCACCCCAAATTGTCGCCCGTCCTTAATCATCGCCTGCTAATATTTTATTGACTTTTTAGAATAGATTACACAGAAGTTATTTTATTATAACCCCTCTTTTATGCAGATACATAGGTTTCTTTAGGTCTGTTTGTCTGTCTGTCCGTACCCATATCTCTGTATGTAATTTTGTATGTAAATTATAAGTGAGTCTCTGACATGCCTCCCCAAAAATGAGAATTCTGGAATGAGAGTTTAAAGCGCCTCGATCTGTGCACAATTTTCAGCAACTCTGCAAGATCTCTGGTGTTTGTGAACCGATATGTGGGTTACATGTGCTTCCCGTCACATGAAATTTCTTGATTGTGAGCTCAAAGCACCGCGAGCTGTAATCATAGCGAACTATTTTCGACTGTCACTGATGTTTGTGAACCCGATTGAGCTAAAAGTTTGTATGTAGGTTATATGGGGCTAAGCAATAGTTTTCATTCATTTGTTTGTTTGCTTGTGTGTTGAGAGAGAGAGAGAGAGAGAGAGAGAGAGAGAGAGAGAGAGAGAGTTAAATAAACAAAACATATTGAGAAATAAAGAGGAAGGGTGGGCGTTTCTCGAGGTTTTCACGAGTGTCCAAACGGTGGGTGAGTGTCCAAACGGTGGCCAACAGGCATAATCCGAGGTCACTAACAAATCTGCGGTGCACAAGACCTAACAACTCTATGTTCAGCAGAATGACCCTATAACAAAATGCAAAACGATTTATTGTCGGACACATCCACCCCCCCTCTCTCTCTCTGGAGGACTGGACGGAAAAAACAATCACATAGAAAACAATGACACCACCACCACCACCAAATATAATTCTTTCAATAGAAGCAAAACCGATACCCAGCAAAAACAAAAATAACAAAGTCTGTGATCATAATAAATCTTTTTAAAAAATTATACAACAGAACAAGTAGAAGACGAATCGTGCCTGTAAGGTCCGAAGAACCCTTTGTGGTCATAGCTCGACCACAGAAGAAGGAGAAGAAAGAGGAGAAGGAGTTACCAAACAGGGCCAGTTTGTATGTAAATGATGTTTTCAAATAGTTGCAGCAAGGGGGCGACAATTTGTGGTGTGAGGTTATGCCCAAACTGTCGCCGGCGATGATTTGGGGTGTAACAGGAGGTGGAGGATGTAAAATAGCTTGTGAAAATCTCCTTTATGACTTGTCGGATAGCCTTGACATTTTTTGCAATACTTCATTATCATTTAAGGATGTTCACATTGTTCTGAACCAAGGATCTAACATTTTCTTAGAATTTACAGTAGATCTAAGAGGTGGTCGAGCAGGAGCAGTGATTTTGCTACATTTTTACAAGGGTCCTGTTGCTTTCGAATTGGAAAAAATTGTCGACATTTCAGTCAAATTGGGTAAAATCAATTTTATCGTAAATAAGTTTTAAAATCATATCAAAACATTATATTATCTTTATTTTACACATCTAATTTTCTTTAACCTTCTAAAATTTTCAACTACTCTATCCAAATCATCTTTCCCATAAATCTTTCTTAAGTCGTATATATAATTCACATCAAATGTTCATTTTTTTTCAAATACATTTTTCTTTCATAATTTTATTATTGGGAAAAATGCAAGGTAAATTGGGAAAAAAATTGACAAAGTCCAGTTCATAATGTAAAACTTATACGGTACCAATTTTGATGCACCAGATGCGCATTTCGACAAATGATGTCTCTTCAGTGATGCTCAACCGAAATGTTTGAAATCCGAAATAACAATGACGTTTTAGAGCTATTATAGGCAAAAACAGTGTGACAAAAAAAGTGGAGTCAAATTCGTCTAAGGATAAGAGCTATGCGTGAGGGAGATAATCCTTAATTTTGAAATGAATTTCTAAATTTTATAATAGCAATTAAATATACATCCATATTTTCAAGCTAGTAACGAAGTACTTAGCTACTGGGCTTACCTTTCTACTCATTCTTGTCCCTCCATACCATAAATTAGATTAAAAGGAGGCAAGTGTCATTTGGAGCAGTTTCAATTTAGAGAATCATTTGTTTTTAACAAAACTTCTTATATCATTACTGGATAACCACATAATTAACAGAAATAATGAGAGTTAACTATAAGAGGAACTACACAAGTAACTATAAGAGGAACTATACAGGTAACTATAAGAGGAACTAGACAGATAACTATAAGAGAAACTATACAGATAACTATAAGAGGAACTATACAGATAACTATAAGAGGAACTAGACAGATAACTATAAGACGAACTATACATGTAACGATAAGAGGAAATATACAGGTAACTATAAGAGGAACTACACAAGTAACTATAAGAGGAACTATACAGATAACTATAAGAGGAACTAGACAGATAACTATAAGAGGAACTAGACAGATAACTATAAGAGGAACTATACAGATAACTATAAGAGGAACTATACAGATAACTATAGAGGAACTATACAGATAACTATAAGAGGAACTATACAGATAACTATAAGAGGAAATATACAGGTAACTATAAGAGGAACTATACAGGTAACTATAAGAGGAACTATACAGATAACTATAAGAGGAACTATACAGATAACTATAAGAGGAACTATACAGATAACTATCAAAGGAACTATACAGATAGCTATAAGAGGAACTACACAGATAACTATAAGAGGAACTACACAGATAACTATAAGAAGAACTATACAGATAACTATAAGAGGAACGATACAGATAACTATAAGAGGAACTATACAGGTAACTATAAGAGGAAATATACAGGTAACTATAAGAGGAACTACACAGATAACTATAACAGGAACAGATAACTATAGAGGAACTGTACAGATAACTATAAGAGGAACTATACAGGTAACTATCAGAGGAACTATACAGATAACTATAAGAGGAACTATACATGTAACGATAAGAGGAAATATACAGGTAACTATAAGAGGAACTACACAAGTAACTATAAGAGGAACTATACAGATAACTATAAGAGGAACTAGACAGATAACTATAAGAGGAACTAGACAGATAACTATAAGACGAACTATACATGTAACGATAAGAGGAAATATACAGGTAACTATAAGAGGAACTACACAGATAACTATAAGAGGAACTATACAGATAACTATAAGAGGAACTAGACAGATAACTATAAGAGGAACTATACAGATAACTATAAGAGGAACTATACAGATAACTATAAGAGGAACTATACAGATAACTATAGAGGAACTATACAGATAACTATAAGAGGAACTATACAGATAACTATAAGAGGAAATATACAGGTAACTATAAGAGGAACTATACAGGTAACTATAAGAGGAACTATACAGATAACTATAAGAGGAACTATACAGATAACTATAAGAGGAACTATACAGATAACTATCAAAGGAACTATACAGATAGCTATAAGAGGAACTACACAGATAACTATAAGAGGAACTACACAGATAACTATAAGAAGAACTATACAGATAACTATAAGAGGAACGATACAGATAACTATAAGAGGAACTATACAGGTAACTATAAGAGGAAATATACAGGTAACTATAAGAGGAACTACACAGATAACTATAACAGGAACAGATAACTATAGAGGAACTGTACAGATAACTATAAGAGGAACTATACAGGTAACTATCAGAGGAACTATACAGATAACTATAAGAGGAACTATACATGTAACGATAAGAGGAAATATACAGGTAACTATAAGAGGAACTACACAAGTAACTATAAGAGGAACTATACAGATAACTATAAGAGGAACTAGACAGATAACTATAAGAGGAACTAGACAGATAACTATAAGACGAACTATACATGTAACGATAAGAGGAAATATACAGGTAACTATAAGAGGAACTACACAAGTAACTATAAGAGGAACTATACAGATAACTATAAGAGGAACTAGACAGATAACTATAAGAGGAACTATACAGATAACTATAAGAGGAACTATACAGATAACTATAAGAGGAACTATACAGATAACTATAGAGGAACTATACAGATAACTATAAGAGGAACTATACAGATAACTATAAGAGGAAATATACAGGTAACTATAAGAGGAACTATACAGGTAACTATAAGAGGAACTATACAGATAACTATAAGAGGAACTATACAGATAACTATAAGAGGAACTATACAGATAACTATCAAAGGAACTATACAGATAGCTATAAGAGGAACTACACAGATAACTATAAGAGGAACTACACAGATAACTATAAGAAGAACTATACAGATAACTATAAGAGGAACGATACAGATAACTATAAGAGGAACTATACAGGTAACTATAAGAGGAAATATACAGGTAACTATAAGAGGAACTACACAGATAACTATAACAGGAACAGATAACTATAGAGGAACTGTACAGATAACTATAAGAGGAACTATACAGGTAACTATCAGAGGAACTATACAGATAACTATAAGAGGAACTATACATGTAACGATAAGAGGAAATATACAGGTAACTATAAGAGGAACTACACAAGTAACTATAAGAGGAACTATACAGATAACTATAAGAGGAACTAGACAGATAACTATAAGAGGAACTAGACAGATAACTATAAGAGGAACTATACAGATAACTATCAAAGGAACTATACAGATAGCTATAAGAGGAACTACACAAGTAACTATAAGAGGAACTATACAGATAACTATAAGAGGAACTATACAGATAACTATCAAAGGAACTATACAGATAACTATAAGAGGAACTACACAGATAACTATAAGAGGAACTATACAGATAACTATAAGAGGAACGATACAGATAACTATAAGAGGAACTATACAGGTAACTATAAGAGGAAATATACAGGTAACTATAAGAGGAACTACACAGATAACTATAACAGGAACAGATAACTATAGAGGAACTGTACAGATAACTATAAGAGGAACTATACAGGTAACTATAAGAGGAACTATACAGATAACTATAAGAGGAACTATACAGATAATTATAAGAGGAACTACAAAGATAACTATAACAGGAACAGATAACTATAGAGGAACTATACAGATAACTATAAGAGGAAGTATACAGATAACTATCAAAGGAACTATACAGATAACTATAAGAGGAACTACACAGATAACTATAAGAGGAACTACACAGATAACTATAAGAGGAACTATACAGATAACTATAAGAGGAACGATACAGATAACTATAAGAGGAACTATACATGTAACTATAAGAGGAACTACACAGATAACTATAAGAGGAACTACACAGATAACTATAAGAGGAACGATACAGATAACTATAAGAGGAACTATACAGGTAACTAGAAGAGGAACTATACAGATAATTATAAGAGGAACTATACAGAAAACTATAAAAGGAACTATACAAATAACTATAAGAGGCACTATACAGATAACTATGAGAGGAACTATACAGGTAACTATAAGAGGAACTATACAGGTAACTATAAGAGGAACTATACATGTAACTATAAGAGGAACAGATAACTATAAGAGGAACTATACATGTAACGATAAGAGGAACTATACAGATAACTATAAGAGGAACTATACAGATAACTATAAGAGGAACTATACAGATAACTATAAGAGGAACTATACAGATAACTATAAGAGGAACTATACATGTAACGGTAAGAGGAACTACACAGATAACTATAAGAGGAACTATACAGATAACTATAAGAGGAACAGATAACTATAAGAGGAACTATACAGATAACTATAAGAGGAACTATACAGATAACTATAAGAGGAACTATACAGATAACTATGAGAGGAACTATACAGGTAACTATAAGAGGAACTATACATGTAACAATAAGAGGAACTATACAGATAACTATAAGAGGAACTATACAGATAACTATAAGAGGAACAGATAACTATAAGAGGAACTATACAGATAACTATAAGAGGAACTATACAGGTAACTATAAGAGGAACTATACAGATAACTATGAGAGGAACTATACAGGTAACTATAAGAGGAACTATACATGTAACGATAAGAGGAACGATACAGATAACTATAAGAGGAACTATACAGATAACAATAAGAGGAACTATACAGATAACTATAAGAGGAACTATACAGATAACTATAAGAGGAACAGATAACTATAAGAGGAACTATACAGAGAACTATAAGAGGAACTTTACAGAGAACTATAAGAGGAACTACACTGATAACTATAAGAGGAACTATACAGATAACTATAAGAGGAACAGATAACTATAAGAGGAACTATACAGATAACTATAAGAGGAACTATACAGATAACTATAAGAGGAACTATACAGATAACTATGAGAGGAACTATACAGGTAACTATAAGAGGAACTATACAGGTAACTATAAGAGGAACTATACAGATAACTATAAGAGGAACTATACAGATAACTATAACAGGAACAGATAACTATAGAGGAACTATACAGATAACTATAAGAGGAACTATACAGATAACTATGAGAGGAACTATACAGGTAACTATAAGAGGAACTATACATGTAACAATAAGAGGAACTATACAGATAACTATAAGAGGAACTATACAGATAACTATAAGAGGAACAGATAACTATAAGAGGAACTATACAGATAACTATAAGAGGAACTATACAGGTAACTATAAGAGGAACTATACAGATAACTATGAGAGGAACTATACAGGTAACTATAAGAGGAACTATACATGTAACGATAAGAGGAACGATACAGATAACTATAAGAGGAACTATACAGATAACAATAAGAGGAACTATACAGATAACTATAAGAGGAACTATACAGATAACTATAAGAGGAACAGATAACTATAAGAGGAACTATACAGAGAACTATAAGAGGAACTTTACAGAGAACTATAAGAGGAACTACACTGATAACTATAAGAGGAACTATACAGATAACTATAAGAGGAACAGATAACTATAAGAGGAACTATACAGATAACTATAAGAGGAACTATACAGATAACTATAAGAGGAACTATACAGATAACTATAAGAGGAACTATACAGATAACTATGAGAGGAACTATACAGGTAACTATAAGAGGAACTATACAGATAACTATAAGAGGAACTATACAGATAACTATAACAGGAACAGATAACTATAGAGGAACTATACAGATAACTATAAGAGGAACTATACAGATAACAATAAGAGGAACTATACAGATAACTATAAGAGGAACTATACAGATAACTATAAGAGGAACTATACAGATAACAATAAGAGGAACTATACAGATAACTATAAGAGGAACTATACAGATAACTATAAGAGGAACAGATAACTATAAGAGGAACTATACAGAGAACTATAAGAGGAACTTTACAGAGAACTATAAGAGGAACTACACTGATAACTATAAGAGGAACTATACAGATAACTATAAGAGGAACAGATAACTATAAGAGGAACTATACAGATAACTATAAGAGGAACTATACAGATAACTATAAGAGGAACTATACAGATAACTATAAGAGGAACTATACAGATAACTATGAGAGGAACTATACAGGTAACTATAAGAGGAACTATACAGGTAACTATAAGAGGAACTATACAGGTAACTATAAGAGGAACTATACAGATAACTATAAGAGGAACGATGAAGGTAACTATAAGAGGAACTATACAGGTAACTGTTCTAGAAATATAAAGAAGTGATTGTAAGAGGACACCACAGAGATAATGGTTAAGGAAAACTGTATAGGTAACAGCATAACGATATCACACAGACACATGTACTAAAAACGTTTATTTTTAAGTTTGCAATAAAATACCACTTTAACTATATGCAAGGTGAAGATAACGAACAGTGATCAATCTCATAACCGCTACAAGCAATACAAAATAGATAGTTGGGCAAACACGGACCTCTGGACACACCAGAGGTGGGATCAGGTGCCCATAAATTTAAATTTCAAAACATCATTTATACTTAAACATTAACACATTTTGCAAGTATTCTCCGAAACGCTTGCTCCAGAGTTACTGCTTGCACCTTTAATACTGTTATATATTGAAGTCGAAGTCTGTAAGCTATAATAGAATCTTATTTGATTAGTAATTGTCGTACAATTAATCAAAAACCTACTTTCGTTTTCGATAAACTACCCCGAAATCACAGGCACTTGTTTCTGTAAACGACTTATGACCTCTGTATACTAATAACAACACAAGGTAACTAGCTTCAAATGGCACCCCCTGAGAATGTCGGCCTTTTGAGCCTCTAGGGAATATGCGATGCTAATGTATTTACTACCGTTGTATTGTACAATCATTCAACTTAAAAACCATGTATGACATGACTGCATTCATTGCCTCTTATCGCCGAAAACTGCAAACAAAACATGGATTTTCCGTTTTATACCACGAAGTGCTATGTACTGATACCGCACAGAATACGTGGGCGATTTTGACTGGCTAGCACGCTCTTCTAAAATTACGTTTGGAATTCTTTAGAGTTATTTATAGAAAGATAGAGCATCGGAGATGAATTAAAAATAACAGGCAAAAGGATGATTTTAATGGTGACCATTAACCACAATTGATCTTATTTTATATAATTTAGTTACTAACATTAGGGGGGAAATACTACAAAAAATAAAGGGGACTCCATCCCCCATATTTTTTTCCACAGACACCTGATAACTATAATCACCCCTTCTGATTTTTTTTTTGCGGTGACAATACCTCCAAAACGTGTGGATTCCTTGTCTCAACCCAATTTCGATTGATGTAGTTGTTTCACGCTTTTCACAAGCTTTAGAGATTGGCCTTCTACTGGACTGGTATAATATAGAATATACTTATTATAAACAGTATAAGGCATTTAAGGCTTGCAAAAAAGCAAGTTTACGATTACATAAATCGAAATTAGGATGGAATAGACGGGGAATCCACACATTTCAGAGAAATAATCGCCGCCACAAAAAATCAGAAAGGGGGGGGGGTGTCCATACTTCAGATGCCTGTGAATTTTTCCATATCGGGACAGATCCGTAATATTAGGGATGCGGGGAGGGGGTTCGGTCGGAGAAGTTGTAAGTTGCACATGGCTTGTTTAAATTTCCTGACAGACAATGATAAAAATATGATAGTCATGATAAAGACATTCAGAACCTTAATTAGTGTGTGCATGGGGGGGGGGGGTTATAGTGTTCGTCAATGCTGTCTCAATTTTCCCCCTCAGGCTGGGAGGGGTCATTCTTTGCTCCAGGGCTTTAATTCATAACTTTCAAGCTTACATGCATTAATATCTTCTCATTCACTACTACATAGTACTATCAAAAATAGTGGTGGGGCCATTCTCGCAATATATCTTCATTTGCACGCATGAAAATAACAGTTAATGTTAAGGGTTGGCCAGTCGCCTCCGAAAAACATTGATATGTGCCTGCAGCGTTCTTGGTACTTATGGTGGGTTTCATAAAACTTCAATGTAACAACAGGTACTTGTCACATCAATGCATATCACAAAGTCAATAACACATCACTAAAAAAAATTTCCTTGCTCTATTTTACATACTTCCAAATAATCTTTTATCTGTATTTTCTCTGACTTTCCATAGATCTGCATGAAACATGCAATTGGCAGAAATATTTCTCATACTAGTTAACGAAGTTGTATTTACAGTAAGTCATAATTTCATTATTATCTTCATCAGAAATGATTCCGACACGAAAATATTTTTAAATCTCCACTCGGGAGGTCTTAGCTTCTATCTTCTGATGACATGTAAAATCCCGAAACGTACGAACAGCTTTGGCTTTTTTGAGTAACTAAAAATAGCGTACAGTGTCTTCAATTCAAAATTTTTATTTTGTTAACAATGCAATATGTTCAAGATTTTTTGGTGATAAACATCGTATCAATTTATTGTGAAAATAAAACAATGAGACTTTATTTTTCAACACAACAAATATACAATTTTCATTCTGTGCGGTATCAGTACATAGCACTTCGTGGTATAAAACGGAAAATCCATTTTTTGTTGCAGTTTTCGGTGATAAGAGGCAATGAATGCAGTCATGTCATACATGGTTTTTAAGTTGAATGATTGTACAATACAACGGTAGTAAATACATTTACATAGCATATTCCCTGGAAGCTCAAAAGGCCGACATTCTCAGGGTGTCATTTGAAGCTAGTTACCTTGTGTTGTTATTAGTATACAGAGGTCATAAGTCATTTACAGAAACAAGTGCCTGTGCCCGAAATACCAAAAAATGAAAGGAAAGTGGCAGATCGAAGCCAGATTTCTTTCTTCTTTTAAGAAAACTTAAGATAATATGATATGAAGTTAATTCGTTGTTTATCGATATTTGATTTTAATTTTACAAAAGAAGTTTTGATAATTGTTGAATAAATATATCCTAAATCCGTGATTTTACCGGTAGTATTTGACCAGGCTTACGGAATTTTTCAGAATGAAGCGAGGCAATGATTGCACTGGACAAAAGCTACCATAATAAACACATTCCCAATACTGAGTTTCAAATATTGAAATTATGAACAACCGTTCATTTGGTCTTTGGTCAACTGTTCGGCATGATGAATAACAATTGCATTCGTAACGAAAAATCATTATTTAATTTTCAAAAACAGAGAGAGATCATTTATGTTACATAAAGAACATTTGATTTGGAGCTCCAAGTGACTTCTTAATAACCAAGTTTTGTTTACTGTATATGATATCAATAAATATCATAATATAACTAATGCACGCAATTATTGAATTGTTTTTCTTAAATTCAGTTGAGTTAAAGATATCTGTCATTCAATTAATGTGCGCAACAATTTGAACAAGTATTAAAAGTATTTTCTCTATGCAATGTTATTTAATTCTGATTTTCCTCGCTTGTGCGGGGTTTCATCTATTATTATATAATGATCTATAGCAGATTTTTTCTGGCTAATTATTACTACTCTAGCGATAACTTTATTTCAACAAATGAACATTGAAATTCTGATCTGTCAAAAACTATATTCATGTTTGGATAACAACAACATTACAAAAACAACAACACTACAAATTAATAAATTTCATTCATTTTGAATTTCACTCAGATTGCAGTGAAACATCCATACTTACAAAAGACATCTTTTTTTGTCGATCAAAATCTTTTATAGCCATTGAAGTCCTCAGTTTGTTTTCAAATATTCATATTACAGATATTAGCATCAGCACCGTGTTCTACTAAATGTTTGACTATCTCAGTGTGTCCTTTCTGTGATGCCATACAGAGCGGTGTACAATTATCATATCTACAAATATTGACATTTGCACCGTGTTCTACTAAATGTTTGACTATCTCAGTGTGTCCATTCTGTGATGCCATAAAGAGTGGTGTAAAATTCTCGTCACTACAAATATTGACATCAGCACCGTGTTCTACTAAATGTTTGACTATCTCAGTGTGTCCATTATGTGATGCCATAAAGAGTGGTGTAACATTATCGTCACTACAAATATTGACATCAGCACCGTGTTCTACTAAATGTTTGACTATCTCAGTGTGTCCATTCCCTGATGCCATAAAGAGTGGTGTAACATTCTCGTCACTACAAATATTGACATCAGCACCGTGTTCTACTAAATGTTTGACTATCTCAGTGTGTCCATTCTGTGATGCCATAAAGAGCGGTGTAACATTCTTCTCAGGACAAATATTGACATCAGCACTGTGTTCTACTAAATGTTTGACTATCTCAGTGTGTCCATTCTGTGATGCCATAAAGAGTGGTGTAACATTCTCGTCATCACAAATATTGACATCAGCACCGTGTTCTACTAAATGTTTGACTATCTCAGTGTGTCCATTCCCTGATACCATATTGAGCGGTGTACAATTATCATATATACAAATATTGACATTTGCACCGTGCTCTACTAAATGTTTGACTATCTCAGTGTGTCCATTCTGTGATGCCATAAAGAGTGGTGTAACATTCTCGTCATAACAAATATTGACATCAGCACCGTGTTCTACTAAATGTTTGACTATCTCAGTGTGTCCATTCTGTGATGCCATATTGAGCGGTGTACAATTATCATATCTACAAATATTGACATTTGCACCGTGCTCTACTAAATGTTTGACTATCTCAGTGTGTCCTTCCTGTGATGCTATACTGAGCGGTCTAACATTCTCGTCATCACAAATATTGACATCAGCACCGTGTTCTACTAAATGTTTGACTATCTCAGTGTGTCCATTCTGTGATGCCATATTGAGCGGTGTATAATTACAAATATTGACATTTGCACCGTGCTCTACTAAATGTTTGACTATCTCAGTGTGTCCAATCTGTGATGCTATACTGAGCGGTCTAACATTCCTGTCACTACAAATATTGACATCAGCACCGTGTTCTACTAAATGTTTGACTATCTCAGTGTGTCCATTCCCTGATGCCATATTGAGCGGTGTACAATTATCATATCTACAAATATTGACATTTGCACCGTGCTCTACTAAATGTTTGACTATCTCAGTGTGTCCTTCCTGTGATGCTATACTGAGCGGTCTAACATTCTCGTCATCACAAATATTGACATCAGCACCGTGTTCTACTAAATGTTTGACTATCTCAGTGTGTCCATTCTGTGATGCCATATTGAGCGGTGTATAATTACAAATATTGACATTTGCACCGTGCTCTACTAAATGTTTGACTATCTCAGTGTGTCCAATCTGTGATGCTATACTGAGCGGTCTAACATTCCTGTCACTACAAATATTGACATCAGCACCGTGTTCTACTAAATGTTTGACTATCTCAGTGTGTCCATTCCCTGATGCCATATTGAGCGGTGTACAATTATCATATCTACAAATATTGACATCAGCACCGTGTTCTACTAAATGTTTGACTATCTCAGTGTGTCCATTCCCTGATGCCATATTGAGCGGTGTACAATTATCATATCTACAAATATTGACATCAGCACCGTGTTCTACTAAATGTTTGACTATCTCAGTGTGTCCATTCTGTGATGCCATAAAGAGCGGTGTACAATTATCATATCTACAAATATTGACATCAGCACCGTGTTCTACTAAATGTTTGACTATCTCAGTGTGTCCATTCCCTGATGCCATATTGAGCGGTGTACAATTATCATATCTACAAATATTGACATTTGCACCGTGTTCTACTAAATGTTTGACTATCTCAGTGTGTCCTTCCAGTGATGCTATACTGAGCGGTGTAACATTCTCGTCATCACAAATATTGACATCAGCACCGTGTTCTACTAAATGTTTGACTATCTCAGTGTGTCCTTCATGTGATGCCAAAAAGAGCGGTGTAACATTTTCGTCATCATGAGTATTGACATTAGCTCCGTGTTCTACTAAATGTTTGACTATCTCAGTGTGTCCATTCTGTGATGCCCTATTGAGCGGTGTACAATTATAATATCTACAAATATTGACATCAGCACCGTGTTCTACTAAATGTTTGACTATCTCAGTGTGTCCATTCCCTGATGCCATATTGAGCGGTGTACAATTATCATATCTACAAATATTGACATTTGCACCGTGCTCTACTAAATGTTTGACTATCTCAGTGTGTCCTTCCTGTGATGCTATAAAGAGTGGTGTAACATTTCTCACATTACAAATATTGACATCAGCACTGTGTTCTACTAAATGTTTGACTATCACAGTGTGTCCTTCCTGTGATGCCAAAAAGAGCGGTGTAACATTTTCGTCATCATGAGTATTGACATTAGCTCCGTGTTCTACTAAATGTTTGACTATCTCAGTGTGTCCATTCTGTGATGCCCTATTGAGCGGTGTACAATTATCATATTTACAAATATTGACATCAGCACCGTGTTCTACTAAATGTTTGACTATCTCAGTGTGTCCATTATTTGATGCAGTAAACAGTGCGACTTGAAGATATGGATTGGTGGAACTGATCTGGTATCCATGACTTAATAAACACCTCAGTACAGATCTATGTCCTGTTGAAATGTAATGGCTAAAACAGTGAGAATGCCAATCCTGAGGTAGAGGATTATTTGATTCCGACATGGTGAGTACATCAAAGAGACAGGAAAAGTGTTTATCCGTTAAAGTGTTTGGTAGAGTTTCGTTTCTGTAGAATTTATAAGTTATCATTTGTATTAGTTCTTGAACAAATATTTGGCAAAATGAGGTGGTATTTTTGCACTGTGAGATGATCTGTGTTTTTATAATGTTTTTATTCCATTCCTTTGTCAGTTTTACGGCCAATATTCCACCTATGTCTACCAAAGTTGTGTCGGCCATGTTCTCAACCAACAGTTTCACAATATCATCAAATCCCTTTTCTGTTGCTTCATGCAAAGCACTTCTGCCCCCAGAGTCAACTATATTAACATCACAGTTGTTCTGTATCAATAGCCTCACTATATCAGTTCTAGACATCCGTGATGCCCAGAACAATGGCGATCTTATTGTACCACTGACCTGGTTGATATCTGCTTTGCAGCGTAAGAGTGTTTGCACCACTATGGTATATCCTAACCTGCAGGCTTTGGTGAGAGGGGTATCTTTTTCATATGTGTCATCCTGCAGATTCACGTCGGCTCCTTCGTTAACAAGTAATTCTATCACCGATTCAAATCCAACAAAAACAGCACCTGTTAAGGGAGTGAAACATATGTGTTGACTGTAGATATTACATGTTTGATTTGGAGATCTATTGAGATATAGCATCCCTAACCAACTGACGAGTTGCTGAACTACCCCCAAATTTCCAGTGAAACACGCAAGCAATAACAACCTAGAGCCTTCAGATTCCCTTAATTCTGACAGTTGTTGACTACCAGCAAGTCTTTTAAAGACATAAGACAAAAGCCTACAATGCCCATAATGGATAATCCAACTCAATGCAAGTATGCTGTAGTGAAAACTAGCACTTTTCTGCATGACTTCGCCATTTTCTTCTCTTGTAATTGCACTAATTGTAATATTTTCTCCAATGAGCAATTTTTGTTGATAATATTCTTTTCCCCAGCATTCAGTCCTTTCCATTACCCTTCCACTATACTGAAGTAATTTCGAGTCAGAAGAATGAACAGTTAAAAACAAATCTATAAGGTCATCTCTGGACACCGTGTCAAGAAAGGAAATAAAGTAATCCAAAAAAAATTCACTTCTAAGACTGTTTCCAACAAAAACATCATAAAGATGTACGTCTTTGATATCCCTCAAAAGTCTTCTTGAAAGGAATTCAAAGTAATTTTCATTTAAGCAGACACATAAATTTGCACATCCTGAATCCATAGTTTCATTTGTAACATGAATGTTGTTTGCGATGTAACTACTTGGCAGCAAGTCCAGTACCTGTTCAGGGAATTCCAAACCATGTAGGTATGCAATGGCCTCGAATAAACAGTCATGTGAGAAAGAATAAACCTCGTTATTCTTCACAACATATGTTCCTGTCAATTCCTTGAGAGACTTCTGAATACAAAATGGATTAGCATCAAAATTAGAACTTATTAGCCTAATATGTTCAGAAATATCCGTGTTTGTTAGACCATTTTCTCTCAACATACACAAAACAAGTGCTGCATATTGTGACTCCTTTTGATTTCTCATTTTCTCGAATTGGTCAATGATGCTTTTATTGGGCTTTTCAAAAAAAAACCTTCCATATTTCTGATTTTCTTTGTCGTTTACAAATAAATGGCATAAAAGTGGGAACATTGTCATACCAGGATGTAGCGAGATGTTTATATACACTTTCTCCTCCACTCCTGCACTTTTACAGTGAGAAGCTAACATGTCTTTCATTTCGTTTTCATTCAACAAAAGATCTGATCCTCCAATATCGATAATATTTCTGAAGAAAGTGTGTTTCATATCTTTGCATTCATTATAAACAGCTTTTCTGCAGGTAAAAATAAATTTGGTTTTATCTGAAGGAGCAAAAGCTTCAAACATTCTTTCTATAGCAGTTGATGCTGATCGATCGAATCCAAATACTCCCACAGGATCGTCAAGAAGAAACACTTGCTTGATACTGACGAGGCGATAGCTAGTCATCTCGTCTATATGTTGGACCGGGATGATTTCCCAACCTTCATTTTGTAGATGAAGACATGTCTGCCTGGCAATGAATGTTTTTCCCATTCCTGGACCGCTTATTATTGTCACGGTGTCTTTGGACTCAATTTCTGATTTCACTCTGTAGTACGCTCTTGTTTTGCATAGAACTTCATACTCTATTTCCCATTTATTCAATATCTCTTCTTGCTGTTCTGCAAAAGATTGTTGATTTTATGAGTAGGATATGAAATAACCTACTCATGATATGGATATCTATCCATTTGAGTTGGAATTTTGTTCATTTATTAGATAACTTGAAATACCTCGGACATTAAAAGGAATATGTCTTCTCTCTAATTGTCGAAAGCTTTTTTCAAGAAGCAGGAAGTCATCCAATATGACCTGTTTATCAGATTTATCAAACTTCCTTGTTGCTAAGGAGGCAACATCACCATTAAGGGAACCGCTGCTCAGTCGTCTGATCGCCTGTATAAAATAATTTACCATTAAGAGGATAAAAGCATTAAAATGTGTTCCAAGACAATCTCTAGATGAAAAACTAAAGGTAACGAACAGTGGCCATTCTTATCAAAACTAACAGTTGGCCAAATCTGGATCCCTGGATACATCAGAGGTGAGATCAGGAAGAGCCAAGGAGAAGTAAGTATCACCTGTCGACCGGTGACACCCGCCGTGAACCATATATCTTGATTAGGTAAACGGAATAATCTGTAGTCAAATCAATCTGCAAACAAGTGGCTCATGGGCCACTTCGCTCACCTGAGTCACCTTGGCTTATATTCAAAGATTTTCCCTAAATATTCGCATGTAAAACTTTGATTCCTATTGTGGCACGAACCTACTCCCAGGGACCATGTTTTGTTTTTTTACAAAATTGAATCTGCACTATGTCATGATGCTTTCATGTAAATGTAAACTTTTCTGTCCAGTGATTTTTCACAAGATTTTTATTTATTTTCCCTATATATTTGTATGTAAAATTTTGATCCCCTACTGTGGCCCCATCTTACCCCCTGGGGCCATGATTTTTACAAACTTCAATAGCACTATGTCAGAAAGCTTTTGTTCAAATGTAAACGTCTTTAGCCCAATGGTTCTGAAGGAGAAATGTTTTTAATTTTTTCTTTCTATTTATTAGTTATGTAAAACTTTGATCCCGTATTGAGCATCACTGAAGAGACATAAATGCGCATCTGGTACCGTATAAGTTTTACATTATGAACCCTGGGTCGAGGCCTCTGCTGGTGGACTGTTCGTCCCCGAGGGTCTGTACAGCCCAGTAGCTAAGTACTTCGTTACTAGCTTGAATATACGGAAGTATATTTAATTCCTGTTATAAAATTTAGAAATTCATTTCAAAATTAAGGATTATCTCCCTCACGCATAGCTCTTATCCTTAGATGAATTTGACTCCACTTTTTTGGCACACTGTTTTTCCTATAATAGCTCTAAAACTTCATTGTTATTTCGGATTTCAAACATTTCGGTTGAGCATAACTGAAGAGACATATTTTGTCGAAATGCGCATCTGGTGCATCAAAACTGGTAACGTATAAGTTTTACATTATGACCCTTGGGTCGAGGCCTCTGCTGGTGGACTGTTCGTCCCCGAGGGTCTGTACAGCCCAGTAGGTAAGTACTTCGTTACTAGCTCGAATATACGGATGTATATTTAATTCCTGTTCTAAAATTTAGAAATTCATTTGAAAATTAAGGATTATCTCCCTCACACATAGCTCTTATCCTTAGATGAATTTGACTCCACTTTTTTGGCACACTGTTTTTCCATATAATAGCTCTAAACCTTCATTGTTATTTCGGATTTCAAACATTTCGGTTGAGCATAACTGAAGATACATAATTTGTCGAAATGCGCATCTGGTGCATCAAAATTGGTACCATATAAGTTTTACATTGTGGCCCCATCCTAACCCTAGGGGTCATGATTTTAACAAACTTGAATCTGCACTTTGTCAGGAAGCTTTCATGTAAATGTCAAAGATTTGTTCCCTATATATTTGTATGTAGAACTTTGATCCCCTACACAGGCAAATGTGCCTCACGTGAATTTCACGTGAAATTCACGTGAATTTCACGTGAAAATTTCTATGTGAAATTCACGTTAAAAGAGCATCAAATGTGAATTCACACGAAAAAAAATCACGTGAAATTCACATGAATTTCACGTGAAATTCACATAAAATTCATGTGAATTTCACGTGAAATCTTTAACATGAATTTCACATAAAATTCACGTGAATTTCACATAAACTTTATAACGTTAAATCATACATGGATATTTTGATAATCTGAATCTCGGGTTCAGATGAACACAAAAAGGAGTACAAATCTGCTTTCAATCTGCTGATAATTTAATTGATTGAATTTGTTTTTACATGGTTGTCTTCATTGTCTTTTCTTTCTTTCTTTTAATCTCTGAAAAAGAAATATTTATGTATTAAAAGGACTGTTCAATATACAAAAGGAGTCATCTTAAGCCTTATGTACACATACTGTACTATGAATGAAATTGCATGTAGATGTAGCAGAAACGAAGAAGAAAAAGTTGAAAAATTATCAATAATTTGTGTTTGAAAGAAACATAACCTTTTATATATCATTATACAGAATAGAATATAATTATTATACAAGATACAGAAGGAAGTCATGGAATATGTTTTCAAATTGTCATGTTCTAGTCCAGAGGCGATTTGAAAATGACTTTGCATTCCTCATTATCTAGATGAAATCTATATAAATGCATAAGCAATGCTTAAAATGAAACGATTGACATTGATAGAGCTTTCAAGCTTACATTCTTCTCATTTAAAACTATTGTTAAAGGGGGGAGCAACCAATATATATACATTTTATTGGCATTACGATATATATAACAATCGATGGACATTGTTACACATCACCCCCCCCCCCCCCCCCCTTCAACGTGCCTGATCTCGATGATGTCTCTATGAAGGTAATAGAACGTTACTTAGCACCCCTAATCAATATATAGATCGATTAAATTATAAAAATTATGTTCTGAATTACGATTACCATGTTCTCTGATGAATAAGGAAATATTAACAAACCGTGTAGAGTTATGCGATTCTGCGACACGTCCCCGAAGTGACTTCCGTATTTTCGTTGTCGTGCCTATTCGTTGACGTACCCCGTCTAAAGTAATTCTCATCAGTCTGAAATAAGCGGTTGCATTAGGAACGTTAGATCACATAAATGTAATAAGCCTAATGGCTTGAATTTACACTGAACATTTATATATTATAATGCTCAATCTCATCTTACCTGTAGAGTTTCTATGTACTTTCACATTCGCTGTCTTGCATACGTCAGACGCGTCAGACGGCTTACTCGAGTGTGACGTCACAGCCTTGTAACTATTACCGGAATCTGACTGTTACAGTGTAAAGCTTTATAGATATATTTTTAAAAGTTATCTAAATATACATGGACAGTAATGTTAAGGATTGTTTATGTTTTTCGCTTTCTTCCGAGTGCTAGAAATCTGTGTTTTCCTTTTGATTGACGATCTACAAATTCGGGATGGTGAATACGGCTTATAGAAAATTTTCATTTCTCCATGCGTGTATCAGCAATTTCCAAAAAGTCTAATTTTATGCATACACCAGCTTCCAAGGTATCACACCGGTAATTATTCTCGATGTATCTAATAAGGAGGGGGGGGGGTAATTAAAATTGATGCCAAACTACCGACAGCGGAAAACAATATCATGGCATTTTTTCCCACCTGCACAATAAGTACCCTCAAATCACATGTATGTATACAGTCCAAGTGCACTCCGACAAGTAGCCTGTTACTAACATCATAAAGCAGCGAGATAAAAACTTTAAATCATCTTCAGTAGTTTTACAAAACTGACAAAAACAACAATCTTTTGGAATGCATGGTTTTGAATATCCACCAGTTTCAATTTCTAAAGGGTGGGCAAATATTCTTAGCTATTTAAAACGTACTACTCTCACGAATGGAAATTTCAAATGGTCTTATTAGTTTTAATTCATAGTTCTTTCTGATTTTGCTGTAAAATAGTAATTTTCTATGTGTAGAAAATTTCGTGGTTTTGAAGTTGCATATTCTAACTCTATCAATATAGTGATTCTTCATGTAGTTGGAAAATATGCTTTCATTAATATCTATGATGATGGGAGATTTAATTATGTTCCCCAAACAAAGTTTGGGAACATATTGTTTTTACTCTGTTTCTTCTTCTTATTATTATTATTATTATTCTTTTTCTCCGGTACTTTTTTGTCCGGTAGTGTTCTCAGAAACTACAAAAGGGATCGATATGAAACTTTCCAGGATGATAGTATAGCGTTTGTAGATGTGCATAGTGATAGTCATTTTGTTTGCACGTGCATGCACGCGCGCGCACGTGCATTGCAATTTTGGTACAAAAAATGGAAAATCAGAATATTGAAGGAAGCGATATAAAACCTAAATAGGATGATAGTATATCATTTGTACATATGAAAAATAATAGTTATTTTGCCAGCACGCGCACGCATGCGCGTGCACGCGCATTACAAAATTTGTACGCTAACTTTGGAATTAGTCTAACTTTTTTGTTGTTCATTGAAATGGCTTGAAATTCATATCATAGGTAGATATTGAGACCCTTAACTGATTTACATGGTCAAAATTACCAATTTGCACGCGCATGCACGTGCGCTTCATTTTGATTGGATAATGCTAAAACGTTTGTAACTATCTTATTTATGAAGCGAATGAGATGATATTCACAGCATATGTAGACAATATGTGTATCTATATGTTGGTGTAACAAAAAATGCCAACACACACGCGCATGCGCGTGCAACGTTTTTTAGATGTTCAATTTTTAAAGGACGATAACGTTTTTGTTTTTCATCAAATTCTATTCATATTAGGGGTTTAGATGTATCTTGGTACTCCTTACAAATTGCTGTGGTTAGAATTACTGCTCAGCACGTGCATGCACGTGTGCTGATTTCTGATTGGACGATTTTAAAATCGCTATAACTTCCTTATATTTGGTGGAAACGTTATGAAATTCATACTGTGGGTATATGATACAAATGCCTGTTGAACGACATCAACAAAAATTCGGAATCATACACGCGTGCGCGTGTATGCACGTGCAACGTTTTCTTTCATTTCTTGGTACTGAAATGACCATATTGAACGTACTACATGTAATTAAAGGCTAAAATAAAATGATTTTTTCCTATAGATTCACAAGGACATCACTTTTTAATTGGGGGAGGTTTGGGGAACATCTGTAACGGTCCCCGTTACAATTAGAACTAGTTTATATTTTAATTCTTAAGAGAAAAAATGATGGGAAATGAGAGAAATCATGTGTGGAAAGTACATGTAATCATACTGCGTACAGAACTACAATGCAAGTTTATAATTTCACAAATAAACGAGGAGAGGGAGGCGTGAGCAGGATCTACTTTATTGGTCGTTTGCCTACATTTTATAAATGTACTCTAACTTTTGAATTGCCTAATCTCCATATCGTTTTATATTTTACCTTAATTTTATTTATTTTTTCGCTTGAATATATTAAGAAGTGTGAATATTTCACTTTAATCGCTTTTCTTGTGAAATTTTTAACGTGAATAGCTTTTCACGTGAAATTCGTGTGAAATTGTTCGTGTGAATTTCACATGAAGAAATTTCACGTGAAATTCGTGTGAATCTTTTCACGTGAAATTCACGTGAATCAACGTTCACATTATTTCCTTGCGAAAATCAAATCACATTAAAATTTTCGCAAGGAACTAATGTGAAAAGTGATATAATGCTTTTCACATGAAATTCATGTGAAAAATTTAACGTGAATTTCATGTGAATTGCTGTTCACGTGAAATTCATGTGAATATTTTAACGTGAATTTCACGTGAAAAGTGATTCACGTGAAATTCATGTGGACATATTAACGTGAATTTCACGTGAATCACTTTTCACGTGAAATTCACATGAAATTTACGTGAATTTCACGTGAAAGGTTCATGTGAATTTCACGTGAACAGCATTTCACGTGAAATTCACGTGAGGCACATTTGCCTGTGTATTGCTGTCCCATTGTATCCCCGGGGGTTATTATTTTCAAAAACTTGAATCTGCACTATGTCAGGAAGCTTTCATGTAAATTTTCACTTACCTGGCCCAATAGTTTTTAAGAAGATTTTAAAAGATTTTTCCTATATATTTGTATTTAAAACTTTGATCCCCTATTGTTACCCCATCTAACCCCCGGTGGCCATGATTTGAACAAACTTGAATCTGCATTATGTCAGGAAGCTATCATGTGAATTTCAGCTCTTCTGGCCCAGGGGTTCTTTAGAAGAAGATTTTTAAAGATTGTTCCTATATATTTTTACGTAAACTTTGATCCCCTATTGTGGCCCCATCATACCCCTAGGGGCCATGATTTGAACAAACTTGAATCTTCATTATGTCAGGAAGCTTTCATTTAAATTTCAGCTTTTCTGGCTCAGTGGTTCTTGAGAAGATGATTTTTAAAGATTTTCCCTATATATTTGTATGTAAAACTTTGATCCCCTATTGTGGCCCCATCATACCCCCAGGGACCATGATTTGAACAAACTTGAATCTGCATTATGTCAGGAAGCTTTCATGTAAATCTCAGCTTTTCTGGCGCAATGGTTCTTGAGAAGAAGATTTTTCCTATATATTTGTATGTAAAACTTTGATCCCTTATTGTGGCCCCATCATACCCCCAGGGGCCATGATTTGAACAAACTTGAATCTGCATTATGTCAGGAAGCTTGCATGTAAATTTCAGCTTTTCTGGCTCAGTGGTTCTTGATAAGAAGATTTTTCCTATATATTTGTATGTAAAACTTTGATTCCCTATTGTGGCCCCATCATACCCCCGGGGGTCATGATTTGAACAAACTTGAATCTGCATTATGTCAGGAAGCTTTCATTTAAATCTCAGCTTTTCTAGCTCAGTGGTTCTTGAGAAGATGATTTTTAAAGATTTTCCCTATATATTTGTATGTAAAACTTTGATCCCCCATTGTGGCCCCATCCTACCCCCAGGGGCCATGATTTGAACAAACTTGAATCTGCATTATATCAGGAAGCTTTCATGTTAATCTCAGCTTTTCTGGCTTAGTGGTTCTTGAGAAGAAGATTTTTAAAGTTTTCCCCTATATATTTGTATGTAAAACTTTGATCCCCCTTGTGGCCCCATCCTACCCCCGGGGGCCATGATTTGAACAAACTTGAATCTGCACTAGATAAGGAAGCTTTTACGTAAATCTCAGCTTTTCTGGCTCAGTGGTTCTTGAGAAGATTTTTTAATGACCCTACTCTATTTTTACCTTTTCTTGATTATCTCCCCGTGAAAGGTAGCCTGGCCCTTTATTTTAACAATATAGAATTCCCTGTACCTAAGGGTGCTTTGTGCCAACATTAGTTGAAATTGGCCAAGTGGTTTTTTAGAAGAAGTCAAAAATTGTGGTGTTTCCAGGTTTAAAAATATACTACTCAAAATTTGATAAGGATTACTAGGTTATATGTGTGTAATTTATCACTAACAAAAGACATAAATTTGACTCAGAAATGTGTTTACTCAGGTTATGAATGAAAATTCATGAATGGCATGAACTTTTATCAATACGGAATGTTTGAAATCTGATAACAACACCAAAAGGCATTTCATTACAAAAAGTTAACAGCAAACCAGAGAAAGAATTACACAGTTTTTGGGGATAGTCCATCATTACATTTAGTCCATAAAGTGTCAATACCGGGTATGGCCTCCCCTTGCATCAATGACGGTTTGACAACGTCGAGCCATGCTGTCAATAAGCATCCGAATGTTTCCAATGGGAAGGTTGTTCCACTCTTCCACGAGGGCGTTTCCGAGCTCTGCCAAAGTCGTGGGTTGTGCTCTACGGTGTGAAAGGGCAACCTGCAGCATGTTCCATACATGCTCAATCGGGTTCAAGTCCGGCGAGCGCGCTGGCCAGTCCATACGGACAATTGTCTCCTGCTGAAGGTACTGCTCCACCACCCTGGCGCGATGAGGACGGGTGTTATCATCCATCAGGATGAACTCAGGGCCAACAGCACCAGCGTAAGGATCTCATCCCGGTACCGCACCCCGTCATTGTTCCTCTCTCCAGGACATGAAGACCTGTTCTTCCATCCCTGCTGATTCCACCCCAGACCATGATGGAACCACCACCATAACGGCCATGTTCACTGATGTTGGCATCATGGAAACGTTCACGTTGTCGTCGCCACACTCCGTGCCTCCTGTCTGTAAAGTCCAAACAATACCTGGACTCATCGGTGAACAGAACTTGAACCCAATCGTTCTGTGTCCAAGTGACATGATCTTCAGCCCAGTCCAATCGCTCCCGCCTCTGTTGAACAGTCAGAGGGACTCGAACACATGCCCTTCTCGAGTTGAGACCTGCATTGTGAAACCGATTCCGTATCGTCTGAGTGGACACATTCACCCCCGAGGCGTTCAGGAGGTCGTTACATGGGCTGATTGCTGTCCAGAAGGGATGGCGTCGTGCCTGGAGAGCCACAAAATGGTCTTCGCGTTGGGTTGTCGACCTCTGACAACCACCCCCATGTCGGTGTGCTGCTGTACCAAAAGTTTGCTGCCGGTTCCAGGCCCTGTTTACAGCGCTCTGGCTGACGTTTAGTGCATTTGCAACGTCACGTTGTGAATAGCCAGCGTCAAGCATTCCAATACATCTGCCCAGTTGTTCTGTCGTCAGACGACGCCTTACACGTTGAAGGGGCATTGTGTTGATAAACGTAGTGTAAACACTCAAGTGAGTTTGAAATTTTAGAAAGAATCAGACACCGATGCCTGAGTGAAAATCGTGTAATGGTAGCAAAAGCATAAACTGTGATGAGAAACGCATTTCCCATGGCATGAAATGCACGTGCAAGTTTGTTGAAGACGTTTTTGATTTCACTTGGACACAATATTGCCAGTTATGCAGTTATTAATTTTTTAAACATAAAAATATATATGATCCTTATCAAATTTTGAGTAATATATTTGTCCGTTACGGGTTTTTCCTTTTATGACTTGTATTGTTTCCGCCCAAGAGTGTCGGAGTGGAATCAGTGATATGCCTGCTACTTATTTTTGTGATTAAAGCCCCCCAAAGGAGTAAGCACTCATGAAATTTGTATGAAAGTACTGTAAATGTACAATTTTTACTGTTATAAGCATATAACTTTGTATATTTTTTCGATCTGTGAGTGCAAAATGTAACTTGTTTTGATAAGTCTACTTTCGGTTTACTTGCAGTTTGAAAGTATTTTATTTTTCTGTAATTAAGCGTTATTTCATTCATCAGTGAGATTCATAATAACTATAGTTACATGTGTAATTAACCTATCGTGCATTGCCAGTCAATTATGTCAACACGTATTGCAATATTTTATTGTCAATGTCAGTTACTTAGTCTCTTGCCAAATTTATCATAACAGATACTACAAAATGTATAAGATTCATATTTTCATTATAAGAATGATTCTCTTATGATTCTATTTAATTTTGATGTAGTTTTTCATCCTTTTCACGAGGAATAGTCATGAATAAAGTTGCATGAAATTCGACTTTTGAATTCGTCACAAAAATGTTAGAAGTTTACAGACGGACGGACGCCGGACTACGGGTGATCAGAAAAGCTCAGGTGAGCTAAAAACAGTCTACTAATTGGTATGAAACACGTCAGACATCATTTGACCCAATGATAGGTTGTATTGGCAAAGTAGATCGTTATAACGACCACAGAATTTGCTAAA
The DNA here is from genome assembly GCF_947568905.1 of Ostrea edulis. Taxonomy (NCBI): domain Eukaryota; kingdom Metazoa; phylum Mollusca; class Bivalvia; order Ostreida; family Ostreidae; genus Ostrea; species Ostrea edulis. Next base: position 74,441,971 of record NC_079172.1, on the reverse strand, counting down.
TGCTAATTTTTAACGAGAGAGTTGCAACCTCTGTGACATCAATTTCTCAGTAGGCTGTCTCGATTTAAAAACTCATCATATGTAGAAAAAGCTCTAGCGTTTCGAATCTGTTAAGAAACATAAACACCATATGCACATGATAATAGAATATTGCTGCATAGATATGGGAAGTTGACGATGGCAAAGGTGAATTCATCCCGGTTTTTGTGTGTGTGTGTGTGTGTGTGTGTGTGTGTGTAGAATTGAGTTGTTAGTTTGCCATTCACTTTTATGTTAAATGAAGATATCTAGGTTTAAAGCAGATGTGGAAGACCCTGAGGTGTCTTTTATTTCGAGTTCACTGGCATATATCGAATCGTCATATGAATGAAATTGGTTATTGCTAATAGATAAATCATCGTCAATATATCTAAATGTCGAGTTGCAGGCCACAGCAAGAGATATATTCTTTTATGAAAGCTTTTGAATACATTCTGCCTCATGAGAATATAAAAGCAGGTTAGCTAATAACGGGGCACATTTTTTTTCCATGAAAATTCGAAACAGATTGTTGGAAAACATGATCACCAAAGACTACGAATATGTCGTCAGTGAAGAACTCTATCATGTTTTTTATATAAATTTCAAAATAATTGTGCGTAGAATCAGAGTGTTGTTTAGTTAAATAATTTTTTGAATGACTGATAACTAAATATGACAAGAAAGGGGTATTGAAGACCTATTCTAATCCGAATTCCCACAGGACTTGTCAAATATATTATACGGGAAATATGAAAGTCTTATCACCATCCATTTAAACATTATGCCCAATATCAGAATTATTGCGGACAAACAGATACACGGACAGTCTAAAGTTTGAAATTGGCCCAGTGACCCAGGAGAAGAAGACGAAAATGTGAAAAGTTTACGGACAGACGGGCGGACAGACAGACGACAGACAAAAGGTGATCAGAATAGCTCACTTGAGATTTCAGCTCATGTGAGCTAAAAACTATATCCCCTAATCTCAGATTATGGAGACAAAAATCACGGACCTTTGATCTTAGAAATAAACACTTGGTGTAAGGTGAAGATAACGAACAGTGATCAATCTCATAACTCCCACAAGCAATACAAATTAGATAGTTGGGCAAACACGGACCCCTGGACACACCAGAGGTGGGATCAGGTGCCTAGGAGGAGTAAGCATCCCCTGTTGACCGGTCACACCCGCCGTGAGCCCCATATCCTGATCAGGTAAACGAAGTTATCCGCAGTCAAAATCAGTGTGCCAAGAACGGCTTAACAATCGGTATGAAACACGTCAGACAGCATTTGACCCAATGCGAGGTTGTATTGACGAACTAGATCGTTATAACGACCATAGAATTTGCGAAACGATTGAAAGAGTGGGGGAATAGCTTTACAATCTTAAACTATTTTTGATACATTTTACGAATTGTGACCTTGATCTTTCATCTTTTGATCTGAGAATCAATAGAGGCCTTTCTTATGTTCTAGAGATTTATCATCCTTGGTGAACTCTAAAGTTATCATCTGGAAACCATTTCTGACCTTCATCCCTGGTCTTTGACCTTTTGACCAAAATCAAAAGGGTCTTATTCAAAGCATAGAGAGTAACTTTCAGAGACATAGTCTGGAAAATACGGACACACTGATAGACGGAGATCCAAATCAACATCCCCTGCGAGGGACAAAAATAGAAATGTCACTATTATTGTGCAACTTTGTTATGCTTATCAACATAAAATTTACAACGTAAAAACTTTGAACGACAATTGTTTCTTCTCACATATTATCTGCGATAGTTTGCCTTTCAGAGCCTTGCCATGTAAAATGCATTTATCATACTGATATCCAGAATAGCTCAGTCATCAAATTGCCTGGGTTTAAATTCTGCCTACAACGGAATAGGTCACAGAAAGGTACTGTATTAGACGTTCTTTTCTCGAATTCTTGGAATCTTAATTAAATAGATGAGACTTCATCAGCCAGAGGGATGTGTCAAGGATATATATGTATGTGTGGCTTTAGAAATGTGTCAAGGATATATGTGTGGCTTTAGAAATGTGTCAAGGATATATATGTGGCTTTTGGCAAAGGAAACCTTACCACAGTTCCAAGGTTCTATATCAAGGATGTTGATATAGGTACATGTATATGTAATCTGTAATATAACTCGTGGCACTAAACATTCGATACACGATAATATTTTCTGTGTATGACATTTTTAATTGAGATAGCTTACTGATGAATGAATTAAACTTACAAGGGTTTCAAAAATCTAGTTTAAAGTAAACACTTTGCAATTCTACGGTCGTTCTAATGATCTAATTTGCAAATATAACCTTCCATTTGATCAAATGCTGTCTGTCGTGTTCCTACAAATTATTAGACCGCGTTCTTTACCTAATGATTTAACTATGGATTACTCCGTTTGCCTGATATAGATATAGGGATCACGGCGGATAAGAGTCATATTAATTCCAACTGCAGTCAAACAAAACCGTTGTAAACAATTCACCCTTTTGCAATACACAACAATTAATTTATGGGATTATGATAACCCAAAATGTTTCTTCAAGGAAAGCTAATCCTAGGCCCTTATTGTGGAATATTGCTCCATTTCTTAAAATTTCATATGTTATATTCTGGCAAAGTTGGAAATTTGTTTCCACGATTAAAATTACTCGCCTATGATACATTGTATCCACACATACAAAACAAGGAAACAGCACAAACCTCAGAAAGACATGTCCATTTTGAATTGAATGTTATTTGATCCATGGACGTTTTACCATGACATAAAAAATTCCTGGCGAATCTTATTCTCTCCACATCGTCTCCCTTTGAGATGTCAACAGGATTTGGTTCATTATTCCATCCACTCGTTGGAGGTGTGATTTTCACTGTGTTACGCAGCAGGGTGTACAGAAGAGATGTATCAAAGTCTGCTGAGGTCACAGGTCCCCCGGCAACTACAGTAAAATTCACTAAAATATATTAGAATTTGTTGCGGAAACTGGTTCATTTGTATCTACTTTATGGTATAGACAATAAATTTATCGAAGTATGTTGAGGTAACCGGTCTACCGGCATCTTCATTATGGCGTACAAAAGATATGTTAAAGTCCTTTGAGGTAACCATTTCGCCGACACCTACTTTAGAATGTTAAAAAGACTCATCAAAAGTATGTTGAAGTAACTGGTGTATCGACACTTACAGTAGCACTTAGAAGAGAAAATAGTATGTTAAAGTGTTGTGGTAAAGGTTTTATATGCAACTACACCACAGTGTTAAAAAGATATTCATCAATGCGTGTTAAGGTAACTGGTTCACCTGCATCTACATTAAGGTGTACAAGAATATATGTGTCAACGAATGTTGAGGTAAACAGTATATCTGAGCCAACAGTAGGATGTAGAATAGAAACTGTATTCAGGGGAATATTTGTCGCCATTTTATTTTCAGTCCTTTCTACGTGGTTGCCTTACGAGAAAGAAATGTACGTTTAACACAACTGTGTCGAAACAAATTAAAACGTATTGAAACCGTTTGGAAATATAAAAGGTTGAGAGAGGACGAAAAAGGCCACGGGACGAAAGCAACTTTGTTATAATAATAGATAATATATATATATATCATATTATTCCGAGGTAACTGGTTCATCAGCACCTAAAACAGGTGTAAAAAGAGGTGCAGCAGTGTTTGTTGATGTAACTGGTCCACAGGTAAACACAATTAGGTAACTGATCTACTTGTACTCACAGGGTGTACAAATATATCATATGTACCTTCATTAGATAATCGACCAGAGATACATGTATGTTAATATGTTAATGTTTGGTTGGGTGACTGTTTAAACAGCACAAAACTCAGCCTTAGTTATAAGTATCACATTGTGCTAAATGAACATTAGATACCTTGATTGTGGATTTATATATTCAATTATAAACTTCTTACCAGGATATAGGATGGCTTTTTGTTGCGCTGTACAGTGTTTTAATTTTGGTTTTACATTCTGTAGGTGATTTGTCAGAGACACAGGTTTGACAAATGAGTCGAACAGAATCCGCAAGGCCTGCGTACAAAGCTGAGCAAGAAGAAAGTATCGTAGGAAATTGTTCTCTTCATCTGTAATTGTGTTTTGTGTACCTAAAATACATGTACATATCATACAATCAAAATAAAGACAGAAACCACTGTAGATGTTGTTATGAGACGATTTTTTATAGATCACATTTAAATATACCTATTACTTATCAGTTTTCAGGTATCTGGGAGTTAAACTTTCTAACTAACTGGAGAGAAGACATTCGGACCATATGCTATAGCATGATTATGGTTTTCATATATCTTTGCCTACGAATGTCATGCCATTAATACGTCATCATTAAAGGACACATCGCATGTTTTTAAACTTTTTAATTTTTTCAGCAAAATTAATTCATTTCATGCCTAAAACTACTTTACATGTGTTTTAAAAGAAACAGTTTGCGTAGTTTTCGAGTTTGATAGCGATGAAATTCAAATCTTGCGATATGAATATTTTCCTCGATATTTTACGCGCCATTATCTGTGACGTCATATGCGACCTCGAGCGAGAAGATTTGAAAACAGTTGTTAGACATTTCATAAACAGATTAGATTTAATTGACAAACAAACAATTATCACATTAACGGCTTGTAAATAACACTGCATTGGGTTGTTTTGTGCCGTTTAAGGGTGTACTTGCTGTCAGTAGAGATGATTTGGACTGTGTTTTTTTCAATTTTCGAAGGAAGGTATGAGGGACAAGACGTGAATATTTTTGTCGGCACAACGACTTTGCCATAAAAAACCCCCAGTAGAATTTGTCCCTGTACTTTTTCAAACAAGCTCTTGGACAAAGACGTATATAAACTGCGAGAAAATGGTTCTATCGAAGCTTCGCACTGTTACATATAGGCCTACCGCATATGCATTCCGTTCTGCTCTCAAATTCAATACACACTCGCACCAACTGACCTTCACCTTGTAACAACATATAGACAGAACTTTGCTAGCAGTGTCTACCAACTGGTAGTTTTAAAAACGAAATTTAAAGATAAAAGATAATAGAACTTTCAATTATAAATAATAAAATATGATATTTCCCAACTTTGAATTGAATTATAATGCTTTCATTTTTTTTAAGGAACGCGTACGTGTTTACAACAACAGCACGCCGCGCTCCCACTTCCTAAGTAACAACGAGTAGATAACAAAATATAATGATTAATAAAATTGCTTGAATAAAATGATTTCAAAGTATTGTGATTTTCACAATAAGTTTGATCATTTTTATTATATTTGTTTCCCCGAAATGCACCCGTGACAATAGGCCTAGTTGTCAATGCTACATAATCGTATTATAATTTAGGCCTATCTAACTTCTCCAAAAATAAATTTTATAATAATTGCACTGTTTGTTTTAGAAAAGCAACAACGCTAATTACAGTTGTTTACAGAAATGGCATCCCAAATAGTGTTTAGACAGTGATCCCATGTAAACATTATTTATTCTCAAATTTAGGCAGATTTCATATTCGCTTTCCTCGCTACATTTGGGTCGCTATTTGTATGCACTGGTGGCTAAAAGATATAAGACTCGGGAAATTTGTCAACATCGAAATAAATGTTATCCATGGTAAATAAATTAGGCCCCTAAAACCCGAGTTTTTTAAAATATCTAACACTACTATTACAACAAGTTGATCGACGAAGGTCGCATATGACGTCACTGTATCACGTGACTACCTATCTAATTAACTAGGCTTTTTGAAATCGGGGCTTAGATTTAAGTCCGTATTGTGGCAAATTATCGCAATACTTCAGTGAACGAACTATTACAATTAACTTCTATAAGCATAAGGAAGACAAAATGCAGATAATTCTGTATACTTTGAAAACACGAGATGTGTCCTTTAAACAAATCTGGTGAAAATGAACAAAATGTGAAATAAAGTCCGAGAAAAATCTCCACGTTCTGTTGCTACTCACAATGCACACAAGGGGCAGGGACTGGTAAAACGTTACTTCCTGTTTGAGCCGATCTGGAAACACACGGTACGCTGGATGTCGTTAACGTATGGCTGGGTGTTGTCGTGGTGTTTGACAAGAGATTGACTGTAGAAGATAAGACCAGAGAGGATGTTGATGATGAGGTGGCTGTTGTTGCAGGGTTCTGTATCGCTGATATTGTTGTTGAGACTGAGGCAGTGATTGATGTTGCTGAAGTTACTGCTGTTGTTACGGTCGTTGGTGTACATGCTGTAGTTGTTGTTGGTATTGCTGTCGTTGGTATTGGTGTTGCTAATACAGCACTACTTGCTGTTGATCCAACATGCAGTGAAGACGAAGCGATAGCTGACGAGGTCTGTGCCTGAGACGACTGACATAGTGTAGTCTGACAGACAGAGGGACTGCTGGTTGTCACAGATGTATGAGGTTGTATACTGGAGGCAGTAGAGACTACAACAGGCACTTCTGCGTGCACTAGACACAAATAAAATGTTTCTTTGTAACATGAAAACAATAAAAGAAATTATCATAATATTCAGGTTATAAACCGATGGTAGCTCAGTGGTTGCAGTGTTCACTACATAACTGGGAGGTCATGAGTGCGAGCCCATATCATTGGTAATTTGGTTGTTTGTTTTAGGTCTCCTCGAGAATTTTTCACTCATATTGAGACGTCACCAGCTGAAGGTGTAGTAACACAAATTTAGATATATGCTTAGCGCTCAAGGTCGTAGCATTAATGGTTATTTCACGTGCGAACACTTGTCGCGACACGGGACGTCCGTTTTCAAGGTCTTATCCCTATGACCCGTGATTCTTACCTCTAAATGCCGAGCGTTTTATGAAGGAAAAATCACTATCCTATGTTGGGTTTGGGTGGCCATGACACGATCTCAGGTTAGTTGAGCTACTGCGTGTCTGCGTCGAAACTAAGTTGAAGGTAATGATTATTTTTTTCGCCAAGCGAAATGTATCAGAAGTCAATATCATGGATATTTCGGGTATAACCTGAAAATGGAGCTCCCATGTCGTGAAAGGTTTTCAAAGTTTATTTAAAAAACCACAGTTACAACCCTGAGTGGTAAGAATTAGTCTAAAATTGCAGTATTTCAAATACAGGTGGTAGTATCTTAATATGAATGAAAAATTCTGAAGAGCAACAACAACAAAATTTCATATACAAGAATTATGGGTGTGCAAGCTCCCAGCCACCTCTAATAACATATACTCTATTTTCATAGGGTTATCACGACAAAGACATTGTATAATGTAAAATTGTGTAACGTCTAGAGGTGTGCGTTACTGTCTTTACAACAGCTAGTTAAAATTTACCATTTCTGACCCCTAATCTCATTTTCTTTGTCATAACATTTTGGTTTTCCAGCTTCCGTTTTCGCCCGGGACACGTGGTATTGAAGGGATGTAGTCCACATCGAGAAACTTTGTTTCTCTGTCCCCTCTCTACAATGTCAAGTGATATATTTAAGCACACACGAGATTACAAATATTGCGAATTCGAAGCGTTCGTATTTCTATATCATAAAGCATTCCTTCCCTTCCTTTGTGAATACCTCAACAGGATCAATCAATGGTCATTACCATTATGATAGAATGGCATGACATGATAAGTGTATATGTGTCTGGGTCAAACATACAGAAGATTAGTGTTATTTGATGCTTTGTGTCAGTAAATCAGGTGTTCTATCAACTTTTACTGCCTTAATGTTTTGTGAATTATTCAACAAGAGCGATGCCCAGAAACTGTTTATGATCGAAATGACAGGCAATGTGTAATAGATATCTCTCTAGGTAACGTAAAATAAAATCATTATTATCCATTTATTCGTGTATATAATTTCTAGATTTAACAATTCATGTATAATAATCTTTACATTTCTAACTGTTTTGTCTGCGATTAATGTGTTAATGTCCCCAAAACTTCCTCAGTTCATGCAATGTGAAAGACCAGTAGGTGGGGACTATTGGAATTAGGATGGAATGCTATGTGTCTTTCAATTTTTTATCACTCTCTAGTTTGACTGATATGTGAGGTAATTAACTATGATGAAAGCGTTTTAACTCCTGCATAACGACTTCACAGTTTGTTAAGTATATTCCTCAAGTATATCAGTAGGTATTTACCTCGCTTCAGTCGTGCTACCTCAGTCAATATCTTATGCCTTTGACCAAATATGTCGATCCCTACTTCACGAAGATCTGCATGATTTAGATCCATTAACATCTCCATAGTGATGCGTTGTTGGGAAAACAAAGGAATTAAACTTTTTTCACCGATCCTCCGCAAAAGTTTAGATACGACCTTGTCTTCAAATTCAGGTGTTTTCCTTCTGTCTGTTGTATCATCGTCTTTATCATCACTCCCTTCATCGCTTTTGCTACTTTTGCTGTTCTCCATTTCACCTGTAACAGAAAGAGCAAAAATGCAACGGAAGAGACCAAAAGTTAAATTCGAGCACCGCCCCCCCCCCCCCCCCCCCCCGCCTGGGTGTCTAGTTTGGTGATAAAACAACTGAGCCATCCGACAGCAGGTGCTCCAACTCAACTGACCTCTAAACAAATAGCAGACCGATGCTTTAATGTTATTATTTGAAGACAAACATTTCTATGTATAACATAAGATGCTGGCTTGTTGCAGAGAGTTGAAAACAGCATTAGAAGAAATCAAAAAGAAAGAGGAAACCTTAGATGAGAACCTTCAGACCTTTCTCAAGGAAAAAGGCTGTAAATATATACAAAATAACTAGTTGAAATCCTTCGCAAGCGCGGGAAATCACAATGAAATAATATCGCATAGATCTGTATCTTCCTGGGCACCTAATCCCATCTCTGGTGTGTCCAGGGGTCCGTGTTTGCCCAACCATCTATTTTGTATTGCTTATAGGAGTTATGAGATTGATCACTGTTCGTTACCTTCACCTTGCATAAAGGAAAGACTTTTTAAATGCGTGTTTGATTTATTGCGCACTTGAATTGAAAATTCAAATGGGTATGAGAACTTAAGTAATTGAGTGCATAAGTTATGCTATAGTCATTGATTTCATATGCAGTAAACAAAACTTTATCATTAGGAAGTCACTTGTTCCTTGTGTAACATATCAAATGATCTCTCTCCGCATTGAATATTACATAATGGTTTTAGGACTGCAATTGTAATCCGTCTTATCGAATAGTTGAACAAAGACAAAATGAAAGGTCGTTCATAATTTCAAAATCTGAAACTCGGTATTGCTAATGTACTTACAGGTAGTGTACAACGTAATTTTGGTAAAATGCTTTAGTCATAATGCACAAACTTCCTAGAAGAGTCCCAGACCATCTGATATCTGACATATTGGACAATTTTCGACTTTTTACTTACTTTCAAGATCTGTATCACCACAAAACATGAACAACCAAAATGAAAACTTGTTTGTGTTGATCCAATGTGTTGGTACATATCATTAACTGTAATTGAATTGTCACAAAAAGTCTTAACAGTGACTTCTATAATCACGTAATTTAGAACATCGAAAATACCAGACGAATACCGTATTTAAAATGTATCGATGTGTCAGATCGTTGGTCTTGGGAGGGGGATGAGATGTATATATGATAAATATGTTCCTCACACATGTCATCGGAATAATAACTAATACGCCAGTTTCGAGATACGAACTCTTCTGTGTAGGAGGTGCATTTAGTGGAACTTTGAATGACTAAGTGGGACAGAGTGGACCTACAGTCAGCGAGGAAGACGATGAAATGTATTAAAGGCAGCTTCTCTTTTAATATGTAAATGTGATAAATACAAAATACTATCGAAAGAAATGTTTTACTAAAGTGGAAACATAAAAACAATGTCATATTTGCAAGTAATGTCTTTGATATGGTACTTATGCCCAACGAAATAACGTGATGTGATAAGAACTCTTTGTATTTAATTACTTCCTAAATACTTATAACTTACTTAGTTTGTGTATCAGTCGATTTCGGGTGATCTAACAGTGTATGAGAAACTTACTGAGTACATTCACTTACGCACTGATGAATATTAGTCCCACTCCCGCGTGTAAACAAATTGTTTCGCGCCTCACTATATACGAGAGTTCTCCAAAGGGAAATAACTCGGGTATATCTCGAAACCGGCGTATTAAAGAACTTGATCAGGATATATAAGACTCATGCATCACAGCGACCACCTGAACCACATAGTTTGCTAATACAGAGATGATATTGGGACATCCTGCTATTAGATCACACTAAATGTCTCGGGGTGGTTTTGTCTCATTTACACATTGCAGGGTTATAGGTTTGCCGTTGGAAAGATTCTAAAGAATTCTCACATTGATTTTGATATATTCTACTGTCATAAGGGGTTGTCTTCCAAGTTGTAAAAAATAAAAAGAAGATATAGATTTTATCGGTCACCCGAGTTTGCACAATTTCTAGTCTTCAGAAATCATTATGTTACCTGTTTGCTTTTCTACTTCTCCATTTTAGCTCACCTGTGCCGAAGTCTCAAGTGAGCTTTCCTAATCAAAATTTGTCCAGCGTCTGTTACAAATCATCCTTGGATGAAGGGGATTTCAGTTTGTTCAAATAAAGGGTCACACCCCTTTAAAGGGAAGATAATCAGGAAAAGCCAAAAACAGAGTGCTGTCATTTAATAATCTCTCAAGAACCACTGAGCCAGAAAAGAACTACACACGTTAACTTTGGATTCCCGCCAACATTATCAACTCATATAGTTTAAAAAGCTTTGTAATTTTGCCAATGATATTTTTTTAAATACAAAGTAGAATCCATTAGAAATTGATTATTAACTTTAATACCAGTGTTGATTAAATACAAAGTAGAATCCATTAGTAATTGATTATTAACTTTAATACCAGTGTTGATTAAATAATTACTCTTAATTTCTACTCCTTTTGATTAGGTAGAAAATTATGTTAATTGGAACCGGGGTTTAAAACATCATTTATTTCAAAATGTATATTGATATCAATAAATGACCATTTGATTTGTCAAATTACATTATACTATAGAGTAAAATATTGTTAGTCTTCCTTTCTCACTCTTTAAAATCATTTTCAGTTGTTCATAGAGTGAACATTTTCGCTATTTTGGTCTGTAAACTTGTGTATCCGTGAAACAACAAAAGTTTAAGTTAAAGATTCGCTAAAAAACAAAGTATAATACCTGCAAAAAAGAATTTGTGTTTCACGGGGGTTGATGTTTTAAAAATATTTTCCGTTTTCCATTGATTCATATAGTGCAATACTTAAGGCCAATTCAACTTAATTAGTAGATTACTATACAGGGTCAACAAAACGTATGGGGCGGATGGGAGGATTTTATTTTTTAATTTTTTTTCTGAGAAAAATATTAAAGACATGGGTTTTTTTTCAACAGAGGCACATCATTTAATGACAGGTGGATATCAATCTATGTTATTTTCACAGACATCATTCCAGGTTAAGCTTTAATTTCAAACAGAAATATACCTAACTTCTTCAAGACTTACGTCTGTAAGAACGCGAGAAATTAAGAAAACCATATAGATCTATTTTCCTCACGTGGCTTTTCACGTTGTTATACTGGAAATGTAAACAAGAAGTGTAAATACCGGAGTCAGACATGAAAATATTCCGGAAATCGCAAATTTCACAAAATAAAAAAAATCAGGGTGGGCCAATTTTTGAGGGGCGGACGGGGATGATAATATATCAATTAAGTTGAATTGGCCTAATTTCAATCCAACTCATAGAGTTATCTCTCTTTGTTTGGTCAAATAAGTCAACTTTTATGAAAAATCACATGATTATCTATAATGATATAAAAATCATTTAAAATATATTAACTTTTGAAAATTGACCCGAAGGTAGGCGGCGAAACGTTACTATCGTTCGCAGTTCTTTGCATGAAAGATTCTTGACATAAAGTAGATTCAAGTTTCGTCAAACCATGGTCCCTGGGGATAAGGTGAGGCCAAAGTAGGGAAGTAAGAAAACCTAAACCTAGAAATTATCTCCTGAAATATTCATATGGATTCCTTATTGTGAGACCTTACATTTAAATGTGAAGATAACGAGCAGTGGTCAATCTCATGAATCCTTTAGGGAATACAAAATAGAGAGTTGGGCAATCTCGGAACCCTGGATATACTGTAAAAGTGGTTATTTACACGTGGGGAAAACTTACACTAATTACGCAGTCACGTAATAAGGGCGTAAATTTCCCCCACACGTATAGCTATAAATGTTTGATATAACATTCTATCATATTGAGTTACCGCGTATTTCCCCCCACACATAATGTCGGACGTGGAAAAACGCGTACTTAACCCGCAGCGTAAATAACCACTTTTACAGTACCAGAGGTGGGTTGTATATAGGAATATGTATAGAAAAAATCGTTTTATAATCACAGCAGCTGAACAGCAGAACCAAGGTAACTTAGGTGAACCTCTTATCATACTTTGTACTACAAGATAGATATATCGGTAAGACTATCACCGTTGTATTTATAACCGATGAGCTGTATAGCTTAAGGAAATAAAAAATCTGAATCTGTAATGCAAATAAAAGATATATTGGTGACACCCCCCCCCCCCCCCTGACCCCAGCCACCATCAATTAAGAAAATTAATATATTATGAGGCATTCATAGTAGAGGACTCTAACCACCCCACCCCACACCCAACGATTGCAGAAAATGAAGCGTAAGGGGAAATTAATGAGGCAGTCAAAGTAAAAAAAACTCTTTACCCCCCCCCCCCCACCCCCGATTTAGGATTTTGAACATCGGACAAAACATCTTGATTTGTTTGGGTTTTTTGTTTTGTTTTATTGCTGTCTTCGTTCATCTCTTTGAATTATTATTTTGAATGGCAAGACATTTTGAAAAATCAAATTTTCCATTTTTTCTTCCTGTTGTACCCCCCCCCCCCCCCCCCCCCCCATGAAAAATGACGATACATGCCTGGTTATTACATTTTGCTTTACAACACATTCATGTTATACTAATTATATAAGTTTTCCTTCATTTGAACAGTGTAAGGAATGATCAACAAAATGCATGAAGACCAAGATAGTTTTAAGCGTAGGAACTTCATTCACGAATACATAAATATATGTATTAAGAAAAATCGCATACATGCATTGCAGGACTATATCATATGTGTGTTATAACTTTTCAGTAACATGCCATAATGATTACTTTCAAGCTTGAGTGTAATTTATTCATAAATATTTTCATTTCATAGATATGGCCTAATGGATATATACTTAAAATAGACTTACCGCTGTACGTCGAAATTTCAAATTCAAATGTATTCGATAAGATGTTAATATTCATGTATCAATAAAATTTGTGTTGAGGTTTTATTTGATATGATACAATGTCAGTATACATAATGCATAAGTAGGATTTACAAAAGACAATTTATTTTTTCATTAGTAGTATCAATATCTATATGATCACGAAAAAACATGATTTATATCCGGATTCATATACTGATTTAAATATCAATAAAAACAAAGGTGCATAGTTTTGAGGATGGGGTTGTAATGAGTTAGATGAAATTAAAAGAAGGAACCCCACATTTGGATTCAAACTAGATGTACTTCAGAATTAATTCATTTCTGCTCTGACTGAAAGCATGTTTCTAAATTTTCGGGAACGAATCTTGTAGACAAAATGATTAACAGGGGGACACATAAATTCGAAATTTAATGAAATGTATGTATGCACCTTTCTTTCAACACGATTTGAACTTGTGTAAATGTTGTATCAGACACGTATACAGGGGGATGGGGTTGACAGGGAGGCTGGTCTGCTCTCCCCACTTTTTTGACAATTTACTTTTCCCCGTTATTCTAACATACAAAGTTAGTATTTTCTACATGCACAGTTCAAACTAATATAATTATATTTTTTTAAATTTGTAATACATATATATTTCCCTTTATACATGCATGTGTCTTTGTGTAACCAACTGTTTATTTTGGATTGCAAATGTAATACCCGTATTTTCACACAGATGTATATTTCCGACCATTATTCCCTTATTTATATATCCAAGTTTGTATATGATCATCGATAAAGTTTTACTTGTGCACACAATATATCCAACCAGATTCCCATTGTATAGGTACGTGCATGATCAGATTCCCGATTTCTATAAACTGCAAAACCCCGGACCAGACAAGCACTCAATACAGGAACAATTTTCGACTCTGACATCTCCTCTGATTGAGGACATCCTGTTTGGCGGTGAAGTGTGTCGCAGTCTGTATAATGGAATGACAATGATACAAATGAAGTTTATCATTTTGTTTCGTGAATTTATCAAAATAAAGAGAATCTAATATTTTCGGTAAGTTTTTGGCGAGTATGCCATGTGCATTACAAATCATGCATATGGCAAGCACCTGTATTTTTCAAGAATTGATATAAATAATATGTTTTATGCTCTTTGCTTATTCCATTCTATCAGTATGTAATTGGATTTTTCCGCATTTATTTAATAAGAAACTGCAAATACTTGCATGCACTTGCAAGTATGCGAGAAAAACTTTTTTTAATTTTTGTCTAAATTATCTAAACTTTCAGAATGTTTCATTGGTAAACAATGAATATTTTCTAATTTTGAGCAGAACATGATGTTTTAAAATGTGATTTTATTTATTTCTCATTCACTTTATATTACTATCGTAGATGTGCACTGGTCGAGTCCACCTAGAAAAATCACTCTGGTGTGACAATCACATTTGGGGTATAGACAGGTAGAGTAAATTAGGCTACCTAAGAGAAATATGCCGGATAAGATGAAAAATGTTAACGTATATTTTAATTCACGTCAGCTTTAATATACTTGCAAAGAAATTAGAATCTGAACATTAGCTGCATTAATTATTGCCAATCTTATAATTATAATCAAAACATTGCAAGTATAAGCTTTATTAATGATGTTATCATGTAAAATTAATTCAAATATATTCTAGGCTATTTGTGACACAATACATGTGTAATATATATAGGAAATACGAGAAAATCTTTGGCTGGATTGGGAATCGAACCCGGGACCCCTGCATTACTAGTCAGGTGCTCTAACCACTGATCTATAGCCCTAATTACTACATATGGAACTCTTGTAACATACAATTCGTCCACAAAATAAAAGATATAGATACCTGTAAATTATTGTTTTAACACATTTTATTACTCGTGTAAAAAGTTTTAATTATCAGGGATAATATCGTTAGAATATATTTATGTTAAACCACAGGCACTTGCGTCATGGATCATTCAACCTCCTCCCCCAACCTGACTCAAAAAGTTTTTGAACTGGAATCCACACACAAGTCTATATTTTTATGTCGTGAACTCATGATTCAAATAATTTCGTATTATTCACCCCATGATTTGAGTTTTAGTTAACAAATATGCATTATGAATTTTATTTTTAAGTTGATAATTGACTCTCTCCTAAAGCTTTAATCAACTGGAGTCAATGCATGACGGTGAATGATTTCAACGACGAGTCGTGTACAATTGTATAAAGAGGGTGTTGCACCGAAGCGGGAAGTTTCCCTAATCGGAGCTCCATGCCAGCACTCGTGACGTAGAATTGACCTTCATTCATATTTATACTCTTACTGCGCAAGACAAGCCTAATACATTTTATGTGTCAATACATTATAGGAAAATGTAGTGAAATATGAAAGAAACAACAATTTCTTCCACTCCCGGAAAATAAAGAAAAAAATATGTTGATTTCTTGAATTACTTTATTGGGAGAACTTAATGTTTTCCAAAAAAACTCTTTAAATTTGCATCATGTTATTAATTTCACCTTATTAAAAATCATAGAACATAATACAAATGATTAATACGAGACATATTCCAAGCCCTGTAAAATCCAGGAGCTTTAAGGGGCCCCCAGACGCCCTGCCTCATAAAGTGGCGTCCCTCGTAACCGCAATTCCTGCATCCGCCCTGTAATTAACCTTCATAGGTGAAGTTACACCACTTCTTACAACACAGAAACACACCTTTATCAACACTACTAAAATGAGGCAAAATTTATCATCAGTAAATTTCTCGGAATTTCTATACAATTATTCATTTATGTGTGTACAATATCAGAGCAAGATATAATGTCTATTTATACATATATCCAAGAGTACCCAAACTCCTTCACACAGTAACAGTAAGCGGAAACTCTTTCAATTATTTTTATAAACTCCCGAACGAAGTTCAGGGGGTATATTGGAATCACTCTGTCTGTCCGTCCGTCCGTCCGTCCGTCTGTCTGTCTGTCTGTGCAGATTCGTGTCCGGGTCATAACTTCTTTCTTCTTTGACTTAGGCATACCATATTTGGCACACAGGTGGATCACCATGAGACGATGTGTTGAGTACCTTCATGACCTCTATATGACCTTGACCCTTGACCTCAAGGTCAAAATTAAAGGTTTTTTTTACAATGGATTCGTGTCCGGGCAATAACTTCTTTGTTCTTTGACATAGGCATACCATATTTGACACATGAGTGTATCACTATGAGGCGATGTGTCATGTACCTTCATGACCTCCATATAAAAATAAAGTTTTTTGGGTTTTTTTTTTTACAATGGATTCGTATCAGGGCCATGACTTCTTTGTTCTTTGACATAGGCACACCATATTTGACACATGAGTGTATCATCATGAGACAATGTGTTGGGTACCTTCATGACCTCTATATGACCTTGAACTTTGACCTAAAGGTCAAAAATGATTATAGGGTTTTGACACAGTCATACCATAAGACACGGGCGTATCCCCATGAGATTGTGTCATGTACATTCATGACCTCTTTATGACCTTGACCTTTAATCTCAAGGTCAAAATTACAGGTTTATGTCTTGGATTTGTGTTCTGATTATAGCTTCCATTTTCTTCTACAAAGGCATACCATATTTTTACACCCAAGAAAGAGGTAATTTATACCTATTAACAACACTATTTGGGAGATTGGGGTAAGCGGGGGGGGAGGGGGGAGGGGTGTATTCTTAGTGAGCATTGCTCACAGTACCTCTTGTTTGATTTGTTTCGTGTTTGCTACACTTAGTAATGAACTAGAACATTGTTTTACGTACAGTACTATTAACAAAAAGTTCCCCTTTTGGGCTTAGACAACATCACTAAATAGAACGTGTATAACATTCATGTGTTTTACGTCCAACTAACCCAACTCCATCACCACGGCCCTCTACAGTATTGCAACTTTTTTTTATCCCTGTTTCTTAAACTTGTAAACAGAGAAAACAATTTTTAAGATTTAAAAAGTACTATATTGTATTCTAAGAAAAGTATCAACAACAGAAATACTCTGCTTATTTTTATTTCCATGCAATAATGTCGCGCTAACATTATCTCCGACGTGTAGTGCATCAGGGTAAATCTAGACGAAAATTTAAATATTTGAGCCACATTATTAGATATGGTATATTCCCTTTAACCCTTGACATGGACCTTCATAAAAGTGACTGTCAGGTGAAAATAAGTATGTTGTCGCTGTGACGCAGGAATCGATGTGATAGCACATGAAAGGGAAAATGCTTACTGATTTCACATAAAATATGACAGATATAATAAAGTACATATTGATTCATTGTAATTTGTTTTTGACATATTATTGAATTGACTGGCCTATAACTTATCGGCATGAAAACATGACGTCACAATCACAGGTTTCCCGAAAGTGACAGTGTTAGGGACTTTATGTATTTTGACATCCACCTATTAGAAACAATCATTATAGGTATGATTTGATTTTCCCTCTTTTCATAGTACGCACTGATTTGTAATCTAAACTTTGAAAATTTTAGGGTATGTGCGCCTCCACGCCCATCTACATGTGTAAATCCGCCAGTGTAAAGGTACTGTAAGCTGAATGTTATATGTGCACTGTTACTTGTGTATTTTTTGTGTACAATGTATGTATATTGTCTACAATTGTAGTGTTTCCTTTTGCATGTATGTGTGTTTTTGTGCTTTGTCGTGTTTTGTTGATGTTACAAGGGAATCCGTGGACGAGTGGTTAGAGCATCGTGCTCCAAAGCACACGGCCTTTCACCTCTGTCGGCGCGGGTTCGCATCCCGCTCGCGCCGGTACAAAAGAAAGCTTTGCATGTATGTATGTTTTTGTGCTTTATCGATGTTACATAACATAGTGTGTATTGAAAAATAGGGAAATCCCGTCTCAGGTCATTTTTCTTTTTATAGCAAACGTGTGATTTTAGAACTTGCGTTATATGGAGATTTACATTTAGTAGGCTTTGTTAATGAAGGTATTATCTAGCTTTAGATGTTTTTGATTACCAATCTAAAATTTGTGTGAAATTTACCAAACACAAAGAATTTTCTATTTTTTTTTTAAATAAGCTGATTGGGTTGGGTTAGGGTTAGGGTTAGGTTAGGTTAACCCTAGCCCTAACCCTAACCCTAACTTACAGAAATTGTGTTGCAGGTGTAACTTGTATCAGTTAAAGGTAGCAGCCACATTCCAGCTAATATGCATGAAGTTAATTAACTAATAATGAACTAACAATTGTGCAGTAAAACAGACTACTGAGTGTTAGATTAGTGAGAAAGTGGAGTGAAGGAGTATTGCTTTAAGGAGGTATGCTACACCAGAGAAATTTGATATAGATGAAAAGAGGAGGATACAATATTTTGAAATTCAAAACTTTCAAATTTACTTTATTTAGTCAAAATATACAATTTTAGTTGAAAGTAATCTGCGAAATATTTAAAACCCCTGCTGGACTCGAACACGCGATCTACAGTTCAGCAATCGACGTGCTAACCTACTGAGCTACTCAGCTATACAAGAATTTTTGAAACAAATCCACCATGTTTTAAAAGGAAGTCCGTCATTATGACGATGTAGAGTACCTCCTTAAGGAAATATAACTAAAAAGAGGGGGGAAAATCAAAATCTTGTACATATTTTTAAAGATTGTAGAAAGATATCGACGACATATTGGTTTACCAGTAAGATGTCTCTATTCACATTGTGGGTCCAGTGTGTTTTCCACCTGCATGACTGTCAATTGAGTTGGACAGTTGATTTAATTAGTTGTTTGTTTGGTTGGTTTTATGTGGATTTTGTTGAGTGTAGAGTCGGTCAAGAGTGTTGATAAATACTTCCATTGCTGATCAAATTAAAATGTCAGCTGGAAACAAAGAAAAAGAAAAGGCGGTGTCCTCAGCAAAGGATAATAAGCTTAATTTTGTAGCAAGTTTACCCATTTCTAGCACACCTAAAGTTCAAACAACAGGTGACCCAATGAAACCAAAGGTACGTGTTAGATATGAATTTCCACTCAAGCCTGAATTTAACATATCTTTCAAGCAAGTAGGTGAAAAACAGAAAGTTGGATTAAAATTGCAGCATGGTTTTGAAGAATTTCATCTTTTGATAGGACAGTTGGAGTATAAGTACGATTACCAAAAGTGGAATTAATGCCAAGTTCGTTTAAAATACAGTTGTAATAATGAGCCTTACAAACAAAGATAATGTTGTTTTTTTTTGTTTTTTTTTATTACTTATGACATTTTTATTTCCCAGATCTATCACTATGACATATAACAAATAGACCAAACGATAGAAGAAGAAAAAAGTGTGGAAAGCTGCCAGGGATGGAGCCCTGACTAAGATCCACCTAAATAACAATATATATCCCCTATTACATCTCACAGGATGTAGAAGAAGAAAAAAACTAAGAGAAATACAAGATTATATAAAATTATATGAGAACAAAGTTATACAAATATAAATACATCATTTCTAGAGGATATGAATGTATTCCGTGTCAAATACCCAAAGGACACTTCTCACACTCCAAAAAGTCAGTTTTGACCCTGGGTAGTCATGTAAAAGGGAAGGCAGATCATTTCCCTTTACTTTATTTGTACATGACAAAAATAGTATGTCATACAATTTGTAATATAGATATATAAGATTATAATTTTTTGTTACAATACTATCAAGAATATACGAAAACTATACCTTGTTTAATCTTTTGTATACAGACACATTGAATTCAAGGATTCCCTTTACATGATTTCGAATGTCATAAGATTGCTCTTTTTTGTTTAGTATCCTACAATACATTTCATATTTGTAAATTTTACATGCAATTAGTGATAAAAGATTATTTAAAAAAGATTGTTTTCTTATTGACCCCCCCCCCCCCCAAGAACAATGTTTTCCCATGAATCTTGAAAATTCAATGTTTTCTTAAAATTTTTCCAAATGTCACAAACATTTTTACATTTCAGTACCAGATGCTCATTATCCTCTTTTTCCTTACACAGTGAACATAAATCCGTATCAGTAACTTTCCATTTCTTTAACATAACTCGGTTGCTGGTTAGATTGTTCAACAACTTTAAATTGAAATCAGCAATGTGGGTATCAAAAATATTACATATTTTTTTGTTTACATATTGCACTCCAAGACTGTTTTGAAACATTGAAGCTTTTAGAATAAAAAAATTGGTGTAGAGGAGGTACAAATTTCTTATCTTGATAAATATCATAGAACATTTTACTTGAGAAATCTTTCACACGTACAATTCCGTGATTTAGCAGTAGAAAGTATGAATTATATTTTATATGTACATTTTCATATATTATATTTTGAACATCGAAAGGTTGTAGTAATTTTCCTATGGCATTTCTTACAATATTATATTCACAAATCCAGTTTTTCTTGCAAATCAATTTATCTGCAAACCATTTCATCGGCTTAATACCATTCTCATCCACTACGTCATTCACGTATTTCAGACCACTCTTTAGCCAAGATTTTAGAAATATAGGTTTATCTTTAAATACCACAATATTTTTCTCCATAATGGTTCCCTTAGTCTATTGTTCAAACAATCTAGTCTGTTACTACCCTTGCATTCATTACAAAATGCGAACATTTCCTTGTAAAACAAAGGAAATCCATCCATTATCCCATACTGTTTGATATTAGGGATATTAGTTTTACTTAAATAGTCAAGATCATAATTGTTTTCTAAATATATGCTATTCACAAAATGGTATAATGATTTCTTTTATTTAATATTTTCTTAATCCATGATATTCTTAAAGATTAAATTTTTGATAAGATATCTACAGCTCCAATGCCTCCACTAATGATACACACTGTAGTTCCAATTAATGTATTTCTTTTTATTCTATCTCTCTTATTCCAAATGAAATTGTAAACAAGTCTTTGAATTTCCTTGATAATGTTTGAATCTGGTAGGTTTAATATCGAAGCTATATATATAATTTTAGATATTACAAGACTATTAATTATGCAAACCTTGCCAAAAATGGTTAAGTTTCTTGTTTTGCAACAGTCAAAAAGTTTCTCTACATCGCTGGTGATTTTTGTCCAATTATTTCTCAGGCACATTTCCTTATCACGGCCAATATATACACCTAATGCATTTACACATGAAACATTTACATAAACATTATGGATTTTCTTAAATCTGTTTTTTAAAGGTCCAGTTAATATGCATTCTGTTTTTGACATATTTAATCTCATACCCGGAACATTACTAAAATTACTTATCACCTCGAGGGCCTTCTTTAAAGACTTTTCATTTTCCATTGGAAGGGTAGAATCATCGGCATGCTGTATTATCTTAATGTCTTTTTCCATTCCTTCTTTTTAAAACCCATGTATGCTGGGATTGTTTCTTATTGAAATTCCTAATATTTCAGCCACAAAGAGAAACAAGATTGCTGATTCCGGACATCCTTGCCTTATGCCCCTATGCATCATGCAGGTTTTGGATATCCGTCAATCATTTTTTATTCTGAAGATTGGATTTGCATATAAGAAGTGAATCCATTTAATAAAATGTTCTCCAAAGTTAAATCTTTTCAGTACTTCAAACATAAAATTCCACTCAATTGAATCAAAGGCTTTCTGAAAGTCTAAAAATAAAAGTATAAGTTCTTGATAAGTTCTTGATTATTTTCTTCACAATAATAAAAAATGTCCAAACTTAATCTTGCATTTAGTGCGATATTTCTTCCTTTTATATAAGCCGTTTGATTTATTCATATCAAATCATCTAGCAGGTTTTGTAAACGCCTGACAAATACAAAAACTATTATTTTATAGTCTGTGTTGGTAAGGCTAATGGGTTTATAATTTTCTAGGTTTTGGTCCTCTCCTTTCTTATAAATTAATGTAATCAATGATAATCTCTGTGTAAAAGAAATTGTATTTAAAACAAAAATACTTTGTAAAACACAATAGAAATATTGTTTTCTTTCTTCCCAGAAATATTGTTTTCTTTCTTCCCAGAATGTTTGATAAAATTCACGTGGTATTCCATCCATACCAGGAGATTTATTGGTTTTCATATTTAAAAGTGCCTCTGAGCATTCCTGGAGTGAGAGAAATATTTCTAATTAATTTTTCTCCTTATCTTTCAATGTGAATTCTAAGTCTATAGCATTTAAATATTCGTTGACATCCGTGGTTTTTATATTATTTGTTTTATATAAAGTTTCATAGAAATTACACATATTGTTTAGTATGTCATCATCATCAAGTATGATATCACCAGTTTCTTCTCTTAAAGCTTTAACTACATTATTTATTTGTCTTCTCTTTTCTAAATTTAAGAAGTATGAGGTATTCTTTTCTCCAAGTTCTATCCAATTGGCACTAGACCTAACCAGTGCACCTTTTACTTTTTTATCTACAAGCTTTGATAATTCCTTTTTTAAATTTCTTTTTTGATTCATGTCAATATTACCCGCAGGTAATTCCTCATTTTTTCTGATTTCCGATTGTAAATAGGCTAACTTACTTTTATATGATTTATCTATTTTCTTTGAAAAGTCTATACAGAATATTTTTATGTTTCTTTTTAGAGTTTCCCATGATTCATGCGGTTCTACTTCATTGAGAGTGTAATTTGATAGACATAATTTCATTTCTTCGACAAAGACCTGGTTTTTTATCAGCAAGACATTAAATTTCCAATAGCCCGGTCCTTTTAATTTTTCATTTATAATCAGACGGAACTGTAGACTTGTTGCTGGCTCGGGTTCCACTCTGCTGCTTCGAATTTGATATGTGTACCTGCATCTGTCTCGCCAGATTATCTAGCATGCGCCCGAGCTTGTTTTGACCGGGCTGTCGCTGCATAACGGTATGAATGGTCCCTACATTGTTTGGCCCCGTTCCCCAGTATGTGTCCCACTGATTTTGGACTCTAAAATCTCCCTCATAACTTCATCCCGAGAATCCAACCATGCATCGGAGACAAGGACTTGATTTCCAATCCGTTTTGCGTCGAGAGCAATCTCTGCATTACTTATGGATTCCGCTTTGTTGAGATCGCCAGAACGCATTGCTTTCACGTGTTGAAAAGCTTGTTCGGCAGACGAGTATGTTGCCCCCAAAATCTTCAGCTCCGTGGGGAAAAAGTTGTCCCGCAAAAGCCACCACGTCCTCCTGTTCTGTCAAATATAGTTTGCATTGTTTGAATCCCGGTGAATGTCCTGGCTCCTTGCAGATCCTACACCATGCCTCATACTCACAATTGTTTTTATAGTGATAGTCCGCCCAGCAGTTAGTACACTGCTTTTTTGTCTCCCTGATAGGTTGACCCTTATAAACGATGGTACATCTTAGACCCACACAGGTAGTAGTTCTTGGTAGAAATTTCCCGTCCATGAGAGACGTGTAGACGAACCTGTTACCATTATGGAAATCAGTCATCCTGTGAGAAATGCGGTGTCTGATCTTCTCTAGCTTGATGTCACTTGTGAGCTTTGCACCATGCCATGTTTTTCTAACATTTTTATTACACAATTGTCATCAACAGATATTGGTAGGCCTTTGTTAAGCACTCTTATCACTTTCTCATTCGAATTTTCCGTTCCTGCTGAATATGGGTTAGTATTGAAAACCTGGATAGATCTACTTCCCAGTTCAAAACCAGTGTTCACAATCTGCATTTTGCTTCCAGGCGACTAAACATAGATTCGCCAAAGGTCTCTGTCGCGTTGCACACAGTAAATATCGTTGACTATAGCACTGGCTGCTACTGCAATATCATAGTCCGATATATATTTGTTCTTTTCACTCTGAATATCCCTGTTTCTTAAGTGCACTGATTTTTGTGTACATTCCATGGCCATACGTAGAGTTGTACACGTCTGGTCGAACACACTTGGATTAAGAGCGTGAGCTGATCGTGAGTAGATACTCAGTATTCACAACATAAACACAGTATAAAACAAACAAAAATTCAGAAAAACACCACAAAAAGAATTTTCTGAGTCAGACTATATACGTTGCACACAAACGGCACATATTTTGTTTTGCAAAGCCCATATAATTATGCGGAGACTGTCAAAAACGACAGAGCAAAAATAACACAACCGTTCTTTACTTGCTCGTCACGTGACCTCCAAACAAAGATAATATTATTACAAGCTGGAACCAAACATATTCCTCATGTAACCTATCTAATTCTTTTATCACTTCTGGTTCACTAAATACAGAAGGATAGATGGTACGTACTTTTGTTTTAATATGGCTAATGCGAGATTTTAATATTCCTCTTATGCTTTTAACCCATTCTGACAATGTATCAATTTTTTCTTCTCATATTTAGCCCATCGTCTGGCATAATCCTAGACAAAATTCATAATAGAAATGAAGTTATGTTGCCAATTAAAAGACCGAGGTTCTCTGTATTTAGGACCTTTTAGAATAAGTGATTCGAGGTTCCCATTTTCAACTATATCAACATCACCAGTAATGGCATATCCAACTGGACTATAGTTGAAAGAAGATGAAGAACAAGATTACGTTGCTGGATTACGTATAAGATGGTTAATACGTATATTATATGTTGTAATCAATTATCATTAAACAGCTAATTAAAATTCATCAGCGTGCTTTAAAAAATAAAACTGTCATGATATCACGATACCGTAACAAGCAACTGCTTATGTCAAATATTTCTCTCTGCTCGGCTTTCTGCACGATCTTAATGGGTATGAGAATATGCGATTACTTTTAACGTTTCATTTGCAGTAAACGACTGATGTATTTTACCCATCTAGATACGGCAAAATTTCAGAGTGTTATGTTTGAGTTCTTCATTTAGAACCGATCGATCAAATTATTGGCTTTGATAATTATGATGTTTATAATAACCAATGAGATAGTTATATCATACAATGGTACGGCATGTTTCGCAGCTATTACAATGCAACGAACACCCGTTCGATATTTTGAAGTTTAAACAAAGATATTGTCGAGTCTGTTAAGACTTTATTGCTACAAAATCTCGTGCTTTACTGAAATTAACATTATTCGGAGAAGATTACCGCTTCGTAGCATGGACATGGACAAGAATGTCGCGTCGTCAGAATTGTACACACGAACTGTGATATGTACAAACTAGACGTGTGTTCTATATCTCACAGTAGAAGGTTCCCGCAGAAATAGTCACATGATTTAAGCTTTTACAAACTTTCGACGAGGCCTCGACAGGGAGCATAAATCGGTCGTGACAGATCCATATTTACCATGTTTTATCAACCTCAGAAAATTAACCGAGATATTTACTTTCTTTACTATAAAATATTTACTTACACTATTTGTTTCATGTTTACGGATGAATTTATTATTTGTAGTTGATGCAAGGTGAAGATAACGAACAGTGAGCAATCTCATAACTCCTATAAGCAATACAAAATAGATAGTTGGGCAAACACGGACCCCAGAGGTGGGATCGGGTGCCTAGGAGGAGTAAGCATCCCCTGTTAACCGGTCACACCCGCCGTGAGCCCTATATCCTGATCAGGTAAACGGAGTTATCCGCAGTCAAAATCAGTGTGCCAAGAACGGCTTAACAATCGGTATGAAACACGTCAGACAACATTTGACCCAATGTGAGATTGTATTAACGAACTAGATCGTTATAACGACCATAGAATTTACGAAATGCTGACTTCAATCGAGGCTGTTGAAACCCCTGTTGATATATTTATACACATGTACAACCGCCTGTGACACTTCATTTGCTTACATCATGTATTCATGCGCACTATATATAGTTTCTTTAAACGTATTGAGGGGACTCATTTCAATTACATTGATATAAAAATATCAACATATGATATGTGTTCAAAGCAATGAAGCTGTTAAAAAAAAAATCAAATTTTTTGAAGATCTGGCTGTACAGGAATATAAGATATTATACTGACACATAACAGTCTGTGGTGACGATGTTTTAACAATCTTACATTCTTATCATTCAGTGCTGGCTGTACAGGAATATAAAGTATTATACAGACACAAAACAGTCTGAGGTGACGAAGTTTTAACAATCTTACATTCTTATCATTCATTCCTGGCTGTACAGGAATATAAAATATTATACAGACACATAACAGTCTGAGGTGACATTGATTCAATAACCTTACTCTCTTATCATTCAGTACTGGCTGTACATGACAGCATAGGAGATTGGTATAGGCTGGGTAAAAATCTTTGGTACATCAAGTAAATCAAATAACCCATCCTCTGACATTACAAAGGTGAATTAAGAGTGATTACTTGGAAGTGATCTTACAATATAAATATACCTGGAAGTGATTTTACAATATAATTACATGGAAATGATTTTAGAATATAATTACCTGGAAGTGATATTAGAATATAATTACCTGGAAGTGATATTAGAATATAATTACCTGGAAGTGATATTAGAATTTAATTACCTTGGAGTGATATTAGTATATAATTACCGGAGAGTGATATCAGACTATAATAACCTAAAAGTGATTTTACAATATAATTACCTGGAAGTGACATTAGAATATAAATACCTGGAAATGCAATTAGAATAAGAGTACCTGGATGATATTAGAATATAATTACATTGGAGTGATATTAGAATATAATTACCTTCGAGTGATATTAGAAAATAATTACCTGAAACTTTCGGAATGACCTGGAATCCCTGTATTTTATCCCATGCTACACGTTTAAATTGCCATTGGTGTACAACAACACAAAGCGTCGTTGTAATCGGAAGACTTCGTGTGATTCCGTTGATGTCGGAATTTGTGTAGAAAGAGTTTTGACACGATATATATTTAATATCATAGTATCATCTGCCAGTCTAAGCACACATTAGAACACATTAGGAATCACATCTTCATATATTCAACTACTCTTTCGATCTGCTTTTACAAGACAATCAGGCATAGTAATTACTGATCACTGTTCTTCCCAGTTCACGTGATCACGCGCATGCACAGAGTGACAATGATTCCGATCCTACTTAAGGATACTTGAAATATAATTTTTACCATGGGTGTTCCTGATTTCTCAATTCACCATACACATCATACGCTGATGAGTCACAGAGAGTCTGTCATGTTCAGAGGAAGAGAAAATTCACAGTTGTACAGTCGTGTCGACATCGTACCTCTTAAAGAGTCGGAAGTTTGTATTAAAAGCAAGTGAAAATGACACGATTTGAATTAGCGAAGCACTATACAGTTAAATTATAAATTTTGAATGGGGAGATGTAAGGGACACGTGATATGAGTTATCTAATGGGTTTTAGAAACATGATGTAAATATTTATGTTTAGTGAATAAATCAGCGCAGACATATCCTTCCAATGTTTAAAGACATGAACTCGTAATAAGTAATTGTAATTTTTGTTAGTACAGCTATCTCGTGTACTTTAACTCAGTGACTTATATCATGGATACTTTTGGTAGGTGATTTCTGACATCACTTGTGAGTTCCGTTGATACATGCATTTGATAGTACATCATTATAAGTACTCTTACCAATCCTTGTTTCATTCTGGTTATTATCATATGATAAGTATTTATCATATCATTAGTAATGTCATTTGTACATGGTTAATATCAATAATTACTAGTTATCATATGATTTAAAAACACACCAAACCATTTTATTGATAATTGTTGCCTTACCCTGAATGTATTAGAATTTAAAGATGGTGTGTTGCCATGCTTATTTCTGTACCTATATAGTTATGAGATGTTATGTTGCTATGTATAAACAGTAATAGAATAACGTGTTGCTAAGTTTATAAGTGTATCAACAGTGATGAGATGGTGTGTTGCTCTGTCTATAAGTGTATTAACAGTCATGAGGTGGCGTGTTGCTCTGTCTATAAGTGTATTAACAGTCATAAGATGGTGTGTTGCTACGCATTAACAGTCATGAGATGGCGTGTTGCTCTCTCTATAAGTGTATGAAGAGTGTATGGAATGGCGTGTTGTTATGTATATATATATGTGTATTGACAGTCTTGAGATGATGTGTTGCTCTTCCTATAAATGTATTAATAATCATGATATGGCTTGTTGCTATTATTATATATATGTATAAACAGTCATGAGATGGCGTGTTGCTCTGTCTAAAAGTGTATTAACAGTCATAAGATGGCGTGTTGCTCTCTCTATAAGTGTATGAAGAGTCATGGAATGGCGTGTTGCTCTGTATATATGTGTATGACAGTCTTGAGATGATGTGTTGCTCTTCCTATAAATGTATTAATAATCATGATATGGTTTGTTGCTATGATTATATATGTATTAACAGTCATGGGATGGCGCGTTGCTCTGTCTATAAGTGTATTAACAGTCATGAGGTGGCGTGTTGCTCTGTCTATATGTGTAATAATAGTCATGAGATGTCATGTTGCTCTAACTATAATTTCAACAATAGGATGTACATATTCATAATTCATTCTAAAGTTTGTGTTATAAAAGTGTTTACGCTTTCCGCGAAAGCACTGAGGGGGGGGGGGGGGGGGGGGGGGGGGGGTAAAGAGCTCGATCTCGAAACGTCAAAAACAATTTCGTGAAGATATTCAACCAAAGGAGTATTATGATATCGCATAACCCCCTTTAGATCGGCCACTGAAAAGTGTTGATATTTTACACAGTTCTGACTACTTTCCTTTTATTTTTCAGATTTTTGCACACGGTACTTTAATATTTTGATTCCGGAGTATTTGGCTGTGTAAAGAGTTTTAAGAGATCGTATTTCCTGTACAGTTTCATTTCGCCTAAATCTCCAAACTTATGTTGTATGAATAAGTGGATCTAAATGACATACTTCCTTGCTTAGCTTTATATTAAGTTTGCAGAAACATTGCCATTTTCTTCGAATATAAGGAAGATATAATGCTTTATTCTCTGGAATAATATCAATATAATATTCGGTATTTTGCATTTCCATTGACACATTATTCAACACTGAATTCCAGTATGAATCTGAATTTCCTGTAACAGATCAATTTCTTCTGTGAATCTGCTACAACACTGATCATGATATAAAACACGAACAATATATAGTTAACCAATCCTATCGATATCAAACAAACATACTATTAGTATATACTCCCAAACAATGGACCTATACCCTACTATTAGTACATACTCACAATCAATGGACCCATACCCTACTATTAGTATATACTCACAAACAATAGACCAATACCCTACTATTAGTACATACTCACAAACAATGGACCCATACCCTACTATTAGTATATACTCACAAACAATGGACCCATACCCTACTATTAGTATATACTCACAAACAATGGACCCATACCCTACTATTAGTATATACTCACAAACAATGGACCCATACCCTACTATTAGTATATACTCACAAACAATGGACCTATACCCTACTATTAGTACATACTCACAAACAATGGACCCATACCCTACTATTAGTATATACTCACAAACAATGGACCCATACCTTACTATTAGTATATACTCACAAACAATGGACCCATACCCTACTATTAGTACATACTCACAAACAATGGACCTATACCCTACTATTAGTATATACTCTCAAACAATGGACCTATACCCTACTATTAGTATATACTCACAATGAAACTATACCCTACTATTAGTACATACTCACGATTTACCTATACCCTTTTATTAGTATATACTCACAAACAATGGACCCATACCCTGCTATTATTATATACTCTCAAACAATGGACCCACACTCTACTATTAGTACACAATCACAAACAATTGACAAATACCCCACTACTAAATGTAGCACATATTCACATACAATAGACACATACCCAACTATTAGTACATACTCACAAACAATAGACCAATACCCAACTATTAGTATATACTCACAAACAATGGACCCATACCCAACTATTAGTATATACTAACAAACAATGGACCCATACCCTACTATTAGTATATACTAACAAACAATAGACACATACCCAACTATTAGTACATACTCACAAACAATGGACCTATACCCTATACTCACAAACAATGGACCTATACCCTATTATTAGTACATACTCACAAACAATGGACCTATACCATACTATTAGTACATCCTCACAAACAATGAACCTATATCCTGTTATTAATACATACTCACATACAATAAATCTATATACTACTATTAGAATATACTCATAAACAATGGACCTATACCCTGTTGTTAGTACATACTCACAGTGAACCTGTACCCTACGATTAATAAGCACATATTGCATTAACAATAGTGTACACTCCTCAATTAATTCTTCTCTGCGTTGTGTAACACCTTCACTAGTGTACTGAGTAGAGAGATTAACAATTGAAAATTATTCTCTGTGTTGTGTAACACCTTCACTAGTGTACTTAGAGAGAATAAAGGAGATGTTCAAGACAGTATTTATCATCAACGTCAGACCCGAGTCATAAAATACATCCAGTTGTTCATGAGTAAAATTGAACAATTGTATTCTTATTCCCAAAATATAACGCTGTCTGTCATCGCAATGAGATGGATAGTATTATGGCTTATAATACAGTCACCATTCGGTTAACAATATATAGTTAACCAATCCTACCAATATCAAACAAACAATGTATATTTACTAATAGTAGGGTATACATCTGGTACAATAATTAACAGTTATTCTCTCCACTAAGTACACTAGTGAAGGTTTTACACAACACAGAGAATAACTAACTATTGCTCTCTCCACTAAGTACACCAGTGAAGGTGTTACACAACACAGAGAATGATTAGCTGTAATTTTCTCTACTAAGTACACAAGTGAAGGTTTTACACAACACAGAGAATAATTAACTGTTATTCTCTCTACTCAGTACACTAGTGAAGGTGTTACACAACACAGGTGATAATTAGCTGTTATTTTCTCTATTAAGTACACTAATAAAGGTGTTACACAACACAGAGAATAACTAACTGTTATTTTCTCTACTAAGTACACTAGTGAAGTTGTTACACAACACAGAGAATAATGAACTGAGGAGTTTACAATGTTGTTAATGCAATGTATGTTTACTACTAGTAGGGTATATATCCATTGTTTAAACCTGTTTACCCTGTTCTGATGATACAACCCTACTTGCTTAAATTGACCTTTTCCACACTACACTGTATTTAATGTGCGATGTAAAGTTTGGCATACACTACATTTAGTAGTGGAATATTTGTCTATTGCTTTTGAGTAAGTACTAATAGTAGGATATAGATCTATTGCTTTTGAGTAAGTACTAATAGTAGGATATAGATCTATTGTTTGTGAGTATGTACTAATAGTAAGGTATAGATCTATTGTTTGTGAGTGTGTACTATAATTAGGGTATAGGTCCATTGTTTGTGAGTATGTAGTAATAGTAGGTTATAGGTACATTGTTTGTGAGTGTGTACTAATAGTAAGGTATAGGTCCATTGTTTGTGAGTATGTACTAATAGTAGGATATAGATCTATTGTTTGTGAGTATGTACTAATAGTAGGATATAGATCTATTGTTTGTGAGTATGTACTAATAGTTGGGTTTATATCCCTTGTGTGTGAGTATGTACTGCATTTAGTAGTAGCGTATAGATCCATTTCTTGTGACTATGTACTAATAGTATGTTCTATTGTTTAAATCTGGTTACCATGTTTTAACGATACAACCTTGCTTCCTTAAACTGGTCTGTTCTACACAATGCTATAGTTATGTGCGATATCATATTTGGCATACACAACAGTTTTGAAATAGCTTATTGCCAATAAAGTTTAATTTCCCGTTGATATAACACTGGTTTTCATATCTATAGTGTGTGAATAAGTGAACCGAAATGAGACACTTTCCCCGAGGTTATTTCATCTTCAAATTTCAGAAAATATTTCGATGTTTAAGGACATCTGCAAATTACTTGGCACACCCCATTACCAAGCATCATCGTTGTGTGGGAGTGTGTTTTTATTCTAATTTGTCATATACTGTGATAAAATCTCTCATGCAAATACACAGGTTTTGAGATATAGATCCACCCCACAACATTAGTGTTCATGTGGTCAAGTATCAAACTCTCATTGGTCCTAGTGATTGAGCTGTATTGAAGTAATTTTACCAGAAAATTTGAGAGAACAAATTCAGAAATACGTAATGACAGAGAAACATCTGATATATTATATACATTTAAGTACTGAGTGGAAAGTAGTTATTTAATTATCGACGTGTCTGTATAAGAGAAGGGCGGAAGTTTAAATTATCCAAACCAAGCAATAGGTTCTAAATCTATATCAAAGTCAAAGAGAGTGATTGAATTATTTTATATTGATAAAAGAAGTATGACCCTAAGACAAGCACCCGGCACTGACATTGAAACACATTGATAACTTCGACACGTGAGACATGACACAGTGTCCCTAGATTGGATATCCTTTATTTTCTCACAACTTCCCCAGATGTGTATATCATTCACAGTGTCTTAAACAGCACACGTGATTACCGTATCACCATGGCGTGTGCCCTGTGTGGTGCCGTCAGTGTCTGCAGACTGCGGGTTAAACATTTTTTAATGATGCAACGAAATGGAAAACTTTTTATGAATGAAACTGAACGGATGAAACATCGATAAACCTTGTTAACTAAATTAGTTAGAGTTATCCCTCTTTGTACATGTGTATCAGTTTTGTGTATCATGTGACATCTTCAGTGTAGATTGTGATGTAACTGATTTTTGTGTAGATGAATTAAATGTCGCTCAGTTAACACATGCATTAGTGATCTCTCCGCGCTCATAGAGCCCTCATTATTTATGAGTTAGTACGGACGAAGCGAACCTCATAGACTAAGTGAAAGGTGAAGATAACAAACAGTGATGTTTTTCGTCTTATCTTTACAAATTCAAACCGACCCGGCAACCACTCTTGTTTTTGACAATTTCGATTTACAAAACTGCACGACAATATTCATTAATTATGCAAATTGCAGTTCTGTAGCTTCCCGGTCGTAAGCATTGAAATATCAGACCGAGAAACTGTAGGAACAAGTATGAAAGGTGAAGATAACGAACAGTGATCAATCTCATAACTCCTATAAGCAATACAAATAGATAGTTGGGCAAACACGGTCCCCTGGACACACCAGAGGTAAGATTAGGTGCCTAGGAGGACTAAGTACCTCCTGTCGACCGGTCACACCCGGTTGTGCAGTAGACCCCTTAGATTCTGTTGCGTTTAGGGTAAGTTAACTCATGTAAATTAAAATGGGCCTTAAATCCAACAAATAAGAATGTGATGCTCTAGGCACTTTGATATTCTATGATTTCATAGTAAGTGGTACACTTTGACGGCCCGTTTGGCGCTGGAATTTGTCTTGATGCGAGAGTCAATAGTGAATTTTTTACCAAGTAGAACTTTTGAAAAAAAAATCAGTCACAACTATATTCTTTGTAAAATTGGAAGTAAAATATACGCAACACTACCCTTAGGTATCATGTCCTGTAAAGTAATACAGTAATTACCATTTGTTTTTCAAGAAAGCTCAACTCGCTGTTACAAGTGTCCCATGCACATCGTTTTTGCCATATTTCATTCTATGTATTTGCATTTTCACCGCCTCAAACATAATGTATCAAATGACCCGTCGCTTTCTTACTGATAAAAAGCCGCTTAAGATGTGTATGATTGGAGGAACGATTATTTGGAGCTTATCAACAGTTAATGTAAAAATCAGAACTCGTATAATTCAAAGCGCTGTTGCACTTCCTATCATAGAGCAAAAATAGAAAATATTATCTGGACATCTTCTGCATTAAGAGAAATGAATTAAATATTCATTTTAATGGAAAGAGAAACACACCGAGTTTTGAAATGTCATCAGAACAAAGTAAAATATTCGTTATTTAAAACATATATCTGTATACATAATCATTTTGTGGAGATATTCTCCTTAGTTTCAAAAGCCGTTCAAAGTTTAGATAAAGATAAACAAGGACTCGTTTCATTAAATGATCTTTTAGTTTTTTATATTTGTATATTCATTATATGGTTGAAATCGTCTGCAAAGATTTATTATGTAACAAAAATCATTATATTTCATCAAAATGAGTAGTTCCATTTAGCTTATTCTCCCACATTCTATGTTTTGCCATTGAAAATGTTTAAAATATGGAGAGGCCCCTTTTAAATCTTTATTTGCTTTGCTAGCCAGGGTTCTTTTCACAATGATTTGAATATGATACGAGTTTTTCTTGTGCATGATATATTTATTTTAAAACCTACAAAGAAGGTGTTGCACGTCTCATGTTAAAATTCCCTAAAGGTGTTGCATGAAAGATCGAAAGAATTAAGTTATTCAAATATATGATAAAACCAATTGAAACGTATGTCTTGATTCAATAATTTTTGAAAATAAGTTTAAAGGACGTGTATTGACAAAATTAGCCAAAATATTTCGAGTTTAAATCAAGCAATTAGCGATTTATATGACTTTTAGCGTTAAAATGGAGGGGTATCCCCGAATTTCAGAAAAAACTGCCTCCGTGCAACTAAATAAATTTAGGTGAACATGTTCTTCGAGTTTTCCTCCAAAAAACTGTCGCTTTGAAATTTTGTTTCACGAGGGCATTTTTTTTGGAAATTTATAAAAATGGAAACTTCACTGGTATTATTTTCAACTTCACCTGTACGTTAATTTTCCTTAGTAATGTATGCTCTACTGCGTGGATCCAGTGGGTAACGGCGTTGACTCATGTATGTGAAGACGTTTTCTGTTTTTAAAACGACCGGGTTCGACTCCCTCACGAACACATTTTTTTTTCTTATTACGTTTTCCATCTAGATTTTTTTTCTTAATTGAAACACGCTTCTAGGTTTCATGTCAAATCTCGGTTTATTACCATGTGCCGAGTTTGAAATAAGCTTCCAACCTGGACACTGTTTAGCTTGAGAATAGGAATCCCAACAAACACGCCGAATACAGTATGCAATACCTGTGTTTTAATAGTCAAGATTGCTAACGAGAACTCGTATGTTTTTCTGAATGAAAGTTGTTGACAAAGGCATGGTGCCTTTTACGAAAAACCGTTGTGAACTATGCAACGCTTTGGAAGAAAATTTTTAAGGCCAAACAAGGTAAATTACCGTTAAACAGTTTGAATTTATATGTATCCCAGTAGCAAATTGCTATGTTGAATCAAATTTTACAGGTGCATGTACTTCGAATAATGTTGAACTTTATTAAATATTTTGTTTTGTGGTCAGAGTCATGTACAGTTGCCAACTGTTGGTTGTAAAAAATAATACATACGAGTATAAGAACGTTTGGACTGTAATAGTATAGAATATTAAATATTAATACACTCGTAACATGTAGCCGATACTTCTGATACTCAGAAAAAAGAAGACAATTTAATTTTTACGATTTCAAAATTTCTCTTTAGTCTACATGTATAATGTATTGACGCATAAAATGTATTAGGTTTGCCCTTAGTACTGGGGAATCCTTCAGGTATTAAATGGCAAATACGCAATGAATATAAATATGAATGAAGGTCAGTTCTACGTCACGAGTGCTGGCACGGAGCTCCGATTAGGGAAAATTCCCGCTTCGGTGCAACACCCTCTTTCAATGTTAGTGAAATGAAATAGATTTTGGCTATATTTAGCTCTAAAACTTCATAGTTATTTCGGATTTCAAACATTTCGGTTGAGCATCACTGAAGAGACATTATTTGTCGAAATGCGCATCTGGTGCATCAAAATTGGTACCGTATAAGTTTTACATTTGCTAGATATTCACTGTATAAATGATTATCTCCCCTGTGTAAGCAGATTATGGCTTCCTTCCCTGTTTTCCCTATACTTATCAATGCTGTATTCTTTGTTGGAATTATCAAAATGATCACTGTCCGTTATCTTAACGTTTTTCATTATATAATTAATATCATTATATTTATAGAACACGAGTAGTTTCTTTGCCTTATTCCTCCCACATTTATCATGTCTCGTCATTTTGAGATTATGTACAGGTATTTTGCTGGTCGGGTTTCTGTGAAATGAAATTATATTATAAAGATATTCATTGGATAATTGATACATCATTTCTTTTGTCTAATAAAGTAATAGTGTTTTCAATGTTTTCCAGTACCCCTTGCTTGTAGTAAGAGGCGACTTAATGGGACCGTCCTTCAGATGAGTCCGCAAAAACTAAGGTCCCCTGTCCCAGCAGCTGTGTTACGATAAAGGTTCGATAAGCGCCGAACATATATAGCCCTAGATTTTGCAACTCTTAACCGCCAATGGTGATGTTTCCGACTTTTTTAATGCTCTGTTTCAGAATATCCAAGGTAAAAAAAAATCACGCTTGATTTTAATGAGACAAAGGGAAATAACTATGAGTAAACGTGGCACTGTACATGTATCAGTGGCGGTACAGATATCTTCTTAAAATTGATAGATATCTTAAGATATTAAATCATGTTTTACACATAATGCATGTTTAGAATATAAGTTTTGGGCTTTTACTGCTTTAAAACTACCGTGAGAGAGAGCACATATCTCCCACCCATGTTTATCTGCACAATGCGGAGTAACAATGTTTTTCTCTAACAAACGTGCTATGAACAAATGTATTTCCGGTCAAATGTTTACTGTGTCTGTCAGAGTATATACAGTAATATTTGGGCCAATACATTAATAGATAGTTTCTCAGACATCGCCCATCCGTAGAAAAAGCACTGCGTGATTTCCCCCCTAATTACTAATAGTTTATTTATGTAAATAACTCTTGTAAATAGAAAATTGGTTAAGCACGGATTCATGGATATACTAGAGGTGGGACCAGGTGCCTTGGGGGAGTAAGCATTCCCTTTCGACCGTTCACACCCGCCGTGAGCCCTTTATCTTGATCAGGTAAACGGAGTTATCCATAGTCAAAATCAGTGTGCCAAGAACGACCTAACAATCAGTATGAAACACATCAGACAGCATTTCACCAAATGGTAGGTTGTATTGACGAACTAGATTGTTGCAACGACCATATACATGTAATTTGCGAAATGCTGACTTCAACTGAGACTGTTGAAACCCCTGTACCATTAACTTGTTTGTCTGTAGCTTGCCTCGATTTAAAAACTGACCATACGCAGAACAAGCTCTTGCGTATCGAATGATTTGAGTTTTATAAACACCAGATGCATGTGATAATGGGATATTGCTGCATATTTAAGGAAATTTAACGACTGAGAAGCTGAAATCATCCCCTTTGTCATCAAATTGAGTTGTTAGTCTGCTGTCACCCTAAATAATAACCATAAATAAAATATATAAGTACGAAGCAGATGTGGAGGACTCTGTGGTGTATTTTATTTCGAGTTCACAGGGATATATCAACTCGACATATGAATTAAAATGGTTATTCTTAATAGATAAAGCATCTTGGATATATCTAAATGTTGAGGTGAAGGTCACATTAATATATTTTTCATCTTATATAGAAGATTTTGAAAAAAAAGCTTCATAAGAATAAAACAACATCCTATTCGACTTTTGACCTAAATAACAATGGGGAGGAGGGGTCATTTACGTCTAACAGATGTCAGTGTACCAAACTTTGTGTCTTCCAAGTAAATGGTTCTCAAGATATTATCATATCCAGTTTGAGCTTTGATCTATATTGTTAAAAATCAAGGTAATCTACATCATTGGAGGAGACCAAGTGAGACGTTATATTTGTGTTAAAGAAATCGTTCTCAAGCTATTGAGCGTCTGATGTTTCATTATGTTCAGTTCGATCCTTAACTTTTGACATTGTGATCTCAAACTCTCTATGTGTAGAACCAGTGTACTAAGCAAAGTATTATCAAGATATTGAATGGGGAGTATTTGTCTATGCCCAATCTGATTGTATAACGTTGTGACCTGAAAATACATAGGGGACATATATTTTGTGGAGGAAATTATTGTACCCAGTTTGATAAGTGTCAAGTAAAGGGTTCTCTCGAGTTTGAGCAAATAAATCTTGACCTCGGAGTTTATCCTGCACCAAACACGAAAACTCCAACGTTATTTCTTAAATCTA
Source organism: Ostrea edulis (assembly GCF_947568905.1). Taxonomy (NCBI): domain Eukaryota; kingdom Metazoa; phylum Mollusca; class Bivalvia; order Ostreida; family Ostreidae; genus Ostrea; species Ostrea edulis. Next base: position 74,403,452 of record NC_079172.1, on the reverse strand, counting down.
CGCTATGATGCAAATTGAGACGGGAATTCCTAACGATTGGTCCTGTACTTTCCTTTCATTCTTTTTTTAATTTCAAGAATAGTAGAAGGGACATAATACTCTTTCTTCTTCATTCCGGTTTATTTTTTCCTTTTTTTAACCAAGAAAAATAGACAGATTAACACCAGGAAAATATTTGTGCATTCATTTTGACAGATGTTTCCCTATGGGTCGTCAACATATTCTCATCAAATAATTTATTTTACCAACATTTAAACACTTCCCATCCTATTTTTTACGTTCACTTTTCCATGGTGAAAATTGAGAGGATTTTTGAATCCTTTTCCAAATAAGAATGTTTCACGGGTTTGTGAAGAGTTTGCTAAAAGTTGGCTTTCCTAAAGTTAGAAGACATGCATAAGAAAGATAGCCTATGTTTAGCAACATTTATATAATTGAAATCATTTGATAGAAATTATGCATGCATCATAGAGTGTATCTAGTAAATATTTTACATGAAGTCAAGGAATAATATATAGTGAAAAATTAAAGCTTTGAGCAATGAATCACAAATTGATGTTAATGGTCAACACATCATAAACAGGTGAGTTCATGCAACAAAGGGCTGGTAAACTTTAATATATTTCCACCATCACTGGCTAAGGAAAGGTAATCAATATCCATTATCATTAGATAAGGAAATATAATCATTGTCCACCATCACTAGATGAAGAAATATAATCAGTGTCCACCATCACTAGATGAGGAAATGTAATCAGTGTCCACCATCACTAGATGAGGAAATGTAATCAATGTCCACCATCACTAGATGAGGAAATGTAATCAATGTCCACCATCACTAGATGAGGAAAGACAATCAATGTTCACCATCATTCGATGAGGAAATGCAATCAATGTCCACCATCACTAGATGAGGAAATGCAATCAATGTCCACCATCACTAGATCAGGAAATGCAATCAATGTCCACCATCATTCGATGAGGAAATGCAATCAATGTCCACCATCACTAGATGAGGAAATGTAATAAATGTCCACCATCACTAGATGAGGAAATGTAATAAATGTCCACCATCAATATAATAGGAAATGTAATCAATGTTCACAATCACTTGGAGAGGGTCCACAAAAATAAATACCAGAACAGTTGTCTGATGGAAATGTAATTTCTTCCATAAGTCTGATGTTCTCCTACCTACAAAATAAAAGGGAGCAACATCTCCATTCTGTAATTATCTCTCAACAAGTACACATGAGTCAGAAATGACGAAATTATATCGCACATAACAATACACTAAAGTTTGGATTATTTTGTGTGTACATTTACCTATGAAAAACTTGAAACACAATGTCTAAGTGTACCTCAACTTTTGATCTTGTTACAGGATTCAGGAGCGTTCTCGTCATCAGGGTGGAATTTATATGACTTCAGGTCTGTATCATCTAGGTAATCTGAAGTATAAGCAGAATAAACCGATCACAGAATGAAAATAAAACTCGTCATAGAAGAGTATAATTATAAGTTCAAACCAGTTTTAAACAATACAATTTTCTATCTGTGGTCACACTCAACATAAATTGTACATCAAACAATAATCACATTTAGATAGAGAAATCACGGCGGATGTGATGCGGGAACACAGTGATTGTGTAGGTTGCAATTATAACAAACACTGTAATTATAAAACTAAACACTACCTCTAATTATAACCCACACTGTAATTAAAACTAAACAGTACCTCTAATCATAACCCACACCGTAATTAAAACTAAACATTACCTCTATTTATAACCCATATTGTAATTAAAACTAAACACTATCTCTAATTATAACCCACACTGTAATTAAAACTAAACACTACCTCTAATTATAACCCACACTGTAATTAAAACTAAGCACTACCTCTAATTATAACCCTCACTGTAATTAAAACTAAGCACTACCTCTAATCATAACCCTCACTGTAATTAAAAGTAAATACTCCCTCTAATTATAACCCACACTGTACTTAAAGCTAAACACTACCTCTAATTATAACGCACACTGTAATTAAAACTAAACATTACCTCTATTTATAACCCACAATGTAATTAAAACTAAACACTATCTCTAATTATAACCTACACTGTAATTAAAACTAAACATTACTTCTACATTTACCAAAAACACTAATTTTATTGATAACACATAGTGTAATTAAAATCAAGTATTCCTTCTTATTATTCCTCATACTACAACTACTCAAGCATTTTTCTAATTTATTAAAACCCACATTGTAATTAAAAACAAACACCACCTCTAATAGCAGTCATCACTAAATTAAACCTCATCAGTAGTACTCTACACTGTAATGAAAAACACCACCTCTAAGGCCAAAAAAAATAATATGTTTGTTTCAGGTCGCCTCCGATTTCAAAAAAGGGTCGGTAGGTAGGCTTTTTATTTATTTTTTTCAATATATTTTTTTTTCAAATAAATATGTGCCTTCAATGAAAATTTGATAGTTAAAGTTGTTTAATGCATAAAACAATTGGTTCAGAGCACAATGTTTAATTCACAATATGCACAGTATGTGATTGAGTTTTGATATACATTTACAATAAATATCTTAGCATATTAAAATTGTCAGACATCATATATGGAGCAGAAACCGTACGCATTTTTAAAGGTGGTACAGATTATGATAAATAGTTTATTATTCATAAACATTGTCATTTGTTTGTAATCAATGTGTCAGCTACTTCTACCCAAAACACAATATTCAACCACATACACAATACATTTGACAAAAAGCATTGTATAGTATATAGTTCATACAATATTTATTAGGCTAAAGACTACCCTTGCACTTGGTTTGAGTGACTTTGTACATGTACATATTCTCATGGAAGTCCTATACTTCCACCGAATAGTTCTTTATAATTACTTACATGCTTTGACATACTACAAGTAATATATAAACATAGTTTAGGCGTTCAGTTAATTTCGTTTTTGAATAAATGATTCGTGGCTTTGAACACTCTGTACAAGTTACCAGTGAAGGGATCTTTTACCCCTTGAATCCAGGGGCCAGGGCCTTCAAGTTTGGGGAAAATAGCGATATTTGATTGAAATTGGGAAATTTGTTTTATACAAATGAATAAGAAAAACAAGCAAAAAGTTAACCATTTGATATTTTATTATCAATGTGGCTTAAACAAGCTTTCATTTCCGGTCTTCAGCAAAGAAAAAATTGTCATAAATGTTTTGCAACAGAGTGACACTGAAGTTGGATGGCCCCTCATGGTATATTCTCATCAAACCATCCAATTTTGGAATTTTTTGGCATCATTTTGGGAAAAAAATCTACTTTTCAGCATTGCCCATGATTAGGAATGGGGCCTAATTTCGGCACTCTACCAGGGATTTATCAGCCTATTTTGGGAAACGCCATTTTTTCATTATTGGGAAAATTTAATCGACAATTTGCTGAAATTGGGAAAATATATTAAATTCCAACATAACCTTTAATTTTCACAGAAACACAACACAGTGTTAACATGGTCAGACCGCATCAGCAAATTCTAATAATACTGTCCAAAGATATGTGTTTACAAGTCTATTAATGCATGGAGTGCAAATAATATTCATTGAGGAAAAGCCTCTCTCTACAGAGGCAGTAGAGACATGAACAATGCAAAGAAGTTCCAGGAAACAGAATGCACGATTTGCGATTAAAAAACAACGCAATTTTTTCAAAATTTTATTTTCGGGAAGGTTTACCCGCAAATTGGGAAAATTTGAGCCTACTTTCGAATATCGGCCCCTGAGAAGGTACTGATAAATCCTTGTCGACAGACCCTAAAAAATCCCCGCAGTGCACGGGCGTTTTAGGTTGAAAAGAGTGAAGGATCATTAAATTTTCTTCATATGTCGCAGGAACTGCTACTGGATCCAAGTGTGAGATAAAGAATAAAAACGTTCGACTACGAACAGGGTCTAGACCCGTTTGGTGCTAGCCCTCACTTCACGTCCGCACGACTGTCCACCTTAAAATCTTCGCCTTGAATAGGTCGCTTAATATCGATTTGTGCAAGACAGTTGTCATAATATAATTGGGGTTCTGACACTGGCATTTAGGTAACTTTATTGCCGACACCGAAGCAGCTTCTAAAAGATGTGCCGCCATTGTTGTCGTCGGTATTGTTAACTCGTACCAAAATGATTTCGGGTAATAGTTCGTACATCGATAAATTGAAATCGGAAAATTGAAGAAAAAAAATATAGGGTCGGTGGATATATTTAGGGTCGGTCGGGCGACCGGAAACGAACATATTTTTTATGTTGGCCTAATAACAGTTCTCACTAAATTATACCTCATCAGTAATACTCTACACTGTAATGACAAACACTACATCTAATAGCAGTCCTCACTAAATTATACCTCATCAGTAGTACTCTACACTGTAATGAATATTCTTCTGATTTAATTAATTATTCATTATCCATACATAATAACAATGACAGGACTGAAATAAACCTTGCCTGCTGCCCAATCCCATTCATTTACAGTATTGTTTTTAGTTACATAACAATGACAACATGGAAGCAATAGTTTATGATCGATTTCTCCGCAGAATATTGTGTTATCTCTGCTATAGAACAATAAACTACAGTACCACTAGTACCTACCAGTCAGAGAGTACCTCCTCTGTATAGATCTGACATAGTAGAATAAATTACAGTACTACTAGTTCTTACCAGTCAGAGAGTACCTCATCTGTAGATATCTGATATAGTACAGTAAACTACATCACTACTAGTACTTACCAGTCAAATAGTACCTCCCCTGTATATATCTGATATAGTACATTAAACTACAGTGCTACTAGCACTTACCAGTCAGAGAGTACCTCCTCTGTATATATCTGATATAGTACAATAAACTACAGTACTACTAGTACTTACCAGTCAGAGAATATCGTCTCTGTATATATCTGATATAGTACAATAAACTACAGTACTACTAGTACTTACCAGTCAGAGAGTACCTCCTCTTTATATATCTGATATAGTACAATAAACTACAGTACTACTAGTACTTACCAGTCAGAGAGTACTTCTTCTGTATATATCTGATATAGTACAATAAACTACAGTACTACTAGTACTTACCAGTCAGAGAGTACCCCTTCTGTATATATCTGATATAGTACAATGTACTACAGTACTACTAGTACTTTCTCTTCAGAGAGTATCTCCTCTGTATCAATCTGATATATTACAATAAACTACAGTACCACTAGTGCTTACCAGTCAGGGAGTTACCCATCTGAATATATCTGATATAGGACAATAAACTACATAAGTACAGGACATACCAGTCAGAGAGTGCCTCCTCTGTATATATCTATATACAGACAGTGTGTTGTATGATCCGACCCAGAGAAGGTGAGTTTTATTATCATAGTCCAGACTGTATGGTTTGTCTATCCCGTTCGGTTGTGTCAATAACAGAGACAGGAAGTGACCATCCTTGTCAATCATCTGTACTGTGTGGGTGTTATCATCACACACCAGGATGTGTGACAGCACGTCTGTACAGATTCCCAGTGGTGATAGTGATGATCCTGATGGAGGTCCTGTGTAGGAGAATCGATATCTCCCCCAGCACTCTGTCACCACTACAGCACCACGGTTATAATTAATCCAATCGGACACAATGATATCACCGTTCTTATTCTCAGTGATGAAATGAGGATGACTATACAGCGTGTGACCTGTGTTGTCGTACTGAATGGTCAGAGTGTGATGACCACTACTGTTGTACCGGGTTATCTTGGCGGTATCTGTTTTATAGTTATACATTCCGATCATTAGATCTCCAGTGAACGGGGAGAAATACACACACTCTGGTCTCCATGGAGATGTATTTGCTAATAGTGTGGTATCTGATCCATTCTCTATAGACAGTTTGTTGATGTTATAATCACTGTCTATATAAATCAGTTCATCAGAACTGTCCACTGTGTGTACTCCAAACCCCGGTGATATACCTGTCACACGGTGTATAGTGACTCCTGTTGTGTCTGTCAAGATGGAATTGAACCAATCACATACCCATAACCGATCTGACGTCACAGGAGATATGTGTAACACACAACTAACACCTGTCACACAGACAGACGTGTGTAATACAGGTGTGGACGTCAGTTTCACACACTCGTCTATTCCTACTTGTCGTTTTCCTGTTGTCATTTGGATTTTTGTGATGACACTCAATAACTGACTAGGACTGTTCTTTATCTGGGAGACACGACTGGTCTTTATAAACAAGAGGAATTGTACCGCTCTGTTTGCTGATTGTTCATACCTGTCTTCATAGTTTTGTATGTGGGTGAGGTGTCTGTTCACTTTTTTCTTCTGTTGTTGTATTCTATCAATCAATAAACCTCTGTAACTTGTTTTAACATCACATACCACAGTGTCTATCAGATCCTACAGTCTCTGGGCTATTGTTGACATCTGTGATTGACGGTGACAGATTTGTGGGGGACAAGTTTTGATATCAGTTTGAATTCCTGCCAGGAGAACACGACATTTATAGAGAGTCTCACTTCTGATGTTGTCAATGATTTCTCGGTGTTGTTGTCGCTTTGTTTGATAGGCTGTTCTAATGTCCAGTATTTGGTGTTTTCGGTGCTCTAAACATCGGAAACAGACAGAAAGTTCACACGACTGACAGAACATTTCATAGAACCTGTCTGGATCTCTTGTCGGGGGATGTATCCAAACTTCTCACGGTAAATCACGACAGCATGGTTTTTAGTATGTAAATCAATGACATGGATCTCTTTACACCTTGAACACAGATCACGTTTACATGTGTTACAGTAAAACTCGGTGTCCCCCTGACATTGAGAACACTGTTTTACTTTATATTGTGTACTATCTCCTGGTGTGTCCATGATGTGAAGGATTTTGACTTGAGGAATATAATCTGGAACCAAACAAAGTCATAATGATGGAGATAGAGGAAAAATAATAAACATTGAAATATATCTGTTCATATCATCTACACGTATATATATATATATATATATATATATATATATATATATATACACACACAAGGGCTACATCATCTTAAATACCAATATTTTCGCCATATAAACATCTACGTACATTTACTGACATATTTTTTACTTCCACGAAAAAATGAATATAACGAACAATGATTAATCTCATAACAACTGTAAGGAATACAAAATTAAGACTTTTGCAAACGCCACCCCCCCCCCCCCCCCCCCGGAATACCAGACGTGGGATTAATTACCTAAGAGAAGTAAGCACCCTCTTTAGACAGCTCACACTATCCATGAGCCCCATATTTTTTAAGGTAAACGGTGTAATCCATAGTTAAATACAGTTTGTAATGAATGGCCCAACAATTAGTGTGAATCACATCAGACAGTATTTGTTCCTATGACAATTTGTGTTGGGAAGCTAAATCGCTATGAAGTATGATGGAATGAAATGTATAAGTCCTTCAAGCATTTTTGAAACTGACATTTCTTTTTTTAGGTTGTTTTAACAGTTTTCCGTACACGTCCGGATAACTTTAAACTTTTTATCCAGCTATGGATAAAACTACTGATACAAATACCTTTTGCTTTCCCTTAAACACGGTCATGCTGTAAAACATATTAATCTTCTTACTTATGATTATTCATGACCCTTATGGTTCTTGGGATTTTGAAATAGTCATCCTACTTATCCCTCTATAAAACTTAAGTCCACCACTCTGACATCACCCTACCTCTATAAAACTTAAACCAATCACCCTGACATCACCCTACCTCTATAAAACTTAAATCAATCACTCTGACATCACCCTACCTCTATAAAACTTAAATCAATCATTCTGACATCACCCTACCTCTATAAAACTTAAATCAATCACTCTAACATTACCCTATCTCTATAAAACTTAAGTCCACCACTCCGACATCACCCTACCTCTATAAAACTTAAGTCCACCACTCTGACATCACCCTACCTCTATCAAACTTAAATCAATCACTCTGACATCACCCTACCTCTATAAAATCCACCTTTGTGGTATCACCCTACCGCTGGAAACAAACAAAAAATCTACATTGCCTGGTAAAACTTGCATATTTAAAAAACATGATTAATCAGGACCCAGTTCAGTTTTAAAGATTTGTAGATCACGGAAGCTTTCATGTAAAGTTTTCATTTTTCTGGCAGTGGTTCTAAACAAGATTTTTCAAGATATTCCTTAGATATCTTTTAAGATATCATTGATATATCTAAAGTATGGCGTCAGTCTACAACATAACTACGCATCCCTATTCAAGTATCTCATTGTATCTAGAACACAACAGCGCTGCACAATACACTCGCCGAGACTAAGTTAACATACCTTTATTCTAACGCCTCACACTTCAAGTTTCTTATTATTTACGTAAGGGAACACAACATGGACACACTAGCACAGAAAATTATCACACATTCATCCAAGTAAGGACTGTATTATTTTTTTTACGACACAACAGTTCCTAATACTTCAAACTTTGCATTATAGATTTATGCGAGAGAATACTACTAAGTCACGTTAATAGCTCATGCAATCGCGCAGCAAAACATCACACATACAAGTCAGCATTGCGTTATTTCATGGCATCACAACCCTTCACACTTCAAGTTTCTTATGAATTACGTTTGAGAACACAACATAGGCGCATCATTATCTCATAAACTTGCGCAGAAAAAAAAGCGAGAAAGCAAATGTGTTATTCTATGACAAAACAAAACCCCACATTTGATTTACAGTGTAACTTTGTTTTCAATATCTACGTAAGGGAACATATCATCAGTCATTCAAGGAAACATTGTTATTCTATGACATAACTACGCCTCATAACAACGCCCCATAACTACGCCTCATACATCATGTTTCTTATCATTTACATTACGGAACAACGTCACAAACTTCACGTTTCTTATTATTTAGGCTTTTTCGAGAGAACACAGCATCCTTGCGTCACAGATTAGTGATAACCAACACGAACTTGTGCAAAAGCTGCTACAAACAACACGTTGTTGGTTTAACAATGAATACGAAATCACATTACCACAGCTATACACAAGTCAACATAACCAAAACACGCAAGAACCTAAACTCAACAAGCTGTTTAACATAACTATAAACAACACGCTGACTGTACTACACACAACACTCCATGGTTTAACATCACTCAGTAACAACACGCTGACGGTACTACACACAACACTCCATGGTTTAACATCACTCAGTAACAACACGCTGACGGTACTACACACAACACTCGATGGTTTAACATCACACAGTAAACAACACGCTGACGGTACTACACACAACACTCGATGGTTTAACATCACTCAGTAAACAACACGCTGACGGTACTACACACAACACCCTATGGTTTAATGTCACTCAGTAAACAACACGCTGACGGTAATAAACTCTATACTCCATGATTTAACGTCACTCAGAAAAAAAACCCACGCTAACGGCACCTAACATAACACTACACGGTTTAACGTAGTTGTAAACAACATGTTAACGGTACTATACACAACACTCTATGATTTAATCATATATTCGGTATCTTTCAGTGGTACATACCTGGTTAAATGGTTGAGTTTCATCCGGTCAGGAACAGCTAACTATGTAAATTGTTAAATCTCCAAACCGCACCCGACGTTTGAACGCAAACAAATGCTATCATAATTTAGAACTTCGCCTGATAATTACCATGGTAATGGTCTTGTTTTGGGTTTATTTATCAAGGATACTACCGGGTATTTTAAATACTCTGTCTGACTGATAGTTCATAGACAGATAACGAAGTTTCAGGTAGAGATGATACGAAATATCGATCCTGTCAACGTGGTGGTGGGTGAGAGATTGCGTGTAAACTGGTCACGTCCAGACAGAACAGTCAAGCAGTGATCCCTCTCCACATAATGGGTGTCCTCTGAGGTATCTACATGTGTTTAAAAGAAAGTCTACAATGAGCACAATCGATAAGACAAATTTTACACACAAAGATCACAAAAAGTATAAATTAGCTTAAAACATAGAATGTACATGTACATAATCAAACACCTCAAAGAACGCATTGCATGTTGATAAATATTCGATTTTTATCAAGATAAAAACATCTGTCAGAAATCATTTGAAATGGTGGGTTTTTTTTTCTAATGAAGAAATTTCATAGTTTCTGTTTTAGTTCTAAAACGATGAAATTCAAATCTTGCTATATTCATATTTCATTACGAGATTTTACGCGCTTATAAATGGCATTTCATTTGGATGTTTTGTGCCACTTTTGAGTGTACATTAAGAAGGGATGCAGACTTAGTACGCCTTTCTTCGGTTTTCCGAAGGAAGATGTGAGATATTGGGTAATTTGTTTTTGTCAACATGTATGTCTCCTGTTGTGGCCATACTGTTTTGTTCTTCATTTCACAAAACCCTCGCTCATAAAATTGCGAGTAGAAATAACATTGTAACAGCATATATAGTACACGACACGAGTTTTATAAATCCCACCTTAGTACGACCCCTGTGGAAAATTCACGGAGATACACCATGTCCTCCGTGTTCCACGGTGTGTGTTATTTGTGAATACACACAGCTTCTAAGAGCTTTGTTCTCACCACGGGCGCCTTGCGGGAGATGTGCAAATGTGCCGCAGGCTAAATAATCATGATAGGGTGGAATTCTAAGAAAAGAAAGAGTGTCGATATTTCTCCCCTGATACCTATATTGTTTTTCAGCATTTTGAGCCAATTTCAACGATACCAAACATAATATATTATGTTTTTGAGAAAACCTGGTTTTTAATTTTTTTTTCTTTTAATCTTCTAATCCCCCTCTTCATTAAAATATTCTTCAATTCTATGTTTAAATAATGCGTACTTGCAGGCAATTCCTGTTGTTTTGAATGTGAATTAGTATATTCAGTAATGAGAAGCATACATGTACAACATGAAAGGCGAAGATAACGAGCAGTCCTCAATCTCATAATTAATAGAAGCAAAAATACAAACCATCGAATGATTTATTTTTAAAATAAATTACATTTGACATATGTTCAATGACTTTGATAGAGATTTTCCTTACAAAATGTTTATCGGGGGTGTCCGGATAATGCAATGATTTTTGTACAGCAACAACTCTGACATCACCCTACCTCTATAAAACTTAAATCCACCACTCTGACATCACCCTACCTCTATAACACTTAAATTAATCACTCTGACATCAACCTACCTCGATAAAACTTAAATCCACCACTCTGATATCACCCTACCTCTATAAAACTTAAATCCACCACTCTGACATCACCCTACCTCTATAAAACTTAAATCCACCATTGTGGTATCACCCTACCTCTATCAAACTTAAATCCACCACTCTGACATCACCCTACCTCTATAAAACTTAAATACACCACTGTGACGGCACCCTACCTCTATCAAACTTAAATCCACCACTCTGACATCACCCTACCTCTATCAAACTTAAATCAATCACTCTGATATCACCCTACCTCTATAAAACTTAAATCCACCACTCTGACATCACCCTACCTCTATAAAACTTAAATCCACCACTCTGACATCACCCTACCTCTATAACACTTAAATTCACCACTCTGACATCACCCTACCTCTATAAAACTTAAATTCACCATTCTGACATCACCCTACCTCTATCAAACTTAAATCAATCACTCTGATATCACCCTACCTCTATAAAACTTAAGTCCACCACTCTGACATCACCCTACCTCTATAAAACTTAAATCCACCACTCTGACATCACCCTACCTCTATAAATCTTAAATCCACCACTCTGACATCACCCTACCTCTATAAAACTTAAATTCACCACTCTGACATCACCCTACCTCTATAAAACTTAAATCAATCACTCTGACATCACCCTACCTCTATAAAACTTAAATCAATCATTCTGACATCACCCTACCTCTATAAAACTTAAGTCCACCACTCTGACATCACCCTACCTCTATAAAACTTAAATCAATCACTCTAACATCACCCTACCTCTATAAAACTTTAAAATCCACCATTGTGGTATCACCCTACCGCTGGAAACAAACAAAAAATATATTTTGCCTGGTAAAACTTGCATATTTTAAAAACAAACATGATTAATCAGGACTCAGTTCAGTTTTAAAGATTTGTAGATCACAGAAGCTTTCATGTAAATTTTCTTTTTCTGACAGTGGTTCTTGACAAGATTTTTCAAGATATTTCCTAGATATCTTTTAAGATATCATTGATATATCTAAAGTATGGCGTCAGTTTACAACATAACTACGCATCCCTATTCAAGTATCTCATTGTATCTAGAACACAACAGCGCTGCACAATACACTCGCCGAGACGAAGTTAACATACCTTTATTCTAACGCCTCACACTTCAAGTTTCTTATTATTTACGTAAGCGAACACAACATGGACACACTAGCACAGAAAATTATCACACATTCATCCAAGTAAGGACTGTATTAATTTTTACGAGACAACAGTTCCTAATACTTCAAACTTTGCATTATAGATTTATACGAGAGAACACTACTAAGTCACGTTAATACCTCATACAATCGCGCAGCAAAACAGCACACATACAAGTCAGCATTGCGTTATTTCATGGCATTACAACCCTTCACACTTCAAGTTTCTTATGAATTACGTTAGGGAACACAACATAGGCGCATCATTATCTCATAAACTTGCGCAGAAAAAAAGCGAGAAAGCAAATGCGTTATTCTATGACAAAACAAAACCCCACATTTGATTTACAGTGTAACTTTGTTTTCAATATCTACGTAAGGGAACATATCATCACAGTCATTCAAGGAAACATTGTTATTATATGGCATAACTACGCCTCATAACAACGCCTCATAACTACGCCTCATACATCATGTTTCTTATCATTTACATTACGGAACAACGTCACACACTTAACGCTTCTTATTATTTAGGCTTTTTCGAGAGAACACAGCATCCTTGCGTCACGGATTAGTGATAACCAACACGAACTTGTGCAAACGCTGCTACAAACAACACGTTGTTGTTTTAACAAAGATTAAATTATAACAAACACGAACTCACGCTGACGCAATGTATACGGAATCACATTACCATAGCTATACACAAGTCACTGTTGATATGAACATAACCAAAACACGCACGAACCTAATCTCAACAAGCTGTTTAACATAACTATAAACAACTCGCTGACTCTACTACACACAACAATCCATGGTTAAACGTCACTCAGTAAACAACACGCTGACGGTACTACACACAACACTCTATGGTTTAACATCACCCAGTAAACACGCTGACGGTACTACACTAAACACTCTATGGTTTAACATTACCCAGTAAACACGCTGACGGTACTACACACAGCACTCTATGGTTTAACATCACTCAGTAACAACACGCTGACGGTACTACACACAACACTCTATGGTTTAACATAACTATAAACAACACTCTGACGGTACTACACACAGCACTCTATGGTTTAACATCACTCAGTAAACAACACGCTGACGGTACTACACACAACACTCCATGGTTTAACATCACCCAGTAAACACGCTGACGGTACTACACACAACACTCTATGGTTTAACATTACCCAGTAAACACGCTGACGGTACTACACACAACACTCTATGGTTTAACATCGCTCAGTAACAACACGCTGACGGTACTACACACAACATTCTATGGTTTAACATCACTCAGTAACAACACGCTCACGGTACTACACACAACACTCTATGGTTTAACATCACTCAGTAACAACACGCTGACGGTACTACACACAACACTCTATGGTTTAACATCACTCAGTAACAACACGCTGACGGTACTACACACAACATTCTATGGTTTAGCATCACCCAGTAAACAACACGCTGACGGTACTACACACAACACTCTATGGTTTAACATCACCCAGTAAACAACACGCTGACGGTACTACACACAACACCTTATGGTTTAACATCACCCAGTAAACACGCTGACGGTACTACACACAACACTCTATGGTTTAACATCACTCAGTAACAACACGCTGACGGTACTACACACAACATTCTATGGTTTAAGATCACTCAGTAAACAACACGCTGACGGTACTACACACAACACTCTATGGTTTAACATCACTCAGTAAACAACCCGCTAACAGTACTACACACAACACTCTATGGTTTAACATCACTCAGTAAACAACATGCTGACGGTACTACACACAACACTCTATGGTTTAACATCACCCAGTAAACAACACGCTGACGGTACTACACACAACACTCTATGGTTTAACATTACTATAAACAACACGCTGACGGTACTACACACAACACTCCATGGTTTAACATCACTCAGTAAACAACACACTGACGGTACTACACACAACACTCTATGGTTTAACATTACCCAGTAAACAACATGCTGACGGTACTACACACAACACTCCATGGTTTAACATCACCCAGTAAACAACACGCTGACGGTAATAAACTCTATACTCCATGATTTAACGTCACTCAGAAAAAAACCCCACGCTAACGGCACCTAACATAACACTACACGGTTTAACGTAGTTGTAAACAACATGTTAACGGTACTATACACAACACTCCATGATTTAATCATGTATTCAGTATCTTTCAGTGGTACATACCTGGTTAAATGGTTGAGTTTCATCCGGTCAGGAACAGCTAACTATGTAAATTGTTAAATCTCAAAACCGCACTCGATGTTTGAACGCAAACAAATGCTATCATAATTTAGAACTTCGCCTGATAATTACCATGGTAATGGTCTTGTTTTGTTTTTATCAAGGATACTACCGGGTATTTTAAATACTCTGTCTGACCGATAGTTCATAGCCAGATAACGAAGTTTCAGGTAGAGATGATACGAAATATCGATCCTGTCACCGTGGTGGTGGGTGAGAGATTGTGTGTAAATTGGTCACGTCCAGACAGAACAGTCAAGCAGTGATCCCTCTCCACATAATGGGTGTCCTCTGAGGTTTCTACATATGTTTAAAAGAAAGTCCACAATTAGCACAATCGATAAGACAAATTTTACCCCCAAAAGATCACAAAAAGTATAAATTAGCTTAAAACATACAATGTACATAATCAAACACCTTAAAGAACGCATATAAGGCTCACGGCGGGTGTGACCGGTCAACAGGGGATGCTTACTCCTCCCACCTCTGGTGTGTCCAGGGGTCCGTGTTTGCCCACCTATCTATTTTGTATTGCTTATAGGAGTGATGAGATTCACTGTTCGTTATCTTCACCTTGCATTGCATGTTGATAAATATTCGATTTTTTATCAAGATAAAAACATAATCATTTGAAATAGTTTTTTTTTTTCAATGAATAAATTTCATAGTTTCTGTTTTAGTTCTAAAACCACGAAATTCATATTTCATTACGAGATTTTACGCGCTTATAAATGGCATTTCATTTGGATGTTTTGTGCCACTTTTGAGTGTACATTAAGACGAGATGCAGACTTAGTACGCCTTTCTTCGGTTTTCCGAAGGAAGATGTGAGATATTGAGTAATTTGTTTTTGTTAACATGTATGTCTCCTGTTGTGGCCATACTGTTTTGTTCTTCATTTCACAAAACCCTCGCTCATAAAATTGCGAGTAGAAATAACATTGTAACAGCATATATAGTACACGACACGAGTTTTATAAATCCCACCTTAGTACGACCATGGTAGAAAATTAACGGAGATACACCGTGTCCTCCGTGTTCCACGGTGTGTATTATTTGTGAATGCACACATCTTCTAAGAGCTTTGTTCTCACCACGGGCGCCTTGCGGGAGATGTGAAAATGTACCTCAGGCTAAATAATCATGATAGGGTGGAATTCTAAGAAAAGAAAAAGTGTAAATATTTTTCCCCTGAAGCCTATATTGTTTTTCAGCATTTTGAGCCAATTTCAACGATACCAAACACTATATATTTTGTTTTTGAGAAAACCTGGTTTTTAATTTTTTTTTCTTTTAAACTTCTCATCCCCCTCTTCAGTAAAATATTCTTTGATAGAGATTTTCCTTAAAAAAATGTTTATTGGGGGTGTCTGGATAATGCAATGATTTTTGTATAACAAGTACATACATGTACCATGCGAATTCCTAGGGTCTTCGTCACATTATAATTTAATTCTTATTGTATCCTTGTCTCTGATTGGTCAAATAGAGAGAGAGAGAGAGAGAGAGAGAGAGAGAGAGAGAGAGAGAGTATTGGTAATCATTTATTATCATATACATTAATGTATGCAGATACAGGAAGTTGAAAACGTTCAGTATAAATCTTGAAAGTGCAATTTTTTTTCTGATTTAAAATCCATCCCCTTTCATTCTGATATTTTTTTTTATTTCTCATATTGTTTTCTTCACCCCCCCCCTCCCCCCGCCCTTCGAAAACGACGTTACGTGCTCAACTGTCTATCTCCCTCTCAGTCAAAAATTAGACAAATACAAGCTATACTACAACATCATTAGATTTACTGGATAATTCTTCGATTTAACCTTCATAATACATGTTTATGCAAGCGGACTATCTAGGTATTTTTCCGTATCTTCGCTGGCCAAGATTATTCGTCCACGAAGGCACGGTTGACCCAAAATACATTTCTAGCGGAGATGAGATGAATTTTTAAACCTTATGTTCTAATTCGTTACACTCAACCGAACATAAATAACTTATCCCATATATAGCAGGGGTGGATCCAGGAATTGTGGTTACGGGGGGCACCACTTTATGAGACAGAGAGTCTGGGGGCGAAGCCCTAGTGGGGTCCCAGGGGCGCGAAGCCCCCGGAAGCTCCTGGATTTTACAGATTTTATAGGGCTTGAAATATATCTCCTATTTAGTGTTTTGTACTATTTTTTATCATTTTTTATGAGGTGAAATTAATAAAATGACGCAAATTTAAAGGGTTTTGAAAAAAAAAAAGTTCTCCCAATAAAGTAATTCAAGAAATCAATAGATTTTGTCATTTATTTCTCCGGTAGTGGAAGAAATTATTGCTTCTTACATTGTTTAGTACATTTTCCTAAACAAGATACCACGATTTACCTTAAGCTTGAAAATTTTAGGGGAGGCGCGCGCCGACTGCGCCCCCCCCCCTTAAGTCCGCCACTGAATAAACACAGTGTGTAGGTACAGAAGCGCTCTCAAGAGTGCAGTTTATTGACGTCTATAAGTATATATATAACATCTTCTTAGAAAAAATACATCTTCTGTTTTCTACAATGAGAAAATAAGATCAGTAATAAAACAATTCATAAATGCTTTGTGGGTGGGTGGGTGGGTGGGTGCCATGTCAAAACGCACAGGAAGAGAGCCTTCGAATGGGGCCAATTCCTTACTTGCAAAATCACGAGAAGCCGTGCTTCTCTAATTCAAATACCTGTATAACAGGTAACAGAAATTTAAATAGAAACCAATGAAATTTGGTTTCCGGTAAATATATAAACAAAACACGTGTACGATATACACACGTGTAACTATAACTACAATAAATACAAGTATTATGTTATAACTGACCAAAACCTAGTGCGTTTATTTTACAACTTTCATTCAGAAGACGGGCAAGTTTGTGAGTCACTGAATAAACGAGAAAACGTCTGCATATTTATTTCAATCGTTGTCAACTGTATACATTGTGATATTTCAAGACTACATGTACTCAATTGAATTTATTGGATCGAATCACCATTATGTAATGGTATACAGAGATATAAAGACAAAAATCTGTTATATATACATTTAGTAAATAATACATGCGTGTAATAAAGTATATTAATCAAGTTAGAAAAAACCGTGTTATCATTAATGCGAAATATGGGCATTCTGGGTAGGGGTACATATTTTATTTATTTTCTTAATGAAAGCATAGAATTTTCTAACAATCCCCCCCCCCCAAAAAAAAAACAAAAAAAACCAAAAAAAAAACCAAACAAACAAATCAAAACCTCCAGTATTTATTGTTGGACATGGTTTGTTTAAAAGTAAAGCTATTTCTAATTTTTATTTGTTTAGGTGATACAAATCTCATTGTTTGTTCACATTGCATCACAGTTGAGTACATAATGAAATTCGTCTCCAATATAAACATGTATATAGGAGATCTTAATTACATATTCCTAATTACAATGGAACTCATACGTACTGCAAGTACCATGAAACAATGTACCGACGAGTGGTAGGAATAACACAGATGTTTATATACAGGATGTCGAGAATTTGGGCGTTTCATAAAAAGGTGTGAACGTCTGCAGGGAAGTCTACATACGGATATGTACCGAAAACACCAACGTATCATTAAACAGCAATTACAAGAATTGAGTGAAATATAGCTAATTTCTAAACAATGAATGGGATGGGGGCATGCATGTTGGCTTTTTTTTTTGGTGAATCATTTCGGAAATGTTATACTTGATAGTATCATTTCTTTGTTTTATCACACGTAGGTACACGGTGGCATCGGCGGAGGAACCGGTGACATCCACGGATATGCGCTGTGGCATCTATGGAAATTCTCCCTGGACTTCAATGTCTAGCTCGCGCGGAAAAATAGGATTTCCAAGGTGCCGACAATTTTAAAGGTCCATCGTGTTTGGGGCATTTTCTTCCACCGCGTTGCGTGAAACACGCATAAAACTCGTGCCGTGTACTATACTTACAAAAACACTAGAGATAACAAAAAGATGAAAACTTAAATTCATAGTGAAAAAAAAACCGATAATTACATGTACATTCAATTCTTATATAATACTTTAGAAATGCAACCGCATATCTTTAAACATCAAATCTAGTATAATGTCCTGCTCCCTCTTCATAATGACATGTGCATCACATTTTCAAAAATTAAAAAGTCATAAATGAAGTATTGAGATTTCCACTTTAAATTTGATCTTTCGTCCTTTACTTCATATATTTATTGAAATGTTCTAGTGACAGTAAGTGCCAACGATGATACATGCTGTGGATTCTAAAAAATTCTAAAGAACTTTTAGTAACTTGAAATCGCAGAATTTTCCCCAAATCAATAACATTAAAACCTATGACTTTTCAACACTATACACGACCATTCCTCACTATAAATTAAAGACTAGACTTTTTGATATCATAGACAGTTGCTTCTTCAACAAAAATGGAAAACGGAAATATTCATATCTAGTGATCAGTCATTCGAAAACTTACTTTGTTAAACACCACTCTGATTCCACGCACAAGTACTCTGAAGTTGAAATAAAAACTATGCTAAAGTTCCTCATTGTCGATATCTTCGTGGTATTTGGTGATCAGGTTTTCCAACAGTATGTTGGAATTCCCATGGGTACGAATTGTGCTCCTTTGTTAGTTGACATGTTTCTATATTCATATGAAGCAAAATATATTCAAAAACGTCTACGTGAGAAGAAAAAATCTCTCGCTTTGGCCTTCATTTCGATATATTGGTGACGTTTTGTCTATTAACAGTTTCCAATATTTATGTAGCAATATTCCATTATCACCTGCATATGGTGTTTATATATCTCAACTGATTCGATATGCAAGAGCTTGTTCTGCGTATAGTCAGTTTTTTAATCGAGGTAAGCTACTGACAAACAAGTTGATGGTACAAGGGTTTCAACAGTCTCGATTGAAGTCAGCATTTTGCAAATTATATGCTCGTTATAACGATGTAGTTCGTCAATACAACCTCGCATTGGGTCAAATACTGTCTGACATGTTTCATACCAATTGTTAAGCCGTTCTTGCACACTGATGTTGACTGTGGATAACTCCGTTTACCTGAACAGGATATAGGCTCACGGAGGGTGTGAGCGGTCGACAGGGGTCCGTGTTTGACCAACTATCTAATTTCTATTGTTTGTAGGAGTTATGAAATTGATCACTGTTCGTTATCTTCACCTTTCATCAGATTGTAGATTTTAAAAAATGAATTAAGATGTCTCAAAATATTTTCCCTGTGGTCTAGGTGAAATCACAATGAAATCTAAATAGAAAAGAATTCTGCAGATAAAAAATAACAACTGATTATGGGACGCAAACAATTTTTTCTGTTATTTGTTAATTTTATATGCATAAAGTATAGCTAGACGTATAACCCACATGCTAACCTATAAAAAGCTTACGGGGACTTCGACTTAATTTATGGTGGTCTCTAGCCTACAGCCCCCTAACAAATCTTGGATCCGCCACTGAATAATAAGACAACTATATGATGAAATGAATGCATGTTTAATACAAATATGAAATCCTAGTATGTACAAGGTTCAGCCTTCATCATATGGATTTGATGACTTACATGATTTGAATGTTTACATGTCTTGTAAAACACATTAATAGCTACATCCAGAAATATGATTTCTGTTTAGATTGCAACCCCAAAAGCTAAATTGCAGACACCCCTAACAGTGAGTACGTATTGGCAAATGAATATCAGTGGTGGATCAAGACATTTCAGAACGGAGGTGGGGTAGTACGGATGGTTGTCTGGAAGCCCTCAGTAGGTCCAGGGCAAAACTATGGGGGTGAACCCCCTGAAGCTACATTATTCTAACAAATAAGACACATGAAATGTCACATCTATATATACAATGTCTTTATAATATCTATAATGTATAAGGTCTGAAAAATGCCATGTAAAAGCTGTGAGAGGAGTTACACAAAGTAGATACCATGCTAAAAAAAGTTCAACTACATCATGTAAATGTAATTTTTTCTAAAAATGTTCGATCACTTCCAAAAGACAAATGTTCAATGCTTCCATAACAGCTGTAGAAAGTCCGAAGGATGTCAAATAAATGCTGTAAGAAGTGTTGATTACACAATACAGGAACCGCCTATTTTAAATGTTTAAAAATAACAAAATTCAACTACATGATTTTTTTTCAAAAAGTGTCTGATCACTTTCTCAAGTCACGTGCACATCTTCACTATATCCACAACAACTGTACAATGTCCAAGTTAGTGATGTGAGAAGAGTTGCTTACGCAACGTAGGTACCTTATTACAGGGACGCCCGTCCGCCCGGCCAAAAATCAAGGTTATTTTGACCTCCATTAAAGAAGGAATCGATGCATAGGATACGGTCATCAACTTGATAATTTACGGTTTTCATTTTAAACAACCGTTATTCTCGGTACGGTCATCATTCTGATCAACTTTGAGGTCGTTTAAATATCGTTTACTTTGCTTCAATCCCAGTTAAACAGAGTACCTGTAAAGTGCGAAACGAAATCGAAATGAAACAAAATCTACCGAAACGAAACGAAACCCACCGAATTACAGTTAGCTTAGTTAAACAACCAATGAGATCACAATTACAGCACTGTGCATTTAATCATCATCGTAAGTAACGGAGATTAATCGACAATTATTTAGATTCGTGAATGGGAAATGGTCAACTGTCATTTTATTATGACCGTAACATATACTACGGTCGTATGCTTGTACAGTGTTGTATAGAGAGGCACAAAAATAGCTCTACAAGCAAATTTTACATGAGAATTTTAAATGCATCTAATCGTAATATGTAGTAAATAGCAAGACGTGTGTATCAACTAAATAGCAGCAAGATATCAGGAAAAACATCAGAGGATAGAATCACAAATATGCCAACTATTTCATGATAAATTATTTTCAAATTGTTATACAGTTAAAAGAAGGTTCTTTGTATACATGTACTTGTTATTTACAATACATATTTCAATGTGAACAAAACTACGAAATTTTAGCAAGTAAAACTTTAAAATCTTCTATAAAAAGAATTTTAAAAAAGGTTATACAAACAATCTAAATGTCACGAAACACAAATTTTGTTATTTACGCATTTACTTAAGAAATAAATTCCATTTTCAAAAATACTTCATGAAAAGTATGCTGGCATGAGGCGTTGCAGTTCATGCCCTCATGTATTTTCAAAATTGAAATTCATTCGTTCTATAAATTTTAGATTCTAATTTCATTTCTTTCAGGATTCTAGCCGCTAAACAGACTTACTATATTTATCAAAAGGCATCCGCGTATTATTCAAATTCGCATTGCATTCATGAGGAAATGGCAGTTGGTAAAGATATTGAAAATGTAAATATAGAGGGAGGTAGTCAATAAAATCAGCATGTTGAGCATGACAGTAAATATATACAATTCTACACATCAATACAGTGTAAAAAAAAAAAAAAAATGTGTAGCATACATTTTCATACAGTTTATCCAGGTTTGTTTTAGCTCATATAAATGCTAAAAGCTCAATGAGCTATTCTGATAACTTTTTGTCCGGTGTCCATCCGTAAATGTTTTAATTTACGACTTCTTTACCAGAAATATAAGGTTGATTTCAGCTAAACTTGCCACAAAGCATGTTTGAATAAAGACGATTCAAGTTTATTAAATGAAGTGTCACGCCCTTTCTGGAGTGGAGATAATCAAGAAGTAGTTAAAAACTTGTGGCGTCTTTCAAAATGAACAAAACTTGGCATAAATTGCCCTTCGATGAAGAAGATTCAAGTTTGTTCAATTAAGGTTGATCGATCCTCATGTGATGTCATAGGTTTTTATTTCGCATAATAGAAATATATCATTCAGAGGAATTCTATTCACTGCATAAAATAAAAAATCTGGTAAACTACTGATACTGGAAAAAAATTATATTTTCCATAGATAATCAATTATTTATGATTTTAAAAATGTTGTCAAGGGCAATAACTTCTACGCTGGTATTTCTTTTACTGCATGTTTATTATACATGATTTCCCCAATATTCACATTTAATTATTAATTTATACATTTTTATGAATTATCAGGGTTTTTTTTTAAACTGTTGACATTTAAAATTTGTCATTTCAACAAGTTTTTATCTATTCTAATTATTCTGTATAACGAAAATGTGTGATTTTTTTATGTTAACATATAGTTCTGTTTTTGTATGTCTGACAGCTTTAAAAATGTGGCAACATACACTTTTTCTTTAGTTATTAATTAAATTTAACTATATTGAGTGGAAATTAATACAGTTTTTCCACTTTCAACCATTAATATTGATAAATCACATGAGAATCAATACACCTTAAAGGATCATATACCTTTCAAAGATAATCATAAAAAGACAAAAAAATAGGGTTGGGTCATTTAAAGAACCACTCGACCAGAAAAGTTGGATTTTACTTAAAAGCTTCCTAACATAGAGTAGATTAAGATTTCTTCAAATCGTGGTCCCCTGGGGGTAGGGTGGGGCTAAATAGGGGATCAATGTTTCCATGGTGATAAATAGGATGGATATTTCAAGATCTTCTTCTCAAGAACAACAGAGCCATGATTACTTGTATCATCAATATGCAAGCATTCCCAGGTAGTGCAGATTCAAAATTTGGTCCCTAAGGGTAGGGTCAGGCCACAATAGGGGATCAAAATTTTACATAGGAATACATTGGGAAATCTTTAAAAATCTTACAGCAGGGTTATGAATATTCGTATTGATATGTATCATACCTAGGTAGTGTAAATTGAAGTTTATTATTTTATCTTATTATAATTTTATTCATTTACAAAGCGCAAAATTATGATTTATTCAAATCAGAGCCCCCGGAGATAGGACGGAACCACAGTAGGGGATCAAAGTTTTAAAAGGGGACATGTATATAGAATAAATCTTCATAAATCGTCTCCTCGAGAACAACAGGTCTATGATTACTCATATTATCAATATGCAAGCATTCTCAGGTAGTACAGATTCAAATCTGTTCACTATTTCACTATTGTGGTACCCAGTGGATAGGTTGTGGCCATAACAGGGTATCAAAGTTTTTTGTGGGAATGTATAGAATAAATCTTTAAAGATTTTCTTATAAAAAACAACAGGGCCATGAATGCTCATTTTACTTGCAAACATTCCCAGGTAGTGTAGATTCAAATATGTTTGAATTGTGATACCTGGGGGTAGGGTGAGGCCACAGTAAGGGATTAGCATTTTACATGGGGATATGCAGGAAATCTATTCCTTTCAATAACAATACTCATTAATACGCAAGCATCTCCTAGTTATGCATATTGAAGTATGTTCAAATCACAAATATTGGGAGTAGGATGGGGCCACAATAAGGGATTAAAGTTTCATACGGGAATACTAGTATATAGGAAAACATCTTTGAAAATTTCAAGAACCAGGGAGTGGGGGGGGGGGGAACATGATTTAGTCATATTAATATGCAAGGATCTTCCGGTAGTGTTAATTCAAGTTTCATTAATTCAGAGGCCCCAGATGAAGAGTGGAGCCATAATAGGAGATCAAGTTTTGATATGGAAATATACTGGAAATTAATGAAAACTACTTTTTAAAGATGATTAGGATCAAACTAAATCATATCAAACTGCAAATATTCCTAATCTCTGTGGATTTTTAAAAGTCTTTATCATGTCCCCGTCTATCTGAAATTTGAACCTTGCTCGTAAGTTTTGAATGGTGAGTGATAGAGGTCTCATAGTTCATAGCTGTATCCCTTGTGGCAAGACCTTAATTTTGGTTTCAAAGTTTTTGACATGGTGACCTTACCCTTGACCTACTTTTCAGAAAATCTAGCCTAGATAGATGTGAAACTCAATGCTTCATTGCCATTTGAAGATGTACATATAGTCAGAACGTGAGGATCCAATTATTTTTCTAAAAGTTATAGTTATCCGATAGGCTTGAAACTTTGTACAATGCTTCATTGCTGTAGATGTGCATTTTGTCGAGACATGAGGATTCAGTTGTTGTTCTTAAATTTATGGTGGATCTAAGAGGGGTGTGTGTTACACCCCAAATCGTCGCCCCATCCCAAATCGTCGCCGGGGCGACGATTTGGGACAAGATTGCACTATCATTAGGGGTGACAATTGTGCACCCCAAATTGTCGCCCGTCCTTAATCATCGCCTGCTAATATTTTATTGACTTTTTAGAATAGATTACACAGAAGTTATTTTATTATAACCCCTCTTATATGCAGATACATAGTTTTCACTTGGTCTGTTTGTCTGTCTGTCCGTTCCCATATCTCTGGTGTTTGTCGACCTATTGCACTGTAATTTTGTATGTAGATTATAAGTGAGCCTCTGACATGCCTACCCCAAAATGAGAATTCTGGAACGAGAGCTTAAAGCACCGCGATCTGTGCACAATTTTCAGCAACTCTGCAAGATCTCTGGTGTTTGTGAACCGATATGTGGGTTACATGTGCTTCCCGTCACATGAAATTTCTTGATTGTGAGCTCAAAGCACCGCGAGCTGTAATCATAGCGAACTATTTTCGACTGTCACTGATGTTTGTGAACCCGATTGAGCTAAGTTTGTATGTAGGTTATATGGGGCTAAGCAATAGGTTTCCTTTATTTGTTTGTTTGCTTGTGTGTTTAGAGAGAGAGAGAGAGAGAGAGAGAGAGAGAGAGAGAGAGAGTTAAATAAACAAAACATATTGAGAAATAAAGAGGAAGGGTGGGCGTTTCTCGAGGTTTTCACGAGTGTCCAAACGGTGGGTGAGTGTCCAAACGGTGGCCAACAGGCATAATCCGAGATCACTAACAAATCTGCGGTGCACAAGACCTAACAACTCTATGTTCAGCAGAATGACCCTATAACAAAATGCAAAACGATTTATTGTTGGACACATCCACCCCCTCTCTCTCTCTGGAGGACTGGAAGGAAAAAACAATCACATAGATAACAATGACACCACCACCACCACCAAATATAATTCTTTCAATAGAAGCAAAACCGATACCCAGCAAAAACAAAAATAACAAAGTCTGTGATCATAATAAATATTTTAAAAAAATTATACAACAGAACAAGTAGAAGACGAATCGTGCCTGTAAGGTCCGAAGAACCCTTTGTGGTCATAGCTCGACCACAGAAGAAGAAGAAAGAGGAGAAGGAGTTAACAAACAGGGCCAGTTTGTATGTAAATGATGTTTTCAAATAGTTGCAGCAAGGGGTCGACAATTTGTGGTGTGAGGTTATGCCCAAACTGTCGCCGGCGATGATTTGGGGTGTAACAGGAGGTGGAGGATGTAAAATAGCTTGTGAAAATCTCCTTTATGACTTGTCGGATAGCCTTGACATTTTTTGCAATACTTCATTATCATTTAAGGATGTTCACATTGTTCTGAACCAAGGATCTAACATTTTCTTAGAATTTACAGTAGATCTAAGAGGTGGTCGAGCAGGAGCAGTGATTTTGCTACATTTTACAAGGGTCCTGTTGCTTTCGAATTGGAAAAAATTGTCGACATTTCAGTCAAATTGGGTAAAATCAATTTTATCGTAAATAAGTTTTAAAATCATATCAAAACATTATATTATCTTTATTTTACACATCTAATTTTCTTTAACCTTCTAAAATTTTCAACTACTCTATCCAAATCATCTTTCCCATAAATCTTTCTTAAGTCGTATATATAATTCACATCAAATGTTCATTTTTTTCAAATACATTTTTCTTTCATAATTTTGTTATTGGGAAAAATGCAAGCTAAATTGGGAAAAAAATTGACAATTTTTAGGTGGGGAAAGGACCGAAATTCCGACCCAAAATGGGCCTTAAAAATGACTGGACGTTAAACAACATACAATCGATCCTCGAACAAGGGTATGTTCACTTTCCTATTGGTACATTAGCATAACAGTCGTTGTATTTGTGTTATATACAACAATGATATCAATTGGTCACATCGATGTTGAATATCTTTTCTTCCTCAATTCACAAAGTGCAGTTCATAATGTAAAACTTATACGGTACCAATTTTGATGCACCAGATGCGCATTTCGACAAATTTTGTCTCTTCAGTGATGCTCAACCGAAATGTTTGAAATCCGAAATAACAATGACGTTTTAGAGCTATTATAGGCAAAAACAGTGTGCCAAAAAAGTGGAGTCAAATTCGTCTAAGGATAAGAGCTATGCGTGAGGGAGATAATCCTTCATGAATTTCTAAATTTTATAATAGCAATTAAATATACATCCGTATTTTCAATCTAGTAACGAAGTACTTAGCTACTGGGCTTACCTTTCTGCTCATTCTTGTCCCTCCATACCATAAATTAGATTAAGAGGAACTACACAAGTAACGATAAGAGGAACTATACAGATAACTACAACAGGAAATATACAGGTAACTATAAGAGGAACTACACAGATAACTATAAGAGAAACTATACAGATAACTATAAGAGGAAATATACAGGTAACTATAAGAGGAACTATACATGTAACGATAAGAGGAACTATACAGATAACTATAACAGGAAATATACAGGTAACTATAAGAGGAACTACACAGATAACTATAAGAGGAACTGTAAGAGGAACTATACAGATAACTATAAGAGGAACGATACAGATAACTATAAGAGGAACTATACAGATAACTATAAGAGGAACTATACAGATAACTATAACAGGAACAGATAACTATCAAAGGAACTATACAGATAACTAAAAGAGGAACTATACAGATAACTATAAGAGGAACTACACAGATAACTATAAGAGGAACTATACAGATAACTATAAGAGGAACTATACAGATAACTATAGAGGAACTATACAGATAACTATAAGAGGAAATATACAGGTAACTATAAGAGGAACTATACAGATAACTATAAGAGGAACTATACAGATAACTATAAGAGGAACTATAAAGGTAACTATAAGAGGAACTATACAGATAACTATAAGAGGAACTATACAGATAACTATAAGAGGAACTAAACAGATAACTATAGAGGAACTATAAAGGTAACTATAAGAGGAACTATACAGATAACTATAGAGGAACTATACAGATAACTATCAAAGGAACTACACAGATAACTATAAGAGGAACTATACAGATAACTATAAGAGGAATTATACAGATAACTATAAGAGGAACTACACAGATAACTATAAGAGGAACTATACAGATAACTATAAGAGGAACGATACAGATAACTATAAGAGGAACTATACAGATAACTATAAGAGGAACTATACAGATAACTATAAGAGGAACTATACAGATAACTATAGAGGAACTATACAGATAACTATAAGAGGAACTATACAGATAACTATAAGAGGAACTATACAGATAACTATAAGAGGAACTATAAAGGTAACTATAAGAGGAACTATACAGATAACTATAGAGGAACTATACAGATAACTATAAGAGGAACTATACAGATAACTATAAGAGGAACTATACAGATAACTATAAGAGGAATTATACAGATAACTATAAGAGGAACTATAAAGGTAACTATAAGAGGAACTATACAGATAACTATAAGAGGAACTATAAAGGTAACTATAAGAGGAACTATACAGATAACTATAGAGGAACTATACAGATAACTATCAAAGGAACTACACAGATAACTATAAGAGGAACTATACAGATAACTATAAGAGGAATTATACAGATAACTATAAGAGAAACTACACAGATAACTATAAGAGGAACTATACAGATAACTATAAGAGGAACTATACAGATAACTATAAGAGGAACTATACAGATAACTATAAGAGGAACTATACAGATAACTATAAGAGGAACTATAAAGGTAACTATAAGAGGAACTATACAGATAACTATAGAGGAACTATACAGATAACTATAAGAGGAACAATACAGATAACTATAAGAGGAACTATACAGATAACTATAAGAGGAACTATAAAGGTAACTATAAGAGGAACTATACAGATAACTATAGAGGAACTATACAGATAACTATCAAAGGAACTACACAGATAACTATAAGAGGAACTATACAGATAACTATAAGAGGAACTATACAGATAACTATAAGAGGAACTATACAGATAACTATAGAGGAACTATACAGATAACTATAAGAGGAACTATACAGATAACTATCAAAGGAACTACACAGATAACTATAAGAGGAACTACACAGATAACTATAAGAGGAACTATAAAGGTAACTATAAGAGGAACTATACAGATAACTATAAGAGGAACAATACAGATAACTATAAGAGGAACTATACAGATAACTATAAGAGGAACTATAAAGGTAACTATAAGAGGAACTATACAGATAACTATAGAGGAACTATACAGATAACTATCAAAGGAACTACACAGATAACTATAAGAGGAACTATACAGATAACTATAAGAGGAACTATACAGATAACTATAAGAGGAACTATACAGATAACTATAGAGGAACTATA
Source organism: Ostrea edulis (assembly GCF_947568905.1). Taxonomy (NCBI): domain Eukaryota; kingdom Metazoa; phylum Mollusca; class Bivalvia; order Ostreida; family Ostreidae; genus Ostrea; species Ostrea edulis. Next base: position 74,374,065 of record NC_079172.1, on the reverse strand, counting down.
CAGATAACTATAAGAGGAACTATACAGATAACTATCAAAGGAACTACACAGATAACTATAAGAGGAACTACACAGATAACTATAGAGGAACTATACAGATAACTATAAGAGGAACTGTACAGGTAACTTTTCTAGAAATATAAAGAGTTTATTGTAAGAGGACACCACAGAGATAATGGTTAAGGAACACTGTATAGAAAACAGCATAACGAAATCACACAGACACATGTACTAAAAACGTTTATTTTTAAGTTTGCAATAAAATGCCACTTTAACTATATGCAAGGTGAAGATAACGAACAGTGATCAATCTCATAACCGCTACAAGCAATACAATATAGATAGTTGGGCAAACACGGACCTCTGGACACACCAGAGGTGGGATCAGGTGCCTATAAATTTAAATTTCAAAACATCATTTATACTTAAACATTAACAAATTTTGCAACTACTCTCCGAAACGCTTGCTCCAGAGTTACTGCTTGCACCTTTAATACTGTTATATATTGAAGTCGAAGTCTGTAAGCTATAGCTTATTTGATTAGTAATTGTCGTACAATTAATCAAAAACCTACTTTCGTTTTCGATAAACTACCCCGAAATCACAGGCACTTGTTTCTGTAAATGACTTATGACCTCTGTATACTAATAACAACACAAGGTAACTAGCTTCAAATGACACCCCTGAGAATGTCGGCCTGTTGAGCCTCTAGGGAATATGCGATGCTAATGTATTTACTACCGTTGTATTGTACAATCATTCAACTTAAAAACCATGTATGACATGACTGCATTCATTGCCTCTTATCGCCGAAAACTGCAAACAAAAAATGGATTTTCCGTTTTATACCACGAAGTGCTATGTACTGATACCGCACAGAATACGTGGGCGATTTTGACTGGCTAGCACGCTCTTCTAAAATTACGTTTGGAATTCTTTAGAGTTATTTATAGAAAGATAGAGCATCGGAGATGAATTAAAAATAACAGGCAAAAGGATGATTTTAATGGTGACCATTAACCACAATTGATCTTATTTTATATAATTTAGTTACTAACATTAGGGGGGAAATGTTACAAAAAATAAAGGGGACTCCATCCCCCATATTTTTTTCCACAGACACCTGATAACTATAATCACCCCTTCTGATCTTTTTTTTTTTGCGGTGACAATACCTCCAAAATGTGTGGATTCCTTGTCTCAACCCAATTTCGATTGATGTAGTTGTTTCACGCTTTTCACAAGCTTTAGAGATTGGCCTTCTACTGGACTGGTATAATATAGAAAATACTTAATATAAACAGCATGAGGTATTTAAGGCTTGCAAAAAAGCAAGTTTACGATTACATAAATCGAAATTAGGATGGAATAGACGGGGAATCCACACATTTCTGAGAAATAATCGCCGCCCCAAAAAATCAGAAAGGGGGGGTGTCCATACTTCAGATGCCTGTGAATTTTTCCATATCGGGACAGATCCGTAATATTAGGGATGCGGGGAGGGGGTTCGGTCGGAGAAGTTGTAAATTGCACATGACTTGTTTAAATTTCCTGACAGACAATGATAAAAATATGATAGTCATGATAAAGACATTCAGAACCTTAATTAGTGTGTGCATGGGGGGTGGGGGGGTGGGTGGGTTATAGTGTTCGTCAATGCTGTCTCAATTTTTCCCCTCAGGCTGAGAGGGGTCATTCTTTGCTCCAGGGCTTTAATTCATAACTTTCAAGCTTACATGCATTAATATCTTCTCATTCACTACTACATAGTACTATCAAAAATAGTGGTGGGGCCATCCTCGCAATATATCTTCATTTGCACGCATGAAAATAACAGTTAATGTTAAGGGTTGGCCAGTCGCCTCCGAAAAACATTGATATGTGCCTGCAGCGTTCTTGGTACTTATGGTGGGTTTCATAAAACTTCAATGTAACAACAGGTACTTGTCACATCAATGCATATCACAAAGTCAATAACGCATCACTAAAAAAAAACTTTCCTTGCTCTATTTTACATACTTACAAATAATCTTTTATCTGTATTTTCTCTGACTTTCCATAGATCTGCATGAAACATGCAATTGGCAGAAATATTTCTCATACTAGTTAACGAAGTTGTATTTACAGTAAGTCATAATTTCATTATTATCTTCATCAGAAATGATTCCGACACGAAAATATTTTTAAATCTCCACTCGGGAGGTCTTAGCTTCTATCTTCTGATGACATGTAAAATCCCGAAACGTACGAACAGCTTTGGCTTTTTTGAGTAACTAAAAATAGCGTACAGTGTCTTCAATTCAAAATTTTTATTTTGTTAACAATGCAATTCAAGATTTTTTGGTAATAAACATCGTATCAATTTATTGTGAAAATAAAACAACGAGACTTTATTTTTCAACACAACGAATATACAATTTTCATTCTGTGCGGTATCAGTACATAGCACTTCGTGGTATAAAACGGAAAATTTATTTTTTGTTGCAGTTTTCGGCGATAAGAGGCAATGAATGCAGTCATGTCATACATGGTTTTTAAGTTGAATGATTGTACAATACAACGGTAGTAAATACATTTACATAGCATATTCCCTGGAAGCTCAAAAGGCCGACATTCTCAGGGGTGTCATTTGAAGCTAGTTACCTTGTGTTGTTATTAGTATACAGAGGTCATAAGTCATTTACAGAAACAAGTGCCTGTGTCCGAAATACCAAAAAATGAAAGGAAAGTGGCAGATCTAAGCCAGATTTCTTTCTTCTTTTAAGAAAACTTAAGATAATACGATATGAAGTTAATTAGTTGTTTATCGATATTTAATTTTGATTTTACAAAAGAAGTAAGTTTTGATAATTGTTGAATAAATATTTCCTAAATTCGTGATTTTAGTATTTGACCAGGTTTAAGAAAATTTCCAGAATGAAGCGAGGCAATAATTGCACTGGACAAAAGCTACCATAATAAACACATTCCCAATACTGAGTTTCAAATATTGAAATTATGAACAACCGTTCATTTGGTCTTTCGTCACCTATTCGGTATGACGAATAACGATTGCATTCGTAACGACAAATCATTATTTAATTTTTAAAAACGGAGAGAGGTAATTTATGTTACATAAAAAACATTTGATTTGGAGCTTCAAGTGACTTCTTAATAACCAAGTTTTATTTACTGTATATCATATCAATAAATATTATACTATAACTATTGTGCGCAATTATTCAAATATTTTTCTTAAATTTAGTTGAATTAAAGATATCTGTCATTCAATTAATGTGTGCAACAATTTGAACACGTATTAAAAGTACTTTCTCTATGCAATTCTATCTAACTCTCATTTTCCTCGCTTGCGCGGGGTTTCATCTATTATTATATAATAATCTATAGCAGATTTTTTCTGGCGAATTATTACTACTCTAACGATACCTTTATTTCAACAAATGAACATTGAAATTCTGATCTGTCAAAAAAATATATTCATGTTTGGATAAAAACAACACTACAAATTAATAATTTCATTTATTTTGAATTTCACTCAGATTGCAGTGAAACATCCATATTTACAAAACACATCTTTTTTTGTCGATCAAAATCTTTTATAGCCATTGAAGTCCTCAGTTTGTTTTCAGATATTCACATTACAGATATTGACATCAGCACCGTGTTCTACTAAATGTTTGACTATCTCAGCGTGTCCATTCTGTGATGCCATATTGAGCGGTGTACAATTATCATATCTACAAATATTGACATCAGCACCATGCTGTTCTAAATGTTTGACTATCTCAGTGTGTCCTTTCCGTGATGCTATAAAGAGTGGTGTAACATTCTTGTCACCACAAATATTGACATCAGCACCGTGTTCTACTAAATGTTTGACTATCTCAGTGTGTCCATTCTGTGATGCCATTTTGAGCGGTGTACAATTATCATATCTACAAATATTAACATCAGCACCTTGTTCTACTAAATGTTTGACTATCTCAGTGTGTCCTTCCTGTGATGCTATAAAGAGTGGTGTAACATTCTTGTCATCACAAATATTGACATCAGCACCGTGTTCTACTAAATGTTTGACTATCTCAGTGTGTCCATTCTGTGATGCGATATTGAGTGGTGCAATATTTCTGTCTCCACAAATATTGACATCAGCACCGTGTTCTACTAAATGTTTGACTATCTCAGTGTGTCCATTCTGTGATGATATAAAGAGTGGTGTAACATTCTTGTCATCACAAATATTGACATCAGCACCGTGTTCTACTAAATGTTGACTATCTCAGTGTGTCCATTCTGTGATGATATAAAGAGTGGTGTAACATTTCTCACATTACAAATATTAACATCAGCACCGTGTTCTACTAAATGTTTGACTATCTCAGTGTGTCCTTTCCGTGATGATATAAAGAGTGGTGTAACATTTCTCACATTACAAATATTGACATCAGCACCGTGTTCTACTAAATGTTTGACTATCTCAGTGTGTCCATTCTGTGATGATATAAAGAGTGGTGTAACATTTCTCACATTACAAATATTAACATCAGCACTGTGTTCTACTAAATGTTTGACTATCTCAGTGTGTCCTTTCTGTGATGATATAAAGAGTGGTGTAACATTCTCGACACTACAAATATTGACATCAGCACCGTGTTCTACTAAATGTTTGACTATCTCAGTGTGTCCTTCCTGTGATGATATAAAGAGTGGTGTAACATTTCTCACATTACAAATATTGACATCAGCACTGTGTTCTACTAAATGTTTGACTATCTCAGTGTGTCCATTCTGTGATGCCATATAGAGCGGTGTAACATTCTTGTCATCACAAATATTGACATCAGCACCGTGTTCTACTAAATGTTTGACTATCCCAGTGTGTCCATTATATGATACCATCAAGAGCGGTGTAACATTCTTGTCATTACGAATATTGACATCAGCACCGTGTTCTACTAAATGTTTGACTATCTCAGTGTGTCCTTCCTGTGATGCTATAATGAGTGGTGTAACATTCTTGTCATTACGAATATTGACATCAGCACCGTGTTCTACTAAATGTTTGACTATCTCAGTGTGTCCATTCTGTGATGCTATATTGAGCGGTGTAACATTCTTGTCATTACGAATATTGACATCAGCACCGTGTTCTACTAAATGTTTGACTATCTCAGTGTGTCCTTTCTGTGATGCTATATAGAGCGGTGTAACATTCTTGTCATTACGAATATTGACATCAGCACCGTGTTCTACTAAATGTTTGACTATCTCAGTGTGTCCATTCTGTGATGCCCTAATGAGTGGTGCAACACCTTGGCCATTACAAATATTGACATCAGTACTTTGTTTTACTAAATCTTTGACTATTTCAATATGTCCTTTCTGCGATGCCATAAATAGCGGGGTAAAATTTTCTAGAGCACAAATATTGACATCAGCACTGTGTTCTATTAAATGTTTAGCTATCTCATGGTGCCCATTTTGTGATGCTACATACAGCGGTGTAGCATTCTCGTCATTACAAATATTGACATCAGCACCATGTTCTATTAAATGTTTCACTATCTCAGTGTATCCATACAGTGATGCCGTAAAGAGCGGTGTAACATTATCATATTTACAAATATTGACATCAGCACCGTGTTCTACTAAATGTTTGACTATCTCAGTGTGTCCATTCTGTGATGATATAAAGAGTGGTGTAACATTTCTCACATTACAAATATTAACATCAGCACCGTGTTCTACTAAATGTTTGACTATCTCAGTGTGTCCATTCTGTGATGATATAAAGAGTGGTGTAACATTTCTCACATTACAAATATTAACATCAGCACTGTGTTCTACTAAATGTTTGACTATCTCAGTGTGTCCTTTCTCTGATGATATAAAGAGTGGTGTAACATTCTCGACACTACAAATATTGACATCAGCACCGTGTTCTACTAAATGTTTGACTATCTCAGTGTGTCCTTCCTGTGATGATATAAAGAGTGGTGTAACATTTCTCACATTACAAATATTGACATCAGCACCGTGTTCTACTAAATGTTTGACTATCTCAGTGTGTCCTTTCTCTGATGATATAAAGAGTGGTGTAGCATTCTCGTCATTACAAATATTGACATCAGCACTGTGTTCTACTAAATGTTTGACTATCTCAGTGTGTCCATTCTGTGATGCCATATAGAGCGGTGTAACATTCTTGTCATCACAAATATTGACATCAGCACCGTGTTCTACTAAATGTTTGACTATCCCAGTGTGTCCATTATATGATACCATCAAGAGCGGTGTAACATTCTTGTCATTACGAATATTGACATCAGCACCGTGTTCTACTAAATGTTTGACTATCTCAGTGTGTCCTTCCTGTGATGCTATAAAGAGTGGTGTAACATTTCTCACATTACAAATATTGACATCAGCACCGTGTTCTACTAAATGTTTGACTATCTCAGTGTGTCCTTCCTGTGATGCTATAATGAGTGGTGTAACATTCTTGTCATTACGAATATTGACATCAGCACCGTGTTCTACTAAATGTTTGACTATCTCAGTGTGTCCATTCTGTGATGCTATATTGAGCGGTGTAACATTCTTGTCATTACGAATATTGACATCAGCACCGTGTTCTACTAAATGTTTGACTATCTCAGTGTGTCCTTTCTGTGATGCTATATAGAGCGGTGTAACATTCTTGTCATTACGAATATTGACATCAGCACCGTGTTCTACTAAATGTTTGACTATCTCAGTGTGTCCATTCTGTGATGCCCTAATGAGTGGTGCAACACCTTGGCCATTACAAATATTGACATCAGTACTTTGTTTTACTAAATCTTTGACTATTTCAATATGTCCTTTCTGCGATGCCATAAATAGCGGGGTAAAATTTTCTAGAGCACAAATATTGACATCAGCACTGTGTTCTATTAAATGTTTAGCTATCTCATGGTGCCCATTTTGTGATGCTACATACAGCGGCGTAGCATTCTCGTCATTACAAATATTGACATCAGCACCGTGTTCTATTAAATGTTTCACTATCTCAGTGTATCCATACAGTGATGCCGTAAAGAGCGGTGTAACATTATCATATTTACAAATATTGACATCAGCACCGTGTTCTACTAAATGTTTGACTATCTCAGTGTGTCCATTCTGTGATGCTATAAAGAGTGGTGTAACATTCTTGTCATTACAAATATTGACAACAGCACCGTGTTCTACTAAATGTTTGACTATCTCAGTGTGTCCATTCTCTGATGCTATAAAGAGTGGTGTAACATTTATCACATTACAAATATTGACATCAACACTGTGTTCTACTAAATGTTTGACTATCTCAGTGTGTCCATTCTGTGATGCTATAAAGAGTGGTGTAACATTCTTGTCATCACAAATATTGACATCAGCACCGTGTTCTACTAAATGTTTGACTATCTCAGTGTGTCCATTCTGTGATGCCTTAAAGAGTGGTGTAACATTTCTCACATTACAAATATTGACATCAGCACTGTGTTCTACTAAATGTTTGACTATTTCAGTGTGTCCTTCCTGTGATGCTATAATGAGTGGTGTAACATTACTCACATCACAAATATTGACATCAGCACCGTGCTCTACTAAATGTTTGACTATCTCAGTGTGTCCATTCTCTGATGCTATAAAGAGTGGTGTAACATTTATCACATTACAAATATTGACATCAGCACCGTGTTCTACTAAATGTTTGACTATCTCAGTGTGTCCTTCATGTGATGCCAAAAAGAGCGGTGTACAATTATGATATCTACAAATAGTGACATTTGCACCGTGCTCTACTAAATGTTTGACTATTTCAGTGTGTCCATTCTGTGATGCCACAAAGAGCGGTGTAGCATTTCTCACATTACAAATATTGACATCAGCACCGTGTTCTACTAAATGTTTGACTATCTCAGTGTGTCCATTCCTTGATGCAGTAAACAGTGCGTCTTGAAGGTAAGGATTGGTGGAAATGATCTGGTATCCATGACTTAATAAACACCTCAGTACAGATTGATGTCCTGTTGAAATGTAATGGCTAAAACAGTGAAAATGCCAATCCTGAGGTAAGGGCTTATCTAATTCCGACAGGGTGAGCACATCAAATAGACAGGAGAAGGGTTTGTCTGTTAAAATGTTTGGTAGAGTTTTGTTTCTGCAGAATGTAGCACTTATCATTTGCATTAGTTCTTGAACAAACTTTTGGCAAAATGAGGAGGTATTTTTGCACTGTGATATAAATATTGTTTTTATGTTTTTATTTGATTCCTTTGCCAGTGTTATCGCTAATTTTCCTTTCCTATCCACCAAAGTCGTATCGGCCTTGTTCTCAACCAACAATTTTACAATATCATCAAAACCTTTTCCTGCTGCTTCATGTAAAGCACTTCTGCCCACAGAGTCAACTATATTAACATCACAGTTGTTCTGTATCAATAGCCTCACTATATCAGTTCTAGACATCCGTGATGCCCAGAACAATGGCGATCTCATTGTACCACTGACCTCGTTGATGTCTGCCTTGCAGCGTAAAAGTGTTTGCACCACGGTGGTATATCCCAGTCTGCAGGGTTTGGTGAGAGGGGTGTCTTCTTCACCTGTGTTATCCTGCAGATTTACATCGGCCCCTTCATCTACAAGGAACCCTATCACTGATTCATGTCCAGCAAAAACAGCACCTGTTAATGGAGTGAAACACAAGTGCTCATTGTTGTCGTCAGTTTTTTGATTTGGAGATCCATTGAGATATAACATCCCTAACCAACTGACGAGTCGCTTAACTACCACCAGATTTCCAATAAAACACGCAAGCAGTAACAACCTAACTCCTTCAGATTTCCTTATGTCAGACAGTTGTTGTCTATCATCAAGTCTATCAAGAATATAAGACAGAAGCCTGGTATGCCCATAATGAATCATCCAACTCAATGCAAGTATATTGTAGTGAGGGCCAGCATTGTTCCGTATGTACTTGCCCTTTCCTTTTCCTGTGATTGTACTTATCGTTATTTTTTCTCCTATGAGCAATTTTTGTTGATAGTATTCCTTTCCCCAGTATTCAATCCTTTCCATTGCCTTTCCACTGCGCTGAAGTAATTTCGAGTCAGAAGGATGAACAGTTAAAATCAGATCTACAAGATCATCTGTAGACACTCTGTCGAGATATGAAATAAAGAAATTCATGAACTCTTCACATTTTAGACTTTTCCCATCAAAAACATCATAAAAATGTACGTCTTTGATATCCTTTAAAAGTCTTCTTACAAGGAATTCATAGTGTTTCCTTTTCAAGCAGATGCATAAATTTTCATATCCCGATTCTGTAGTCTCACTAGTAACACGAACGTTGTTTGCGATGTAACTACTTGGCATTGAGTTCAGCACCTGTTCAGGGAACTTCAAAGCATGTAAGCAAGCAATGGCCTCAAATAAAGCGTCGTGTAAGAAAGAATAAACCCCGTTATTTTTCACAACATATGTTCCTGTCAATTCCTTCAGAGACCTTTGAATACAAGACTGATTAATAATGTCAAAATAATCGCTTATTAGTCCAAAATATTCAGGTATATCTTTTTTCGTTAAATGATTGTTTGCTAGCATGCATAACACAAGTGCCGCATACTGTGACTCCTTTTGATTTCTCATTTTCTTGAATTGGTTAATGATGCTTTTGTTTGCCGTTTCAAAAAAAAGTCGTCCACATTTCTGATTTTCTTTGTCGTTTGCAAATAAACGACATAAAAGTGGGAACATTGTCATACCAGGATTTAGCGAGATGTTTATATAGACTTTCTCCTCCACTCCTGTACTTTTACAGTGAGAAGCTAACATGTCCTTCATTTCTTTTTCATTCAGCATAAGATCTAAACTTCCAATATCAATAATGTTTCTGAAGAAACTGTGTTCCATATCTTTGCATTCATAATAAACAGCTTTTCTGCAGGTAAAAATAAATTTGGTTTTATCTGAAGGAGCGAAAGCTTCAAACATTCTTTCTATAGCAGTTGATGTTGATCGATCGAATCCAAATACTCCCACAGGATCGTCTAGAAGAAACACCTGCTTAATACTGACGAGGCGAAAGCGACTCATCTCGTCTACGTGTTGGACGGGGATGATTTCCCAACCTTCATTTTGCAGATGAAGACATGTCTGCCTGGCAATGAATGTTTTTCCCATTCCTGGACCACTTATTATTGTCACGGTGTCTTTGGACTCGATTTCTGATTTCACTCTGTAGTACGCTCTCGTTTCGCACAGAACTTCATATTCCTTTCCCCATTTATTCAATATCTCTTCATGTTGTTCTGCAAAAGATTGTTAATTTTATGACTAGGATATGAAATAACCTACTCATAATATGGATATCTATCCATTTGAGTTGGTATATTCTTCATTTGTTAGATAACTTGAAATACCTCGGACATTAAATGGAATATGTCTTCTCTCTAATTGTTGAAGCCTTTTCTTAAGAAGCAGGAAGTCATCCAATATGACCTGTTTCTCAGATTTATCAAACTTCCTTGTTGCTAAGGAGGCAACATCAACATTAAGGAAACCGCTGCTCAGTCGTCCGATAGCCTGTATAAAATAATTCACCATAAAGAGAATAAAAGCATTAAAATGTGCTCCAAGACAATCTCTAGATGAAAAGGTAAAGTTAACGAACAGTGACCATTTTCATCAAAAATAAGAGTTGGTCAAATCTGGATCACTGGATACATCAGAGGTGAGATCAGTGGCCAAGGAGGAGTAAGCATCATCTGTCGACCAGTGACACCCGCCATGAGCCTTATACCTTGATCAGGTAAACGGAATAATCTGTAGTCAACTCAATCTGTACAACACAGCCTACTAATTGGTATGAAACACGTCAGACATCATTTGACCCAATGATAGGTTGTATTGGCAAAGTAGATCATTATAACGACTATAGAATTTGCTAAATCCTGACTTTAAACAAGAGAGTTTCAAGCCCTGTGACATCAATTTATCAGTAGGCTGTCTTGATTTAGAAACTCCTCATATGCAGAAAAAGCTCTAGCGTTTCGAATAGTTAAGAAACATAAACACCTTATGCAAGTGATAATAGAATATTGCTGTATAGATATGGGAAGTTGACGAAGAGAAGGTGAATTCATACCGTTTTTTGTAAAAATTTAATTGTTAGTTTGAAATTTACGTCTATGTTAAATAAAGATATCTATGTTTGAAGCATATGCGGAGGACTCTGTGGTGTCTTTTATTTCGAGTTCACTGGCATATATCAAATCTTCATATGAATGAAAATGATTATTGGTAATAGATGAATCATCGTCAATATATCTGAACGTCGTGTTGCAGGCCACAGCAAGAGATATTTTCTTTTGTGGAAGCTTTTGAATAAATTCTGCCTCATGAGAATATAAAAGCGGGTTAGCTAATAAAGGAGCAGAATTTTTCCCATAGAAATTTGAAACAGATTGTTGGAAAACATGATCACCAAAGAGTACGAATATCTCGTCAGTGAAGAACTCTATCATATTTTTGATATAAATTTCATAGTAATTGTGCGTAGAATCAGAGTGGTGTTAAGTAATTTTTTGAATGACTGATCACTATATGAATATTTCCTTTTTCCATTTTTGTTGAAGAACCAACTGTCTATGATGTCAAAAAGTCCAGTCTTTGATTTATCGTGAGGAATGGTCGTGTAGTGTTGAAAAGTCAAACATTTTGATGTTGTTAATTTGAGGAAAACTCACTAGAAGTTCTTTAGAAATTTTTGGAATCCATATTTGATTCACACCTCTTCTGGCATACCTTTTAAAATACCTTTGGAGTTTCTCCTTCACAGGTGGTAATGATTTCGTTACGAGCTATGATAGATGTTCATATTAAGACTTGATTGATTGTTTATTTGAGTCACCAGTTTATTGATATACAGATTAATTTATATTATTTTATTTGAATTGGTAAAAACATCACTGGCAATTAATATTAATTACCTAAATACTTATATAGAGCTCGTGAATGTACGGTTTCTATAAACAGTTAAGATCTCTTCAGAATTCTTTATATATGCGGTTGAGTTAAGGCTTTCCCCATAAAATTTTTAATACCAGTGCTGTACATAAATATACTTTACCGCACTGGCACATTGCACGACGTCACAATGAAAATTACGTCATGACGAAGGTCATGACGTACATATCTACAGTCCTTTTGTGGTTGGAAATGTCAAAATATTGTTTCGTTATTTACCACCGCTGTCAAACGGTAAACTGCAATCGCGTAAAAGTTTCTGTCAAAAGGGTTATATTAATTATGTTCCCCAAACAAAGTTTGGGAACATATTGTTTTTACTCTGTTTCTTATTATTATGTTCCCCAAACAAAGTTTGGGAACATAGTGTTTTTACTCTGTTTCTTATTATTATTAAGGTCTTCCGTCTCCTGCGGAAGACCTTACTATTATTGTTCGCGTTCTTCTTCTTCATTATTAAGGTCTTCCGTCTCCTGCGGAAGACCTTACTATTATTGTTCGCGTTCTTCTTCTTCATTATTATTATTATTTTCCTTGGTAGTACACGCGTTTGTCTCAGCCATTTCTCGATCGATTTTCATGAAATTTTCAGGAAAGATGTCTTTTGGTGACGAAACTTTGCTTGCAAAATTTCGTGCTTGACGTCACTTCCGGTCAGGAGTTATCTCTCTTTTAGTGACTTTTTGAAGGGCCTTGTTGTCCACACATCTCCTCCGTTAGTTTTGAAGCTAGAGTCTTGAAATTTCTACACAAGATAGAGTAAACATTTTAGAAGATTTGTGGGGGATTCGATTTTACCGGAGGCGATTTGCCTAAACGCTCGCCTGGACCTGAAAAAATGGATGCCAAAATTTTTCGCCGATTTCGGCGATTTTTGACCTTTGATCTCCAATATCTTTTTTCTTCCAAATATTTTGTTAAGACATGTAGAACAAAAGTTGTGCATATTTACGAGATCTTTTCGAAAATATCAAGATTTAGGGGCTAGCCCCTTCAATTAGGGATCTAGAAGGGCTCAAAGTCTAGATCAAAAATCGTTAATATTTTGGTATAAGTCAAAGAACAAAAAATGTTCATCTCAACAATCCAAATCTATTCATATAAAAATTTAGGTCATATGTTACGTAATAAGGGATTTGAAGGGCCAAAACCATAAATTTCGAAAACGACAAATATTTTGAAAAGCAATAAAGAACAAAAGTTGTTCAGAATGATGATCTGAACAATATGCATATTTCGTTTTTACCCTATGTGGCCCCGTTAGGGAGCTACAGTTTGGCCCCTAAAAATTACCTCTAGAAATAACTCGAGAACGGTAAAGAATTTCTAAATACTTGTTGTACAAAAAATGTTTGAAATGTCATGACCTTTCTTACGATATCAAGCAAAAGGGGCTGACCCTTTAAATTTGATGAGAATATCTCAGAAACTATTAATATTTTGTAATAAGTCATTGAAGCGGAAATGTTCATCTAAACGAGCTTGTTCTTATCAAATCAAAAAGTAGGTCATATGTTACGTAATAAGGGATTTTAAGGGCCAAAATTATAAATAATTGACGCCTCATATCTTGAAAACGACAAATATTTTGAAAAGCATTATTGAACAAAAGTTGTTCAGAATGATAATCTAAACAATATGTACATTTCGTTTTTTCCCTATGTGGCCCCGTTAGGGAGCTACAGTTTGGCCCCTAAATATTTCTTGTAGAGATAACTCGAGAACGGTAAAGAATTTCTAAATACTTGTTGAGCAAAAAATGTTTAAAATGACAAGGCCTTTCTTACGATATCAAGCAAAACGGGCTGGCCCTTTAAATTAGGGGTTCAGAAGGGTCCAAATGTTTTGGAGAATATCTCAGAAACTATTAATATTTTATAATAAGTTGTAGAAGCGGAAATGTTCATCTCAACGAGCTTGATCTTATCAAATCAAAAAGTAGGTCATATGTTACGTAATTAGAGATTTTAAGGGCCAAAATCGTAAATATTTGACGCCCCATATCTTTAAAACGACATATTTTTTGAAAAGCATTATTGAACAAAAGTTGTTCAATGTGTCATAACCTATCGATCAATATCCAAAAATGGGTCTGTGGGCCTCATGGCTCGCCTGTAGAGTCGATTTTTGTCGATATCAGTCGATTTCAAAAACTTGTAACTGGTAAATATTTTGTAAGGACATATTGAACAAAAGTTGTACAGTTTATCGAGATCTATCGATTGATATCAAGAAATAGGCCTATGGTCCTAATGGCTCGCCTGTAGAGTCGATTTTTTGTCAATATCGGTCGATCTCAATAACTTTTTACAGGTAAATATTTTGTAAAGACATATAGAACTAAAGTTGTTGAGTCTATAAAGGGCTAACAAATGAAATCAAGAAATAGGCCCGCGGGCCTTATGGCTCGCCTGGAGAGTCGAATTTCAAACGAATTTCACCGCAACTTTGCTTCAGAAGCTTATGATATGAAAAATTGATTATATCTAAAGTGTCTTAAAGTCGGAAACTAAATTGGGACTCATTTGTCTTTTTTTTTTTTTTTTTTTTAACTCCGAGTGCATCAACAAATCGGACGGAAGACCTACTCGTTGCTCGCAACGAGATCGTGTCTAGTTATTATTATTATTATTCTTTTTCTCCGGTACTTTTTTGTCCGGTAGTGTTCTCAGAAACTACAAAAGGGATCGATATGAAACTTTCCAGGATGATAGTATAGCGTTTGTAGATGTGCATAGTGATAGTCATTTTGTTTGCACGTGCATGCACGCGCGCGCACGTGCATTCCAATTTTGGTACAAAAAATGGAAAATCAGAATATTGAAGGAAGCGATATAAAACCTAAATAGGATGATAGTATATCATTTGTACATATGAAAAATAATAGTTATTTTGCCAGCACGCGCATTACAAAATTTGTACGCTAACTTTGGAATCAGTCTAACTTTTTTGTTGTTCATTGAAATGGCTTGAAATTCATATCATAGGTAGATATTGAGACCCTTAACTGATTTACATAGTCAAAATTACCAATTTGCACGCGCATGCACATGCGCTTCATTTTGATTGGATAATGCTAAAACGTTTGTAACTATCTTATTTATGAAGCGAATGAGATGATATTCACAGCATATGTAGACAATATGTGTATCTATATGTTGGTGTAACAAAAAATGCCAACGCACACGCGCATGCGTGTGCAACGTTTTTTAAATGTTCAATTTTTAAAGGACGATAACGTTTTTGTTTTTCATCAAATTCTATTCATATTAGGGGTTTAGATGTATCTTGGTACTCCTTACAAATTGCTGTGGTTAGAATTACTGCTCATCACGTGCATGCACGTGTGCTGAATTCTGATTGGACGATTTTAAAATCGCTATAACTTCCTTATATTTGGTGGAAACGTTATGAAATTCATACTGTGGGTATATGATACAAATGCCTGTTGAACGACATCAACAAAAATTCGGAATCATACACGCATGCGCGTGTATGCACGTGCAACGCTTTCTTTCATTTCTTGGTACTGAAATGACCATATTGAACGTACTACATGTAATTAAAGGCTAAAATAAAATGATTTTTTCCTATAGATTCACAAGGACATCACTTTTTAATTGGGGGAGGTTTGGGGAACATCTGTAACGGTCCCCGTTACAATTAGAACTAGTTATTAGGGTCTTCCGTCTTCAGCGGAAGACCCTTCTATTATTCTATTGTTGATTTTTCACTTTTCTTCTTCTTATTATTATTATTCTTTTTTTTTCTCCTTACCGATTTTTGTGCAGAAGATTTCTCGGAGATGACTAGATCGATTTGCTTCAAATTTTCAGGATTGATGCGTTGCCATTTGAAGTTTGTACCGCCGTTTCAATTTTTGAAAAATCACTTCTGGTCGGAAGTTATCCCCCTTTTATCGATTTTCAGATGACCATTTTGTCCAGACAAAAACTCAAAAACGATAAAAGCTACAGTGCTGAAATTTTCAGTGATGTTAGACGACATGTTGTAGTTGTGCACCTGTGTTTTCAAAATTTCCGGAAGTGCCTAGTATGGAAGCTCGGTAGGGGTCGAAAATGGAGTTTAGAAAAGTGCCCAATTTTTATCCACGTTTTAAATCAGAACTTTTTACTCCTAAATATTTTATTTAGACATATATAACAAAAGTTGTACAGTTTATTGAGATCTTTCGTGCCATATCAAGAAATGGGCCCATGGGCCTCATGGCTCGCCTGAACCATTGACTTTCTTTTACAATGATTAACTTTTTTCTCACGAAACTTTTGATAAGACATGTAGAATAAAAGTTGTTCAGTTTTTTAAGATCTATCTTATGATATCAAAAAATAGGCCTCCGGGCGTCATGGCTCGCCTGAACAGTCGAATTTGTACCACAATTAATAACATTAATAACTTTTTTCTCGAGAAACTTTTGACAAGACATGTAGAACAAAAGTTGTTCAGTTTCATAAGCGTTAACTAACGATGTTAAGAAATAGGCCTGCGGGTCTCATGGCTCACCTGAACAGTTGGGTTATTGTTGCAAGCTATAACATTTTTGTCAAAAAACTTTTAATAAGACATCTAGAACAAAAGTTGTTCAGTTTTGCAAGATTTTTCGAACAACATCATGAAAAAGGCGAACGGGCCTCATGGCTTGCCTGGAGAGTTTGATTAGTTTCACAATCAATAACTTTTTTCTCGAGAAACTTTTGATAAGACATGTAGAACAAAAGTTGTTCAGTTTCGCAGGCGTTAACTAACGATCTTAAGAAATAGGCCTGTGGGTCTCATGGCTCACCTGAACAGTTGGGTCATTTTTGCAAGCTATAACATTTTTGTCAAGAAACTTTTAATAACACATCTAGAACAAAAGTTGTTTAGTTTTGCAAGATCTTTCGAACAACATCATGAAAAAGGTGAACGGGCCTCATGGCTCGCCTGAAGAGTTTGATTAGTGTCACAATCAATAGCTTTTTTCTCGAGAAACTTTTGATAAGACATGTAGAACAAAAGTTGTTCAGTTTTGCAAGATCTTTCAAACGATATCAAGAAAAAGGCCCACGGGCCTTATGGCTCGCCTTAACAGTCTGATAAATGTCGCAATCAATAATTTTTTTCTCAATAAAGTTTTGATAAGATATGTACAACAAAATTTGTTCAGTTTTGCGAGATATATCTAAAATGATATAAAAAAAAATAGGCTTCCGGGCGACATGACTCGCCTGATCAGTCGAATTTGTATTGCAGTAAATAACATTATTAACTTTTTTCTCCAAAAAAGTCTGACCCCTTTAATTAGTGGCCGAGAGGGGCAGAGAGTCTTTAATTTATAACACTTAAATGATCAATATTTGTAAAACATTACCGAAGCTAAATTGTTTGTCTAGATAATATATTTGTATCATTATTTATAAACGAAAATCTCAGTCAAATTCTTATCTCATCACATCTAAAATTGGACGGAAGACCCACTCGTTGCTCGTAACGAGATCGCATCTAGTTAGGGCTTTCCACCTTTCAGTGGAAAGTCCTATTGTTATTGTTCTGTTTATTATTATTATTATTATTATTATTATTTTCCTGCCGTCAAAAAAAATCTTCGTCTTAAGACTTATCGAAAAACTTTATAGTCCATCATATAGTACTTCTTGAGAAACGAATACAGTTCACCCTGCGTAATTGAACTTTGACCCCTTACGGAGTTATTTGACCTTTCGCAGAAATCATTGTTAGCACTTCTACTTTGTAACCGTAAATGATAGGAGGATGAAACCTTTTCTAAAACACAGAGGGTAATTAGTAGAAGCGAAGAATTTCAAATGAAGGGATTCGGTGTCCCCTAAAGGGAGTTAATGCCCCCTCATGTTTTGCGATTTGTCCCCTACAAATTGACGACTCCTAAAGTCTTCGTCGTAGAGAGACGGAACCCACTGGGACGGGTTGGGTGACCTTGACCTTGAAAAAGTAGGTCAAGGTCAAGGTCATCCAGAATGGCCAGAAAATGGCACTTTTTATACGCTCTTTCACGCTTCAGATAGCATCGAAATATCACATGGGTCAGCAAGGAATTTTGGACCGGTCTCGGCATCACGAATGTCAACTCTGAACTTTGACCACTCTGCGAATGGCGGCGACTTAACGTCGAAAACCCCGTTATCGCTACTCTCACTAGACCGCAAGTCGTGGAGAGGCGAGACCTTCGCCGACGAATTCCAGATGAAACGCTCTCGCACAGAAAAGTTGACCGAGGGAAACCGAGAACCCCGAAGCACGGTTCTCGCCCCCGAAAGTCTCCGACGTCGTCGTTCGAGCCCACAACTTCTTCACGGATGTAGATAGGGATGCGGGACCACTTAAACGAAGCCCCGTGACCTCTCTGACCTTCAAAATCAGGTCAAGGTCAAAGTCACACTTTCTCCCCCATGGGTTTTTGAGGTTTGACCTTGAAAGTGGGTCAAGGTCAAAGGTCAAGGTCACGCATCCAGGGGCCAGTCTCCACGAGTAAGGCCAACCCACCCATCACGCCTGTCGTCCCCAAGGAAGAAACCCCCCACCCTTCAAGTGATCTGTCTGTCCTCAGCTGTTTATAATACACTATTTTGACCGGTTTCATGCCCAACAACAGGATTTTTGAGGTTTGACCTTGAAAGTGGGTCAAAGGTCAAGGTCACGCATCCAGGGGCCAGTCTCCACGAGTAAGGCCAACCCACCCATCACGCCTGTCGTCCCCAAGGAAGAAATCCCCCACCCTTCAAGTGATCTGATTGTGATCAGCTGTTTCAATACACTATTTTGACCGGTCTCATGCCATGCAACAATTACAGGATTCTAGCTAATCTGACCTACACCTACACATCTGACCTACACCCACTTCTTCCATTTCTTGACTGTCTTGTCAATCAAACATGAATTCCATTTACATTCATGAAAAGACATAGGCCAGATTCAATTGTCTGCCTGCATCAACATAAAGACTAAGTTGTTTTTTTTGATAATGATGATGCAACTTTACTTGACAGTTGAACTCATTGACATTCCATCCCGACTGTCATTGTAAACAAATAAACACTTACCTGCAGGATCAGATGGGATGCAGTACTCCTATTCTCCGTTCAGATATCCTACATGCACTCAGACACTTTCTAATTCACCGGCCGCCATTTTGGTTGTTTGTTGTCAAAGCCTATCAATCCGTATATGCATGCCTCCTTGGGTGAAATGACTGAAAGACATTGTCTCCGTGAATTAGAACACATAGGATGAGCCATTACAAACTGTATATTCAATTCCACAATCCACAACACACACGGTCAAATCCAGTGCATCTTCACAACATCTGACAACATCAGGCTTGTATAGACTCCCAGCATGCACCAGCAGTTACTACAATCTAGGAAAATGGCACATCCGGTTTCTTTGCACCTCCAAATATCACATCTAACAGGTCTAAAGTCACCCCAAACACCTGCACAAGTCCCATTACACTTTTACCTGATATGTGCATATGTGCTGGCTACCCAACACCCACACCCCTTTTCTCCCTCAAATTTGACGGGTACTTAATGCGAAACCAAGCATTGAACACACCTCAACACTCAAATTTAGGCGGCAAATTTGAATTTCTTTTCTAGCCAAATCCATTTTTTTTTTTTTTTTTTTTTTTTTTTTTTTTGGGTGAGGGTGGGATGGGGTAGGGGGGGGGGGGGGGGGGGGGCTTTTAGCATTTCAACACTACTGAAAAACCGCTAGAAGGTGGGAAGCCCTCTAATTGTTCGCGAACAATTAGGATCACTAGTGTTTTAAACACTCACCACCTGCCATTCTTTTACGCCTTGACGAATGCGAAAAATGATTTTTTTTACGCACGGCGACTCAACATTTCCTTGTGAACTGACCGGGGGAATCGAACCCACCCCTTTTTCCATCCGAGAACGGAAAATGTGCACCTTTACACCTGGTCAGTTGCCAATCTTGAAATGTAGAAATCAACAGAATACGAGAAATCCAAATTTAGGCAAACGCGCATTTTTTAACGTGAAAATGTCACTTACATGACTCAAGTTCCCATTCTGACCTAGGAATGCCAAATGTATTCAATACGTGGCACTTTCATCTCAATTATTAGGGCTTTCCACCTTTCAGTGGAAAGTCCTATTGTTATTGTTCTGTTTATTATTATTATTAGGGCTTTCCACCTTTCAGTGGAAAGTCCTATTGTTATTGTTCTGTTTATTATTATTATTATTATTATTATTATTTTCCTGCCGTCAAAAAAAATCTTCGTCTTAAGACTTATCGAAAAACTTTATAGTCCATCATATAGTACTTCTTGAGAAACGAATACAGTTCACCCTGCGTAATTGAACTTTGACCCCTTACGGAGTTATTTGACCTTTCGCAGAAATCATTGTTAGCACTTCTACTTTGTAACCGTAAATGATAGGAGGATGAAACCTTTTCTAAAACACAGAGGGTAATTAGTAGAAGCGAAGAATTTCAAATGAAGGGATTCGGTGTCCCCTAAAGGGAGTTAATGCCCCCTCATGTTTTGCGATTTGTCCCCTACAAATTGACGACTCCTAAAGTCTTCGTCGTAGAGAGACGGAACCCACTGGGACGGGTTGGGTGACCTTGACCTTGAAAAAGTAGGTCAAGGTCAAGGTCATCCAGAATGGCCAGAAAATGGCACTTTTTATACGCTCTTTCACGCTTCAGATAGCATCGAAATATCACATGGGTCAGCAAGGAATTTTGGACCGGTCTCGGCATCACGAATGTCAACTCTGAACTTTGACCACTCTGCGAATGGCGGCGACTTAACGTCGAAAACCCCGTTATCGCTACTCTCACTAGACCGCAAGTCGTGGAGAGGCGAGACCTTCGCCGACGAATTCCAGATGAAACGCTCTCGCACAGAAAAGTTGACCGAGGGAAACCGAGAACCCCGAAGCACGGTTCTCGCCCCCGAAAGTCTCCGACGTCGTCGTTCGAGCCCACAACTTCTTCACGGATGTAGATAGGGATGCGGGACCACTTAAACGAAGCCCCGTGACCTCTCTGACCTTCAAAATCAGGTCAAGGTCAAAGTCACACTTTCTCCCCCATGGGTTTTTGAGGTTTGACCTTGAAAGTGGGTCAAGGTCAAAGGTCAAGGTCACGCATCCAGGGGCCAGTCTCCACGAGTAAGGCCAACCCACCCATCACGCCTGTCGTCCCCAAGGAAGAAACCCCCCACCCTTCAAGTGATCTGTCTGTCCTCAGCTGTTTATAATACACTATTTTGACCGGTTTCATGCCCAACAACAGGATTTTTGAGGTTTGACCTTGAAAGTGGGTCAAAGGTCAAGGTCACGCATCCAGGGGCCAGTCTCCACGAGTAAGGCCAACCCACCCATCACGCCTGTCGTCCCCAAGGAAGAAATCCCCCACCCTTCAAGTGATCTGATTGTGATCAGCTGTTTCAATACACTATTTTGACCGGTCTCATGCCATGCAACAATTACAGGATTCTAGCTAATCTGACCTACACCTACACATCTGACCTACACCCACTTCTTCCATTTCTTGACTGTCTTGTCAATCAAACATGAATTCCATTTACATTCATGAAAAGACATAGGCCAGATTCAATTGTCTGCCTGCATCAACATAAAGACTAAGTTGTTTTTTTTGATAATGATGATGCAACTTTACTTGACAGTTGAACTCATTGACATTCCATCCCGACTGTCATTGTAAACAAATAAACACTTACCTGCAGGATCAGATGGGATGCAGTACTCCTATTCTCCGTTCAGATATCCTACATGCACTCAGACACTTTCTAATTCACCGGCCGCCATTTTGGTTGTTTGTTGTCAAAGCCTATCAATCCGTATATGCATGCCTCCTTGGGTGAAATGACTGAAAGACATTGTCTCCGTGAATTAGAACACATAGGATGAGCCATTACAAACTGTATATTCAATTCCACAATCCACAACACACACGGTCAAATCCAGTGCATCTTCACAACATCTGACAACATCAGGCTTGTATAGACTCCCAGCATGCACCAGCAGTTACTACAATCTAGGAAAATGGCACATCCGGTTTCTTTGCACCTCCAAATATCACATCTAACAGGTCTAAAGTCACCCCAAACACCTGCACAAGTCCCATTACACTTTTACCTGATATGTGCATATGTGCTGGCTACCCAACACCCACACCCCTTTTCTCCCTCAAATTTGACGGGTACTTAATGCGAAACCAAGCATTGAACACACCTCAACACTCAAATTTAGGCGGCAAATTTGAATTTCTTTTCTAGCCAAATCCATTTTTTTTTTTTTTTTTTTTGTTTTTTTTTTTGGGTGAGGGTGGGATGGGGTAGGGGGGGGGGGGGGGGCTTTTAGCATTTCAACACTACTGAAAAACCGCTAGAAGGTGGGAAGCCCTCTAATTGTTCGCGAACAATTAGGATCACTAGTTATTATTATTATTCTTTTTTTTTCTCCTTACCAATTTTTGTGCAGAAGATTTCTTGGAGATGGCTGGTTCAATTTGCTTCAAATTTTCAGGATTGATGTGTTGCCATTTGAAGTTTGTACCGCCGTTTCAATTTTTGAAAAATCACTTCCGGTTGGAAGTTATCCCCCTTTTATCGATTTTCAGATGACCATTTTGTCCAGACAAAAACTCAAAAACGATAAAAGCTAGAGTGCTGAAATTTTCAGTGATGTTAGACGACATGTTGTAGTTGTGCACCTGGGTTTTCAAAATTTCCGGAAGTGCCTAGTATGGAAGCTCGGTAGGGGTCGAAAATGGAGTTTAGAAAAGTGCCCAATTTTTATCCACGTTTTAAATCAGAACTTTTTACTCCTAAATATTTTATTTAGACATATATAACAAAAGTTGTACAGTTTATTGAGATCTTTCGTGCCATATCAAGAAATGGGCCCATGGGCCTCATGGCTCGCCTGAACCATTGACTTTCTTTTACAATGATTAACTTTTTTCTCACGAAACTTTTGATAAGACATGTAGAATAAAAGTTGTTCAGTTTTTTAAGATCTATCTTATGATATCAAAAAATAGGCCTCCGGGCGTCATGGCTCGCCTGAACAGTCGAATTTGTACCACAATTAATAACATTAATAACTTTTTTCTCGAGAAACTTTTGACAAGACATGTAGAACAAAAGTTGTTCAGTTTCATAAGCGTTAACTAACGATGTTAAGAAATAGGCCTGCGGGTCTCATGGCTCACCTGAACAGTTGGGTTATTGTTGCAAGCTATAACATTTTTGTCAAAAAACTTTTAATAAGACATCTAGAACAAAAGTTGTTCAGTTTTGCAAGATTTTTCGAACAACATCATGAAAAAGGCGAACGGGCCTCATGGCTTGCCTGGAGAGTTTGATTAGTTTCACAATCAATAACTTTTTTCTCGAGAAACTTTTGATAAGACATGTAGAACAAAAGTTGTTCAGTTTCGCAGGCGTTAACTAACGATCTTAAGAAATAGGCCTGTGGGTCTCATGGCTCACCTGAACAGTTGGGTCATTTTTGCAAGCTATAACATTTTTGTCAAGAAACTTTTAATAACACATCTAGAACAAAAGTTGTTTAGTTTTGCAAGATCTTTCGAACAACATCATGAAAAAGGTGAACGGGCCTCATGGCTCGCCTGAAGAGTTTGATTAGTGTCACAATCAATAGCTTTTTTCTCGAGAAACTTTTGATAAGACATGTAGAACAAAAGTTGTTCAGTTTTGCAAGATCTTTCAAACGATATCAAGAAAAAGGCCCACGGGCCTTATGGCTCGCCTTAACAGTCTGATAAATGTCGCAATCAATAATTTTTTTCTCAATAAAGTTTTGATAAGATATGTACAACAAAATTTGTTCAGTTTTGCGAGATATATCTAAAATGATATAAAAAAAAATAGGCTTCCGGGCGACATGACTCGCCTGATCAGTCGAATTTGTATTGCAGTAAATAACATTATTAACTTTTTTCTCCAAAAAAGTCTGACCCCTTTAATTAGTGGCCGAGAGGGGCAGAGAGTCTTTAATTTATAACACTTAAATGATCAATATTTGTAAAACATTACCGAAGCTAAATTGTTTGTCTAGATAATATATTTGTATCATTATTTATAAACGAAAATCTCAGTCAAATTCTTATCTCATCACATCTAAAATTGGACGGAAGACCCACTCGTTGCTCGTAACGAGATCGCATCTAGTTAGGGCTTTCCACCTTTCAGTGGAAAGTCCTATTGTTATTGTTCTGTTTATTATTATTATTATTATTATTATTATTTTCCTGCCGTCAAAAAAAATCTTCGTCTTAAGACTTATCGAAAAACTTTATAGTCCATCATATAGTACTTCTTGAGAAACGAATACAGTTCACCCTGCGTAATTGAACTTTGACCCCTTACGGAGTTATTTGACCTTTCGCAGAAATCATTGTTAGCACTTCTACTTTGTAACCGTAAATGATAGGAGGATGAAACCTTTTCTAAAACACAGAGGGTAATTAGTAGAAGCGAAGAATTTCAAATGAAGGGATTCGGTGTCCCCTAAAGGGAGTTAATGCCCCCTCATGTTTTGCGATTTGTCCCCTACAAATTGACGACTCCTAAAGTCTTCGTCGTAGAGAGACGGAACCCACTGGGACGGGTTGGGTGACCTTGACCTTGAAAAAGTAGGTCAAGGTCAAGGTCATCCAGAATGGCCAGAAAATGGCACTTTTTATACGCTCTTTCACGCTTCAGATAGCATCGAAATATCACATGGGTCAGCAAGGAATTTTGGACCGGTCTCGGCATCACGAATGTCAACTCTGAACTTTGACCACTCTGCGAATGGCGGCGACTTAACGTCGAAAACCCCGTTATCGCTACTCTCACTAGACCGCAAGTCGTGGAGAGGCGAGACCTTCGCCGACGAATTCCAGATGAAACGCTCTCGCACAGAAAAGTTGACCGAGGGAAACCGAGAACCCCGAAGCACGGTTCTCGCCCCCGAAAGTCTCCGACGTCGTCGTTCGAGCCCACAACTTCTTCACGGATGTAGATAGGGATGCGGGACCACTTAAACGAAGCCCCGTGACCTCTCTGACCTTCAAAATCAGGTCAAGGTCAAAGTCACACTTTCTCCCCCATGGGTTTTTGAGGTTTGACCTTGAAAGTGGGTCAAGGTCAAAGGTCAAGGTCACGCATCCAGGGGCCAGTCTCCACGAGTAAGGCCAACCCACCCATCACGCCTGTCGTCCCCAAGGAAGAAACCCCCCACCCTTCAAGTGATCTGTCTGTCCTCAGCTGTTTATAATACACTATTTTGACCGGTTTCATGCCCAACAACAGGATTTTTGAGGTTTGACCTTGAAAGTGGGTCAAAGGTCAAGGTCACGCATCCAGGGGCCAGTCTCCACGAGTAAGGCCAACCCACCCATCACGCCTGTCGTCCCCAAGGAAGAAATCCCCCACCCTTCAAGTGATCTGATTGTGATCAGCTGTTTCAATACACTATTTTGACCGGTCTCATGCCATGCAACAATTACAGGATTCTAGCTAATCTGACCTACACCTACACATCTGACCTACACCCACTTCTTCCATTTCTTGACTGTCTTGTCAATCAAACATGAATTCCATTTACATTCATGAAAAGACATAGGCCAGATTCAATTGTCTGCCTGCATCAACATAAAGACTAAGTTGTTTTTTTTGATAATGATGATGCAACTTTACTTGACAGTTGAACTCATTGACATTCCATCCCGACTGTCATTGTAAACAAATAAACACTTACCTGCAGGATCAGATGGGATGCAGTACTCCTATTCTCCGTTCAGATATCCTACATGCACTCAGACACTTTCTAATTCACCGGCCGCCATTTTGGTTGTTTGTTGTCAAAGCCTATCAATCCGTATATGCATGCCTCCTTGGGTGAAATGACTGAAAGACATTGTCTCCGTGAATTAGAACACATAGGATGAGCCATTACAAACTGTATATTCAATTCCACAATCCACAACACACACGGTCAAATCCAGTGCATCTTCACAACATCTGACAACATCAGGCTTGTATAGACTCCCAGCATGCACCAGCAGTTACTACAATCTAGGAAAATGGCACATCCGGTTTCTTTGCACCTCCAAATATCACATCTAACAGGTCTAAAGTCACCCCAAACACCTGCACAAGTCCCATTACACTTTTACCTGATATGTGCATATGTGCTGGCTACCCAACACCCACACCCCTTTTCTCCCTCAAATTTGACGGGTACTTAATGCGAAACCAAGCATTGAACACACCTCAACACTCAAATTTAGGCGGCAAATTTGAATTTCTTTTCTAGCCAAATCCATTTTTTTTTTTTTTTTTTTTTTTTTTTTTTTTGGGTGAGGGTGGGATGGGGTAGGGGGGGGGGGGGGGGGGGGCTTTTAGCATTTCAACACTACTGAAAAACCGCTAGAAGGTGGGAAGCCCTCTAATTGTTCGCGAACAATTAGGATCACTAGTGTTTTAAACACTCACCACCTGCCATTCTTTTACGCCTTGACGAATGCGAAAAATGATTTTTTTTACGCACGGCGACTCAACATTTCCTTGTGAACTGACCGGGGGAATCGAACCCACCCCTTTTTCCATCCGAGAACGGAAAATGTGCACCTTTACACCTGGTCAGTTGCCAATCTTGAAATGTAGAAATCAACAGAATACGAGAAATCCAAATTTAGGCAAACGCGCATTTTTTAACGTGAAAATGTCACTTACATGACTCAAGTTCCCATTCTGACCTAGGAATGCCAAATGTATTCAATACGTGGCACTTTCATCTCAATTATTAGGGCTTTCCACCTTTCAGTGGAAAGTCCTATTGTTATTGTTCTGTTTATTATTATTATTAGGGCTTTCCACCTTTCAGTGGAAAGTCCTATTGTTATTGTTCTGTTTATTATTATTATTATTATTATTATTATTTTCCTGCCGTCAAAAAAAATCTTCGTCTTAAGACTTATCGAAAAACTTTATAGTCCATCATATAGTACTTCTTGAGAAACGAATACAGTTCACCCTGCGTAATTGAACTTTGACCCCTTACGGAGTTATTTGACCTTTCGCAGAAATCATTGTTAGCACTTCTACTTTGTAACCGTAAATGATAGGAGGATGAAACCTTTTCTAAAACACAGAGGGTAATTAGTAGAAGCGAAGAATTTCAAATGAAGGGATTCGGTGTCCCCTAAAGGGAGTTAATGCCCCCTCATGTTTTGCGATTTGTCCCCTACAAATTGACGACTCCTAAAGTCTTCGTCGTAGAGAGACGGAACCCACTGGGACGGGTTGGGTGACCTTGACCTTGAAAAAGTAGGTCAAGGTCAAGGTCATCCAGAATGGCCAGAAAATGGCACTTTTTATACGCTCTTTCACGCTTCAGATAGCATCGAAATATCACATGGGTCAGCAAGGAATTTTGGACCGGTCTCGGCATCACGAATGTCAACTCTGAACTTTGACCACTCTGCGAATGGCGGCGACTTAACGTCGAAAACCCCGTTATCGCTACTCTCACTAGACCGCAAGTCGTGGAGAGGCGAGACCTTCGCCGACGAATTCCAGATGAAACGCTCTCGCACAGAAAAGTTGACCGAGGGAAACCGAGAACCCCGAAGCACGGTTCTCGCCCCCGAAAGTCTCCGACGTCGTCGTTCGAGCCCACAACTTCTTCACGGATGTAGATAGGGATGCGGGACCACTTAAACGAAGCCCCGTGACCTCTCTGACCTTCAAAATCAGGTCAAGGTCAAAGTCACACTTTCTCCCCCATGGGTTTTTGAGGTTTGACCTTGAAAGTGGGTCAAGGTCAAAGGTCAAGGTCACGCATCCAGGGGCCAGTCTCCACGAGTAAGGCCAACCCACCCATCACGCCTGTCGTCCCCAAGGAAGAAACCCCCCACCCTTCAAGTGATCTGTCTGTCCTCAGCTGTTTATAATACACTATTTTGACCGGTTTCATGCCCAACAACAGGATTTTTGAGGTTTGACCTTGAAAGTGGGTCAAAGGTCAAGGTCACGCATCCAGGGGCCAGTCTCCACGAGTAAGGCCAACCCACCCATCACGCCTGTCGTCCCCAAGGAAGAAATCCCCCACCCTTCAAGTGATCTGATTGTGATCAGCTGTTTCAATACACTATTTTGACCGGTCTCATGCCATGCAACAATTACAGGATTCTAGCTAATCTGACCTACACCTACACATCTGACCTACACCCACTTCTTCCATTTCTTGACTGTCTTGTCAATCAAACATGAATTCCATTTACATTCATGAAAAGACATAGGCCAGATTCAATTGTCTGCCTGCATCAACATAAAGACTAAGTTGTTTTTTTTGATAATGATGATGCAACTTTACTTGACAGTTGAACTCATTGACATTCCATCCCGACTGTCATTGTAAACAAATAAACACTTACCTGCAGGATCAGATGGGATGCAGTACTCCTATTCTCCGTTCAGATATCCTACATGCACTCAGACACTTTCTAATTCACCGGCCGCCATTTTGGTTGTTTGTTGTCAAAGCCTATCAATCCGTATATGCATGCCTCCTTGGGTGAAATGACTGAAAGACATTGTCTCCGTGAATTAGAACACATAGGATGAGCCATTACAAACTGTATATTCAATTCCACAATCCACAACACACACGGTCAAATCCAGTGCATCTTCACAACATCTGACAACATCAGGCTTGTATAGACTCCCAGCATGCACCAGCAGTTACTACAATCTAGGAAAATGGCACATCCGGTTTCTTTGCACCTCCAAATATCACATCTAACAGGTCTAAAGTCACCCCAAACACCTGCACAAGTCCCATTACACTTTTACCTGATATGTGCATATGTGCTGGCTACCCAACACCCACACCCCTTTTCTCCCTCAAATTTGACGGGTACTTAATGCGAAACCAAGCATTGAACACACCTCAACACTCAAATTTAGGCGGCAAATTTGAATTTCTTTTCTAGCCAAATCCATTTTTTTTTTTTTTTTTTTTGTTTTTTTTTTTGGGTGAGGGTGGGATGGGGTAGGGGGGGGGGGGGGGGCTTTTAGCATTTCAACACTACTGAAAAACCGCTAGAAGGTGGGAAGCCCTCTAATTGTTCGCGAACAATTAGGATCACTAGTTATTATTATTATTCTTTTTTTTTCTCCTTACCAATTTTTGTGCAGAAGATTTCTTGGAGATGGCTGGTTCAATTTGCTTCAAATTTTCAGGATTGATGTGTTGCCATTTGAAGTTTGTACCGCCGTTTCAATTTTTGAAAAATCACTTCCGGTTGGAAGTTATCCCCCTTTTATCGATTTTCAGATGACCATTTTGTCCAGACAAAAACTCAAAAACGATAAAAGCTAGAGTGCTGAAATTTTCAGTGATGTTAGACGACATGTTGTAGTTGTGCACCTGGGTTTTCAAAATTTCCGGAAGTGCCTAGTATGGAAGCTCGGTAGGGGTCGAAAATGGAGTTTTAAAAAGTGTCTCATTTTTCTCCACGTTTTAAATCATAACTATTTACTCGTAAATATTTTGCTTAGACATATATAACAAAAGTTGTACAGTTTATTGAGATCTTTCGTGTCATATCAAGAAATGGGCCCATAGGGATTATGGCTCGCCTGAACCATTGAATTTCTGTTACAATGATTAACTTTTTTCTCACGAAACTTTTGATAAGACATGTAGAATAAAAGTTGTTCAGGTTTGCAAGATCTATCTAATGATATCAAAAACTAGGCCTCAGGGCGTCATGGCTCGCCTGAACAGTCGAATTTGTATCACAATTAATAACATTAATAACTTTTTTCTCAAGAAACTTTTGAAAAGACATGTAGAACAAAAGTTGTTCAGTTTCGCAAGGGTTAACTAACGATGTTAATAAATAGGCCTGCGGGTCTCATGGCTCACCTGAACAGTTGGGTTATTGTTGCAATTCATAACATTTTTGTCAAGAAACTTTTAATAAGACATCTTGAACAAAAGTTGTTCAGTTTTGCAAGATCTTTCGAACAACATCATGAAAAAGGCCAACGGGCCTCATGGCTCGCCTGAACAGTTTGATCAGTGTCACAATTACTAACTTTTTTCTCGAGAATCTTTTGATAAGACATGTAGAACAAAAGTTGTTCAGTTTTGCAAGATCTTTCAATATCAAGAAAAAGGCCCATGGGCCTTATGACTCGCCTTAACAGTGATAAATGTCGCATAACGTTATACTCGTAAATATTTTTTTAGACATATATAACAAAGGTTGTACAGTTTATTGAGATCTTTCGTGCCGTATCAAGAAATGGGCCCATGGGCTTCATGGCTCGCCTGAACCATTGAATTTCTGTTACAATGATTAACTTTTTCCTCACGAAACTTTGATGAAACATGTAGAATAAAAGTTGTTCAGTTTTGCAAGATCTATCTAATGATATCAAAAAATAGGCCTGCGGGGGTCATGGGTCACCTGAACAGTCGAATTTGTATCACAATTAATAACATTAATAACTTTTTTCTCGAGAAACTTTTGATAAGACATGTAGAACAAAAGTTGTTCAGATTCGCAAGCGTTACTAACGATGTTAAGAATAAGGCCTGCGGGTCTCATGGCTCACCTGAACAGTTGGGTTATTGTTGTAATCTATAACATTTTAGTCAAGAAACTTTTAATGAGACATCTAGAGCAAAAGTTGTTCAATTTTGTAAGATCTTTCAAACAACATTATGAAAAAGGCGAACGAGCCTCATGGCTCGCCTGAAGAGTTTGATTAGTGTCACAATCAATAGCTTTTTTCTGGAGAAACTTTTGATAAAACATGTAGACCAAAAGTTGTTCAGGTTTGCAAGATCTTTCAAACGATATCAAGAAAAAGGCCCACGGGCCTTATGACTCGCCTTAACAGTCTGATAAATGTCGCAATCAATAACTTTTTTCTTAAGAAAATTTCCATAGGACATGTAGAACAAAATTTGTTCAGTTTTGCGAGATATATCTAGAATGATATAAAAAAAAATAGGCCTCCAGGCGGCATGACTCGCCTGATCAGTTGAATCTGTATCGCAGTAAATAACATTATTAACTTTTTTCTCGAAAAAAAGCTGACCCCTTTAATTAGTTGCCGAGAGGTAGAGAGAGTCTTTAATTTATAACATTTAAATGATCAATATTTGTAAAACATTACCAAAGCTAAATTGTACGTCTAGACAATATATTTGTATCATTATTTATGAACAAAAATGTCAGTCAAATTCTTATCTAATCACATCTAAATTTGGACGGAAGACCCACTCGTTGCTCGCAACGAGATCGTGTCTAGTTATTATTATTATTATTCTTTTTCTCCGGTACTTTTTTGTCCGGTAGTGTTCTCAGAAACTACAAAAGGGATCGATATGAAACTTTCCAGGATGATAGTATAGCGTTTGTAGATGTGCATAGTGATAGTCATTTTGTCTGCACGTGCATGCACGCGCGCGCACGTGCATTCCAATTTTGGTACAAAAAATGGAAAATCAGAATATTGAAGGAAGCGATATAAAACCTAAATAGGATGATAGTATATCATTTGTACATATGAAAAATAATAGTTATTTTGTCAGCACGCGCACGCATGCGCGTGCACGCGCATTATAAAATTTGTACAGTAACTCTGGAATCAGTCTAACTTTTTTGTTGTTCATTGAAATGGCTTGAAATTCATATCATAGGTAGATATTGAGACCCTTAACTGATTTGCATGGTCAAAATTACCAATTTGCACGCGCATGCACGTGTGCTTCATTTTGATTGGATAATACTAAAACGTTTGTAACTATCTTATCTATGAAGCGAATGAGATGATATTCACAGCATACGTAGACAATATGTGTATCTATATATTGGTGTAGCAAAAAAATGCTAACGCACACGCGCATGCGCGTGCAACGTTTTTTAAATGTTCAATTTTTAAAGGACGATAACGTTTTTGTTTTTCGTCAAATTGTATTGATATTAATGGTTTAGATGTGTCTTGGTACTCCTTACAAATTGCTGTGGTTAGAATTACTGCTCATCACGTGCATGCACGTGTGCTGAATTCTGATTGGACGATTTTAAAATCGCTATAACTTCCTTATATTTGGTGGAAACGTTATGAAATTCACACTGTGGGTATATGATACACATGCCTGTTGAACGACATCAACAAAAATTCGGAATCATACACGCGTTCGTGTGTATGCACGCGTGCGCGTGTATGCGCGTGAAACACTTTCTTTCATTTTTTGGTACTGAAATGACCATATTGAACGTACTACATGTAATTAAAGGCTAAAATAAAATGATTTTTTCCTATAGATTCACAAGGACATCACTTTTTAATTGGGGGAGGTTTGGGGAACATCTGTAACGGTCCCCGTTACAATTAGAACTAGTTCTATTTGATATTGAAAAAGTTTCAATTTCTTCTTTATCTAGCATACATGCTAAAGTAATATCCATATTATATTGTGATATTGATATCGCCCCTAATCTACACGTATAGTTACTTTCACAATGGACTCATTTGCATAAACAGGGTTTCCGTACATAAAAAATTCATCATTGGCACGACACCTCGAGGTTTTTAAGTGAAAGATGTTTGATTTATGTGACATGTGAACTTCAGTGCCAAAGGAAAGTTAGGGGAGCAAGTTCTGGCTTCAACAGAAAATATGTTTTTCAGGCTAGATTCAACTTCGTATGTGCACAAATCGCTGCATCTTGCATATTCAATGCAAAAAACTTGCTCTCAGCACTTTTCAAATTAAGAAATTAATATGCTTTGAAGTTATTTTAACTTCAACTTGCATTGATATCTGGATATCGTGCCAATTCTACGATTTATACATACACGATACGTTTTTATCTTGATATTTGATCACGTGATAGAGTTGATGTTGAGGTTGTCGGTCTGGTGAAAAATGTATAAGAGGTCAACATGCACTTAATGATATATACATATTGTTTTTGTATAAAAGGGTTGTGTTTACAGAATTTGTCACAAATTGATCTGTTTATTAATGCTTTTTTCCTGATATATTTCTATGGCCCTACTTAACACAACTGCATATTTTTTTATATTAAAAAAATTTTAATTCATATTTGTTTCCTTAAAAAGTTGAAAAATTTAATCATATTTCACAATTCAGAGTATTTATGTCTCCCAGAATAAGTAGTGGAATACATAGAAATAAGATGGAGAGACAGCACTCACACATTGTAACCCTCGAACCAATTCACAAAAAGTGGACATCCTCAAAACCGCATCTAATAAGTTTATAAATTTTTTAAGGTGTATGAAGTAATAAGTTGTTTATCGTCAATTATAGCGATTCTCAAGGACGTATTGTAAATGAAAATAATTCCACTGTTGATTTAACTTTAGTCTGTTCCCCTTCCCACAATTCCATTTGCACACCCTCTACATTGAACGTAGAGAGTGTGCGAACAGAATTGGGGGAAGAGGAACAGACTAATTTAACTCACAACTTGAAATATGGACAACTTGTTGGATATTGTTAACCCTTTCATCAATTAAGTGAAAATAAGCGTAAGTAGAGAAGAATTTCCAGTTTTCATTAAGTAAATTGTTAATTTTTTTACAATGTCATTTGACATGTTGAAACTTTTAACTTCGTAATTGAAACTTTATCATTATCACTATTTCAGCAAGGTATGCATGCAAAACACTGGATCCCCTTCCTCGTGTGACCAAAATGCAAATTCAATGTCATTGTCATGGGTAAGAATTAACCCTTGATAACAAAGCGATAGAATTTACTAACAAAGGCAATTTAACATTTAATAATATTTATTTACAATTGTTGAAAGAAAATTATTAGAAAAACAAAATTCTAACTTACGATAGGTAAACAATATTAAAGTCCGTGCCGAATTCAATCTACACACAAAAAAGTGAATTCCAAAATCTTAGTCACCAGTTATAAAATAATCCAAATGCCTAAAGTGCTTGTTTAACCAGATATTTTTATCATTAAAATTCACAGTGTATGTATAATAAGAATGAATTTTACAGTACAATCTTGAAATACACAGCTATGTAACCATTACGTCATCTTTCTACTAAAGAAGTAAACATCGAACTCTAGAATAATCTAGGTCACAGATGTCATTTGAGTGCAAGTAATGCACACCACCATTAGCTAAAATATTTTGGTTTCAAAAGTCTTATTACCAGGAATATTCCTAGGACTAACAGTCCAAAAAGTGTGGTCAAAGTTAAAGTCTTGCAAAAGATTGATTGAATAATTAGAATTTGATGCCGTTTTGGCAATATTTCGGCCATATTGCGACGGGTTTTTCACAGGTAAAGGTCACAAGGTCAAAAGAAAGGTATTGTCAAATATATTGATTAATTGTAGAATGTTTAACGTCCCTCTCGAGAACCTTTCACTCATATGTAGACCTCACCATTGCCGGACTGCAGAATTTAGGCCTATATTCGGTGCTTATAGCTATTGAGCAGGGAGAGATCTATATCATGCCACACCTGCTGTTACACGGGACCTCGGTTTTTCCGTCTCATCTGAAGGACCGCCCCATTTAGTCACCTACTATGACAAGAAAAGGGTATTGAAGACCTATTCTAATCCGAATCCCCACAGGACTTGTCAAATATATTATACGGGAAATATGAAAGTCTTATCATCATCCATTTAAACATTATGCTCAAGATTAGAATTATTGCGGAAAAACAGACAGACGGACAGTCCAAAGTTTGAAGTTAACCCAGTGGTTCTGGAGTAGATGAAAATGTGAAAAGTTTACGGACAGACGGGCGGACAGACAGACGACAGACAAAAGGTGATCAGAATGGCTCACTTGAGATTTCACCTCATGTGAGCTAAAAACTATATTCCCTGAATCTCAGATTACGGGGATAAAAAGCACGGACGTTTGATCTTAGAAATAAACTCCTAGTCAATGATTGAAAGAGTGGGGAATAGCTTTACAATCTTAAACTATGTTTGATTCTTTCTACGAATTGTCTTTCTTATGTTCTAGAAATTCATTATTTTGTGTGTCAGTGCATTGGCTTGGTGAACAGTAAAGTTAGCATCTGGACACCATATCTGACTTTCAACCTTGGTCTTTGACCTTTTAACCTAAATCAAAAGGGATCTTCTTCAAAGAATATAGAGTAATTGAATGAAATTTGATTGCAAAAACTGATTGACTTTCAGCGACATAGTCTGGAAATTACGGACACACTGATAAACGGATGGACAGATCCAAATCAACATCCCCTGCGAGGGACAAAAATAGAAATGTCACGATCATTGTGCAACAATGTTATGCTTATCAACATAAACTTTACAATGTAAAAACTTTGAACGACAATTTTTTCTTCTCACACATTTTCTGCGAATACATTGCCTTTTAGACCTTTGCCATGTCATATGCATTTATGATATTCATATTTAAAATAGCTCAGTCATCAAATTACCTGGGTTTAAATTCTGCCTACAACGGAATAGGTCACTAAAAGGTACTGTATTAGACGTTCTCGAATTCTTGGCATCTTAATGAAAGTGAATGATTTTTCGGATGAGACCTCAAAAGCCAGATGTGTCAAGGATATATGTGTGGCTTTAGAAATGTGTCAAGGATATATGTGTGACTTTAGAAATGTGTCAAGGATATATGTGTGACTTTTGGCAAGATAAGGAACCCTTACCACAGTTCCAAGGTTCTGTATCAAGGACGTAGATATAGGTACATGTATATGCAATCTGTAATATAACTCGTCGCACTAAACATTCGATACACGATAATATGTTCTGTGTATTACATTTTTTAATCGAGATAGCTTACTGATGAATAAATTAAAGTTACAGGGGTTTCATCAGTCTAGTTTAAAGTCAACATTTTGCAATTCTATGGTCGTTTTAATGATATAATTTGCAAATACAACCTACCATTTGATCAAACGCTGTCTGTCGTGTTCCAACCAATTTTTAGACTGCGTTCTTTACCTAATGACTTAACTACGAATTACTCCGTTTGCCTGATATAGATATAGGGCGGATGTGACAGGTGAAAATGAAATACTTACTTCTCTCAAGCACTTGATCCCATCTCTGTTGTTTTCAGAGGTCTACGTTTTTTCTATTCTCAATTTTGTACTCTTTATAAGATATGTGAGATTGATCACTCACTGTTCGTTATCTTCAGTTTTCCATTAGCTCTGAGGTGTTCATAAGTCATTTTATTCCAACTGGAATGTTTAACTACAGTCAAACAAAACCGTTGTAAACAATTCACCCTTTTGAAATACACAACAATTAATTTATGAGATTATGATTACCCAAATTTTTTCTTCAAGGAAGGCCACTCCTAGGCCCTTAATATGGAATGCTACTGCATTTCTTAAAATTTCATGTTATATTCTGGCATAGTTGGAATTTTGTTTCCACGATTACAAATTACTCACCTATGATACATTGTATCCACACATACAACACAAGGAAAGAGCACAAACCTGAGAAAGACATGTCCATTTTGAATTGAATGTTGATTGATCCATGGACGTTTTACCATGACATAAAGAATTCCTAGCGAATCTTATTCTTTCCACATCGTCCCCCTTTGAGATGTCAGCAGGATTTGGTTCCTTATTCCATCCACTCGTTGGAGGTGTGATTTTCACTGTGTTACGCAGCAGGGTGTACAGAAGAGATGTATCAAAGTCTGCTGAGGTCACAGGTCCCCTGGCACCTACAGTAAAATTCACAAAAAATATATTAAAATTTGTTGCGGTAACTGGTTCATTTGCATCTACTTTATGGTATTGACAATGCATTTATCGAAGTATGTTGAGGTAACCGGTCTACCGGTACCTACAGTAAAGCGTACAAAAGATCTATTGAAACCCTTTGAGGTAACCATTTCACCGACACCAACTTAAGAATATGTTCAAAAGACTCATCAAAAGTATGTTGAAGTAACTGGTTTATCGACACTTACAGTAGCACATAGAAGAGAAACTATTATGTCAAAGTGTTGAGGTAAAGGTTTTATATGCAAATACTCCAGTGTTTAAAAGATATTCACCAATGCCTGTGGAGGTAACTGGTTCACCTGTATCTACATTAAGGTGTACAAGAATATATGTGTCAACTAGTGTTGAGGTAAGCGGTATACCTGCGCCAACAGTAGGGTGTAGAATAGAAACTGTATACAGGGGAATATTTGTACCCATTTTATTTTCAGCCCTTTCAATGTCGTTGCCTTACGAAAAAGAAATGTATCTTAGGACAGAACTGTGTCGAAACAAATTAAAACGTATTGAAACCGTTTGGAAATGTAAAAGGTTGAGAGATGAAGAAAAAGCCATGGGACGAAAACAACTTTGTTTCTAATACATATCAGACCCTAAAACAGGTGTAAAAGGAGGTTCATCAGTGTTTGTTGATGTAACTGGTCCACAGGTAAACACAATGAGGTAATTGATCTACTGGTACTCACAGGTTGTACAAATATATCACATGTACCTTCATTAGATAATCGAAAAGAGATATAATGTATGTTAATATGTTAAAGCTGACATGAATTAATAAATACGTACACCTTTCTCATCTTACCCGCCATATTTCTCTCAGGTAGCCTAATTTACTCTATCCGTATATACCCCAAATATGATTGTCACACCTGAGTGATTTTTCTAGGTGGACTCGACCAGTGCACATCTCCGATAGTAATATATAGGGAATGAGAAACAAATAAAATCACATTTTAAAACATTTAATTCGATTGCCTCTGCCCAAGTGAATGAATCGTAGATTTTCACTGCCTCGTGGGTCATGTTGGCTAGCAACATTCCAACTTTTCGTTTACCGGGTTTGTCATCAAAACCTTGGGCATCTAAGTGTACTAAAAAATTACGTTTGTAACGCTGCCATTCTTGGGCTCCTGTATTTGGATCCGCAGGATTAAAATCGGGTATAGTCTTAATCTTGTTTCCTGCCATTTGTGAGTTTAGTCTATAAACTATTTATCTGCGTAATTTTTTGTACAAACCAGTGTCTCTGTGTGGAGCAATGAGTTAAGATTCTGACACCATGTAATATCATGATGGAGGCAGCCATCGTGGTAAACAGGAAGTCTTTATTGATACCCAACATGCCCAATACAATACCAACATTTCAAGAAGGATAACTCTAATTCAGTATATTGCAATAGGGAATGAGAAACAAATAAAATCACATTTTAAAACATTATGCTTTGCTCAAAATTACAAAATATTTATTGTATACCAATGCTACATTCTGGAAATTTAGATAAGTTAGACAAAAAAAAAAAAACACAAAAAAAAACGAGAAGCTTTTCTTCCATACTTGCAAGTGCATGCAAGTATTTGCAGTTTCTTATCAAATAAATGCGGAGAAACCATTTGCCAATTATATACTGATAGAGTGGTATAATCAAAGAGCATAAAATATATCATTTATATCAATTCTTGCAAAATAAAGGTGCATGACATATGCATAATATGTAATGCACACGGTATGGTCGCCAAAAAAAAAAACACCATATCAAATACGGGCGCCTATCTAACAGGTATCGGAGATGTGCACTTACCGAAAATATTAAGATTCTCTTTATTCTGATAAATCCACGAAACAAAATGATATACTCCATTTGTATCTCGTTAGAACTTTACAACACGTTGTCATTCCATTATACAGTCTGCGACACACTTCACCCGTGCCAAACAGGGTGTCTTCAATCAGGGGAGATGTCAGAGTCGAAAATTGTTCCTGTATTGAATGCTTGTCTGGTCCAGGGTTTTGCAGTTTATAGAAATCGGGAATCTAATATCTGGTTGGATATATTGCGTGCACAATTCAAAATTTATCGATGATCATATACAAACTTGGATATACAAATAAGGGAATAATGATCGAAAATATACTTCTGTGTGAAAATGCGTGTATTACATTTGCAATCCATAATAAACAGTTGATTACACAAAGACACATATAAAAGGAAATGTATAAACGAAAATATAGCTTTGTTGTCTCTTTTGGAACCACATAATTATTTACAGTCTCGGTATACAAGGTGAAGATAACGAGCATTGATCAATCTCATAACTCCTATAAGCAATACAAAATAGATAGTTGGGCAAACACGGACCCCTGGACACACCAGAGGTGGGATCAGGTGCCTAGGAGGAGTAAGCATCCCCTGTTGACCGGTCACACCCGCCGTGAGCCCTATATCCTGATCAATTAAACGGGGTTATCCGCAGTCGAAATCAGTGTGCCAAGAACGGCTTAACAATCGGTATGAAACATGTCAGACAGCATTTGACCCATTGCGAGGTTGTACTGACGAACTAGATCGTTATAACGACCATAGAATTTGCGAAATGATGACTTCAATCGAGACTGTTGAAACCCCTGTACCATCAACTTGTTTGTCAGTAGCTTACCTCGATTTAAAAACTGACCGTACGCAGAACAAGCTCTTGCATATCGAATCAGATGATATATATAAACACCATATTCAGGTGATAGTGGAATATTGCTACATAAATATGGGAAGTTGACGATGGAGAAGCTGTATGTCAATATTCATTGATTGAACAGATGAGAGAGAGAGAGAGAGAGAGAGAGAGAGAGAGAGCATCCTACTTCGATTTACAATATATCATTTCACATAAGGAAAGAAAATTGATCCCTGATATAAATGTAAGCTTACAAGCATTAAAAATGTCCAGCTATTTAAAAATTTGTGATTGACAATATATTGGAAACTTACAGGAGTTGATGCTTATAATTGAATTCATTATAAATTAAAAAACAATATTAGCTTGAACTGTGCATGTAGAAAATACTGACTTTGTATGTTAGAATAACGGGAAAAAAGTAAATTGTCAAAAAAGTGGGGAGAGCAGACCAGCCTTCCTGCCCACCCCAACCCCCTGTATACGTGCCTGAAACAACATACCAATTCATGCTGAAAGAAAAGCGCATATCTGCATTTCATTAAATTCCAAAGGAGCTCGAATTTATGTGTTCCCCTATTAATTATTTTGTATGCAAGATTCGTTCCTGAATTTAGAATCATGCTTTCGGTCAGAGCAGAAATGAATTCATTTTGAAGTACATCTAGTTTGAATGCAAATGTTGGGTTCCTTCTTTTAATTTCATCAGACTCATTAGAACCCCCTCACCCAAACTATACAGCTTTGTTTTTATTGATATCTAAATCGATATAAATGAATCCGGATATAATTTATATAATGTTTTTTCGTGATCATATAGATATTGATACTAATAATGAAAAAAGAAAATGTTTATACTCTTGCCTTTTGCATATCCTACTAATGCAATACAGTATATTGACATTGTATCATATCAAATAAAACGTCAATACGAATTTTACTGATTTATGAATACTAACATCTTATCGAATACATTTGAATTTTAAATTTCGACGTACAGCGGTATGGCCATTGCGCCAGATCTACGAAATGAAAATATTTATGAATAAATTACACTCAAGCCTGAAAGTAATCAGTATGGCATGTTACAGAAACGTTAAAACACACAAATGCTATAGTCCTGCAATGCATGCATACGATTTTTCTGAATACATGTATTTATGTATTCGCGAATGAAGTTCCTACGCTTGAAAATATCTTGGTCTTTATGCATTTTGTTTTGTGATTTTGGTTTACCATTCCTTACACTGTGTAAATGAAGGAAAACTTGATAAACGGTACAATTCTACACCATACAATTAGTATACATGCATGTGTTGCAAAGCAAAATGTACATGTAATAACCAGACATGTATCGTCATTTTTCATAGGGGGGGGGGGGTACAACAGGGGGGGGGGGGGGGGGGGGGGAATGGAATATTGGATTCTTCAAAATTTCTTGCCATTCAAAATAATAATTTAAAAAGATGAACGAAAACAGCAATAAAATAAAACAACACACCCAAACAAACCAAAATGTTTTGTCCGATGTTCAAAGTCCTAATGTGGGTGTGAAGGGTTAAAGAGTCTTTTACTTTGACTGCACAATAATTTCCCCCTACACTTCATTTTCTTTAATCGTTGGGGTGGGATGGGGTGGTTAGAGTCCTCTACTATGAGTGCCTCATAATATCTTCATTTTCTTAATTGGTGGTGGTGTGTGTCTTCTACTATTATATCAGAACTTTCAAGCTGGGGTCAAGTGGGGGAGGGGTTGTCACTCACTATATCTTTTATTTGCATTACAAAATAACAAAAAATGGAGATTGTTATTAAAGGTGGGGTACAGACACTTTTGTCCCCTCACCTTGATTCTATGTGCTTGATAACAACGCATACTATGATAAACTCGATTACTACCTTTTGCTTTAGTACAATTAATTTGCGTCGGGTTCAAGGCAGAATGTAATAACGCAAAATGACATAAATATATAAGATCTATATAGCGCCAAATTAGCATGAAATGAAGTAATTGAAAATAACATTATTTAAAGATGTTTAATTTTTAATTATTGCGTGCTTTAAGTGAATCAAATAGATCTGTATTATCAATTAATGAGAGCAATATTGAGTTACTAGTACTGTTCTCTTTTATTGAATTAACGATATCATTTGTCTTAATAAGAGCGCAATTATTACAAGTTTATCGGTTCTCTCTCTCTCTCTCTCTCTCTCTCTCTCTCTCTCTCTCTCTCTCTCATCCCATACACTCGTAGTGTTGTATATGCAAATTATGTATGCATAAACAATTTATGTACCTAAATGATTTCCTGATTTATAAATCTCCAATACTCTGACCAATAAATCATATGGTATAAGGATTCATGCACAATACAGGGTCAATATTATACTCTGATACTTCCCCTGATTGAAGATAGCTGATCGGCACGGGCTAAGTGTGTCGCAATCTGTACAATGGACAATGTTGTTTACTGTTGGAATGCAAATGGAGTTTATCGTTTTGTTTTATGGATTATGCAAATAAAGGGAGTTTTACTACTACTTAGAGTATTTTCGACAAGTATACACGTACATCTGCGGTCCTTTACAGATATTACGAGTAGACCCAGGTAAATAATTGTCGTCCGCATTCGATGCGTTTTCATGGCGAGCATACATGCCATGTTTATAAGTACAGTAGTATTTATGTATTTGCCTTTTACTTGAAGTAATTGTGAATGGTATAGATTGTATACCTTTTGCTTATTCCATTTTATCAATAGATAATAGATGAAATGCATGTATTTTTCCACATTTTTGTATAGTTTTGACATATTTACTGCAAATGTACGCACATTCACGTAAAGAAAAGGCATTCTATATATATTTATCCAAATATATATATTTAGAATGATTTACTACTGTACGATATGTTTGTTATAATTTGAGCACTGCGTGGTGTTCCAAAACGTGATTTCATTTCTTCTTGATGTCCTATAAATTAGTATCGGAGATGTACGTGTTGCCTATCGAAGCTACCCGCACAGGTAAATCGACACTGATGTGAAATGAAGCGTAGCAAAGCTCGTCCCCTTATATACCATGCGAACCCTGATACATATAATAATAGAAACTATAACTAATATGGCGGATCAGCAGAGAAATGTGGCGGACATATAGAATTATACTATATTTATTAATTCATGTCAGCTTTAATGTATGGTTTTGTGACTGTTTCATAGGTTTAAACAGCACAAAACCCAGTCTTAGGTATAACTATGACCTTGTGCAAAATGAACATTAGATACCTTGATTGTGGATCTATATATTCAATTATAAACTTCTTACCCGGATATAGGATGGCCTTCTGTTGCGCTGTACAGTGTTTTAATTTTGGTTTTACATTCTGTAGGTGATTTGTCAGAGACATAGGATTGACAAATGAATCGAACAGAATCCGCAAGGCCTGGGTACCAAGCTGAGCCAGAAGAAAGTATCGTAGGAAATTGTTCTCTTCATCTGTAATTGTGTTTTGTGTGCCTAAAATACATATGCAGATAAAACAATCAAAACAAAGGCAGAAACCACTGTAGATGTTGTTGTGAGACGATTTTTTATAGATCGCATTTAAATATACATATTACTTATCAGTTTTCAGGTATCTGGGAGTTAAAATTTCTAACTAACTGGAGAGAAGACATTCGGACCATATGCTATAGCATGAATATGGTTATCATATATCTTTGCACACAAATACCATGCCATTAATATGTCATCATTAAGCAAATCTGGTGAAAATTAACAAAATGTGAAATAAAGTCTGAGACAAATCTCCACGTTCTGTTGCTACTCACAATGCACACAATGGGCAGGGACTGGTAAAACGTTACTTCCTGTTGGAGCCGATGTGGAAACACACGGTACGCTGAATGTCGTTAACGTATGGCTGGGTGTTGTCGTGGTGTTTGACAAGAGATTGACTGCAGAAGAAAAGACCAGACAGGATGTTGATGATGAGGTGGCTGTTGTTGCAGGGTTCTGTATCGCTGATACTGTTGTTGAAACTGAGGCAGTGATTGATGTTGCTGAAGTTACTGCTGTTGTTACGATCGTTGACAGACCTGCTGTAGTTGTTGCTGGTATTGCTGTCGTTGGTATCGGTGTTGCTAATACAGCAATACTTGCTGTTGATCCAACATTCAGTGAAGACGAACTGATAGCTGACGAGGTCCGTGTCTGAGACGACTGACATGATGTCGTCTGACAGACAGAGGGACTACTGGTTGTGACAGACGTGTGAGGTTGTGTACCGGAGGCAATAGAAACTACGACAGACACTTCTGTGTGCGCTAGACACAAATAAAATATTTCTTTGAAACATGAAAACAATAAAAGAAAATATTGTAATATTCAGGTTATAACCGATGGTAGCTCAGTAGTTACAGCGTTCGCTACGTAACTTGGAGGTCATGAGCCCATATCGTTGGTAATTTGGTTGTTTGTTTTACGCCTCCTCGAGAATTTTTCACTTCTATTGAGACGTCACCAGCTGTAGGTGTAGTAACACAAATTTAGATCTATGCTTAGCGCTCAAGATCGTAGCAGTAAGGGTTATTTCACGTGCCAACGTTTGTCGCGACACGGGACGTCCGTTTTCAAGGTCTTATCCTTAAGACCGTGATTCTCACCTCTAAATGCTGAACGTTTTGTGAAGGAACAATCACTACCCTATGTTGGGTTTGGGTGACCATGACACGACCCCCGGTTAGGTGAGCTACTGTGTGGCTGTGTCAAAACTAAATTGAAGGTAATGATTGTTTCTTCGCGAAGCGAAATGTATCAGAGATCAATATCATGGATATTTCGAGTATAACCTGAACATGGACCTCCCATGTCGTGAAAGGTGTACAAAGTTTATTAAAAAAAACCACAGTTACGACCCTGAGTGGTAAGAATTGGACTAAATTTGCAGTATTTCAAATCCAGCTGAAAATATCTTAATATGAATGAAAAATTCTGAAGAGCAACAATAACAAAAGTTCATATATAAGAATTATGGGTGTGCAAGCTCCCCGCCACCTCTAACAACATATACTCTATTTTCGTAGTTATCATGACAAAGACATTGTATAATGTGAAATTGTGTAACGCCTAGAGGTGTGCGTTACTGTCTTTACAACAGCTAGTTATAATTTACCATTTCTGACCCCTAATCTCATTTTCTTTGCCATAACATTTTCGTTTTCCAGCTTCCGTTTTCGCCCGGGACACGTGGTG
Source organism: Ostrea edulis (assembly GCF_947568905.1). NCBI lineage: Eukaryota > Metazoa > Mollusca > Bivalvia > Ostreida > Ostreidae > Ostrea > Ostrea edulis. Next base: position 74,329,195 of record NC_079172.1, on the reverse strand, counting down.
TTGAAGGGGTGTATTCTACCTCGAGAACTTGTGTTTCTCTGTTCCCTCTCTACAATGTTAAGTGATCTGTTTAAACACACACGAGATTACAAATATTGCGAATTCGAAGCGTTTGTATTTCTATATCATCAAGCATTCCTTCCACTTCCTTTGTGAATACCTCAACAGGATCTATCAATGGTCATTACCATCACGATACCATTATGATAGAATGGCATGACATGATAAGTGTATACTGTCTGGGTTAAACATACAGAAGATTACCGTTATTGGATGCTTTGTGTCAGTAAATCACGTGTTCTATCAACTTTTTTTGCTTTAATGTTTTGTGAATTATTCAACAAGAGAAAAGAGCTCATATCACTGGTAATTTGGTTGTTTGTTTCACGTCTCCTCGAGAATTTTTCACTCCCATTGAGACGTCACCAGCTGTAAGTGTAGTAATACAAATTTCGATCTATGATTAGCGCTCAAGGTCGTAGCAGTAAGGGGTATTTCACGTGCCAAATTGAAGGTAATGATTGTTTTTTCGCCAATCGAAATATATCAGAAATCAATATCATGGATATTTCGGGTATAACCTGAAAATGGAGCTCCCATGTCGTGAAAGGTGTACAAAGTTTATTTAAAAACCCACAGTTACGACCCTGAGTGGTAAGAATTGGTCTAAATTTGCAGTGTTTCAAATACAGCTGGTAATATCTTAACATGAATGAACAATTCTGAAGAGCAACAATAACAAAAGTTCATATATAAGAATTATGGGTGTGCAAACTCCCGCCACCTCTAATGACATATACTCTATTTTCATAGACTTATCATTAGAAAGGCATTGTATAATGTAAACTCGTGTAACGTCTAAAGGTGTGCGTTACTGTCTTTACAACAGCTAGTTATAATTTACCATTTCTGACGCCTAATCTCATTTTCTTTGCCATAACATTTTCGTTTTCCAGCTTCCGTTTTCGCCCGGGACACGTGGTGTTGAAGGGATGTATTCTACATCGAGAGCTTGTGTTTCTCTGTCCCCTCTCTACAATGTTAGGTGTTTTGTTTAATACACGGGAGATTACAAATATTGCAAATTCGAAGCGTTTGTATTTCTATATCATCAAGCATTCTTTCCCTTCCTTTGTGAATACCTCAACAGGATCAATCAATGGTCATTACCATTATGATAGAATGGCACGGTATTATAAGTATATATGTGTCTGGGTAAACATACATAAGATTATCGTTATTGGATGATAGAATGGCATGACATGATAAGTGTATATGTGTCTGAGTTAAACATACAGAAGATTACCGTTATTTGATGCTTCGTGTCAGTAAATCACGAGTTCTATCAACTTTTACTGCTTTAATGTGTTGTGAATTATTCAGCAAGAACAATGACCAGAAAATATTTTTGACCGAAATGACATGAAATGTATATTAGATATTTCTCTAGGTAACGTAACATAAAATCATTATTATTCATTTATTCATGTATATAATTTCTGGATTTAGCAATCCATGTATACTAATGTTTACATTTCTAACTGTTTTGTCTGCGATTAATGTGTTAATGTCCCAAAAACTTCCTCAGTTCATGCAATGTGAAAGACCAGTAGCTGGGGACTATTGGAATTGGGATGGAGTGCTATGTGTCTCTCAATTTTTTATCCTTGTCTTGTTTGATTAGTATGTGAGGAAATTAACTATGGTGGAAACGTTTTAGCTCGTGCATAACGACTTCACAGTTCCTTAAGTATATCAATAAGTATTTACCTCGCTTCAGTCGTGCTACCTCAGTCAATATCTTATATCTTTGATCAAATATGTCGATCCCTACTTCAAGAAGATCTGCATGATTTAGATCCATTAACATCTCCATAGTGATGCGTTGTTGGGAAAACAAAGGAATTAAACTTTTTTCATCGATCCTCCACAAAAGTTTAGATACGATCTTGTCTTCACATTTAGGTGTTTTTCTTCTGCCCGTTGTATCATCGTCTTTATCATCACTCCCTTAATCGCCTTTGCTACTTTTGCTGTTCCCTTTTTCACCTATATAAACAGAAACAGCGAAAATGCAACGGAAAACATCAAAAGTTAAATTCGACCCTACCCCCCACCCCCAGTTGAAAACAAGGTTAGAAGAAATAAAAAAGAAAGAGGAAACCTTAGATGAGAACCTTCAGACCTTTCTCGAGGAACAAGCTGTAAATATATACAAAACAACTAGTTGAAATCCTTTGCAAGCGTGGGAAACCACAATGAAATAATATCGCATAGAGGAAGGACTTTTTAAATGCGTGTTTGATTTATTCCGCACTTGAATTGAATATTCAAATGGGTATGAGAACTTGAATAATTGCGTGCATTAGTTCTGCTATGGTTATTGATTTCATGTGCAGTAAACAAAACTTAATCATTAGAAAGTCACTTGGAGCTCCAAATGAAATGTTCTTTGTATACCATATCAAATGATCTCTCTCCGCATAGAAAATTAGATAATGGTTTCAGGTCTGCAATTGTAATCCGTCTTGTCGAATAGTTGAACAAAGACAAAATGAAAGGTCTTTCATAATTTCAAAATCTGAAACTCAGTGTTGCTAATGTGCTTACAGGTGGTGTACAACGTAATTTTGGTAAAATATTTTAGTCATAAGGCACAAACTTCCTAGAAGAGTCCCGGATCATTCGATGTCTGACATATTGGACAGTTTGCGACTTATTACTTACTTTCAAGATATGTATCACCACAAAACATGAACAACCAAAATAAAAACGTATTTGTGTTGATCCAATGTGTTTGTACATATCATTAACTGTAATTGAATTATCACAAAACGTCTTAACAGTGACTTCTATAATCACGGAATTTGGAACATCGAAAATATCCGGTGAATATCGTAGTTAAAAATGTATCGATGAGTCAGATCGTTGGTCTTGGGAGAGGGTGACCTTCATTGAATGATATGTATATATAATAAATATATTCCTCACACATGGCATCGGAGTAATAACTAATTAAAGAGCTTGATCAGGATGCATAAGACCCATGCATCACAGCGCCCAGCTGAACCACATAGCTTGCTAATACAGAGATAATATTGGGACATCCTGCTATTAGATCACACTAAATGTGTCAGGGTGCTTTTGTCTCATTTACACATGGCAGGGTTATAGGTTTGCCGTTGGAAAGATTCTAAAGAATTCTCACATTGATTTTGATATATTCTACTGTCATAAGGGGATGTCTTCCAAGTTGTAAAAAATAAAAAGAAGAATTAGATTTTATCGGTCACCCGAGTTTGCACAATTTCTAGTCTTCAGAAATCATTATGTTACCTGTTTGCTTTTCTACTTCTCCATTTTAGCTCACCTGTGCCGAAGTCTCAAGTGAGGTTTCCTAATCAAAATTTGTCCAGCGTCTATTGTCATCGTCGGGGTTAACTTTTCACATTTTCATTTTCTTCTCCAGAACAACAGGATCAATTCAATGAAATTTGATACAAATCATCCTTGGATGAAGGGGATTTCAATTTGTTCAAATAAAGGGTCACACTCCTTTAAAGGGAAGATAATCAGGAAAAGCCAAAAACAGAGTGATATCATTTAATAATCTTCTCAAGAATCACTGAGCCGGAAAAGAACTACACACGTTAACTATGGATTCCCCACCAACATTATCAACTCATATATTTTAAAAAGCGTTATAATTTTGCCAATCATATTTTTTAAAATATGTTATTTAATTTGATCATTTAAAATTCGTTGATAGAAGAGAAAGTTTCATCATTCCATGACAAAATTCTATTTTCTAGTTGAGTTCGAATATTAATGAAACAGTTTCCTTCTGCCGGATGTCCAGAAATACGGAAAGATCTTGGATGACATATAACGCATTTTCAATAAATGACTAACTTTCCCCCAAACTTAAGCCTCAGTTTCCATGGTTTTCAGAAGAATTTCATTGTCTCTGCTTTCCTGGAGCCTCAGATGTGTGGCCAAACCCATCAAAATGTGTTACCTTCAAAAGTGTGTTTTTTACGCCTGGACGTCAAACAGTGAAAGTATTACCATGATTATAATAGCCATATACAAAAACTGTAAAGTTTATGACCCCAAAGCTAAGGTAGTAGGATAAGTTTAGATTGGTCTTTCCATTATGTGTATTTTCTACCTTTACTGTTGGACATCAACCAGACATATTGTTTACATGATTATGATGAGCAATGAGCCCTCTGTGAAAATTCATTGCCTCTGTGTTCAGGCTCCAGGGGCTACGTTTACAACATTTTGAAGGTACATTATTTTATAAATTTCTTAACTGGCCTTGTATCTTCTCAGATCCGACACTTTAAGAAAGTAGGGTGTTGTTGGGTTTTCGTGTATATATGTATATATAGGACTCCAAAGTGCGATGGGACTCCAAAGTGCGATGGTCACGCCAAAGTACGACGGTCTACGCCAAACCCCGATGGTGTGACACGCCAAAATACAATGATCCACACCCATGTGCCAAAGTGGGATGGTCTAACACGCCAAAGTGCGTTGGTGGGACACGCCGAAATTTATTGGTTTGTAAACGACACGGTGTTTTGGTATAGACTGAGCTAACCGTGTGCTGTTTTACCAAAACATCCTTGTAAAATCCATGCAAAAAAAATAAGAATAAGAACTTATTTCATTACCATTTAGTTTTCGTGTTATTAATCACAAAATTTTCCAACGCGAAATCGTATAGAATGTTTTGTATTATAACATACCCCTAGGAATTTAATACATGTACGTCAAAGTAATAGGCCTAAATGATTATGAATTAAAGAATTTTTGGGCGAATTGGAACACATGTACTTTGCCGTTCTCACTATCCTCAACAGTGTAAACATTCCCGTTCTCACTATCCTCAACAGTGTAAACCTTGCCGTTCTCACTATCCTCAACAATGTAAACCTTCCCGTTGCTGTCGTCCGTGTTACATTTCTTTGGTTTTATTTTGAAAGACGTTAGGAATGACGTCACAAACGTTACTGAACTCCGCATCATCGGACTTTGGCGTGATCATCGCACTTTGGTGTCCGTAACGTTAACAAACCATCGCACTTTAGCGCAGACTCACACACACACACACACACACACACACACACACACACACACAGTGTGTGTGTGTTCAAAAGTTAATCATCGACACACGGAACTAACAGCAGTGATACTGGTGAGTTTCTCCATTCTATCATTTTTCTGAAAAATATCTGAATTGTCGAACCAAAAACCAAAAGAAAACAAGGAATATCTTTATTTGGACCCCCGATTTTATTTTAACCTTTATGGAAAATAATGCACCTATAAATCGGTCACTCTACTTATCTCCCATCATTCTCCCCAGAGTCCAGTCTGACAGTCGAGGTACCAGAATGTAAACAATCTCGCGAAATCTCGTGAACAACATGACCTATACACCTATAAACCAGTAATTTTAATTACCTCTCTTTACAGAGTCAACCAAAGCTCAATCGTTGAAAAGTCAATTTTTCTTCTTTACCAAATGTGAGAGTTAACTACTGTGAATTAGAGCCTATAGTTAAAAGTTCCATATAAGTTTATGGGTTATCCCGCACTGGGGTATCATTGTATAGCTGACTGCAATTGATTGGGAAATAACAAATGTCAAAATTAATCAGAAAATTGCAAGGGATCGTTAAGAAACATTTATATCGTACATATAATGATAGTATAATAAAGGTAATGTCCATGATCAAACGCAAATGAAGATAAAGAAAATAGTTTTCTTACGATATAACGTTGCACTTTCTGTAGGTGATAATTAGGAAAATACAAAATGCTAGTTTCGGTTTTACACAAAAGACTGCATAAATACTTTCACAATTAAGTTAGCGATTTGGCACGGTAGATTTACCTGTTGAGTAATTTAAATATCCGTGACATTTTAGGAATACCTACTGTTCAATAGGACTATAGACAACTTCTAAATACATCTAGAGTGCTTCCCAAATTGTAAAGTCCTTAGCACTTGAATAAAACATCAATCATTTACTTAATAAACCCATACTAAATACTTACATTATAATCCAAATATAGGGTAACATTATCCATGCGGAGTATCATGCAAGTATTAAGTAAAATGGTTTACAGAGTATAAATAATATATCGTGTCATTTCTATTCAAGTGCCTATTGTTGACAGACATTTTTACCGGTCATATTTTGATCGTTAATGGATGTAGCAGGGTTTTTTCACGAGCAGTGCCTATAACAGCATTAGAAAGATGTATTGACGTATGTAAAAAAGTACATTAACGTAATCTAAATACTAGATTCTGTTCTGCGATCCATTTAATCCTTCGGCTGACCTTCTAGACCTCTAGGTTTTAAAGATTCCATCTAAACAAAACCAAGACTCTCACTTCTCAAAGCAGAAGGTTCGGTGTTTGAGCAGCCATTGCCTATTTTTACGTTGTAGGTCGGACACGGGCAAGGTAATTGTACGCGTTTTATTGATGAAAGTTCTATCCAAAAGTCGTCTTAGAATTTGTTTTATTACGCGTCTAACCAAGAAAAGAATGGGAACATTCCATTCATGTTGATATGCAGATTATTGATGTTATTTCTAATCGCAAAAGGTATCTCTAAGGGGACACTCAGAGTTTGATCAGGGTCGGTCACCGATTTTCACAAGTTACTTTCAAAATATTTTTGGAGTTGTTTGAAATTTGTTTCATTATTTACCTTTATCATTTGTATGCCCATCCATTAAAGTTTAAATTGCTAGTTCTAAGAAAAACTTACCGACCTTCATTTGATATCTCACAGATTTATCAAACAGTATTGCCAATGCATGCATATGGACTATAAAGAGGATATCAAACATAGGAGATTTGTGTTACGCCTATTCTCTCGGAATTACAATTTATTAGGAAGTTATATAATGTAATTTCTACAGTTTGAGAAATCCGTTTAATTAAGAGAGATAATTTATACATTTCTATGGCAAGCCGTTTTCATATTTATTCCTATTTAAAGATATATCATACATTTTATAAAATATCTTATAAAAAATAAAAGATATCTTTTAAAATGTATGAGATATCTGATATCCTTCATACGATATCTTATAAAAGTTATGAAATTTCTTGTGTATTTTTTCTACATAAGATATCTTATAAAAGATATGAAATATCTCGTTTATTTTTTCTTTATAAGATTTCTTATAAAAGATATGAAATATCTCGTGTGTGTTTTCTTCATAAAATATCTTATAAAAGATATGAAATATTTCGTGTATTTTTTCTTCATAAGATATCTTATGAAATATATAAGTTCTTATGTTCTAACCTTCCTGCTTTAGACATAAAACGTTCAGAACTGGATCCTGCATGTACATATGTAATATACTAGCATGCTGTATTCAGTAAGATGATTTTGAACAGTGGAATGTGATACTGCAAGTACATGTCTTTGCATTGTACACATTTCCTTTGCTTTACACTTGTAAGCTGTCTTGGTTACTGGGAGTACAAGACCAACAGTCTGGTACAATAGATTTACTACCAGACTGTTAACAGGCACTGTCCCTTGGTGCTCCCTGTAATCAGGTCAACATATTGTGTTTTTATTCTCTCATATAGCGCTATTATTCTCTTTTATATAAGTATTCTAACCTTCCTACTTTAGACATAAAACGTTCAGAACTGGATCCTGCATTTAAATATGTAATATACTTGCATGCTGTATTCAGTAAGATGATTTTGAACAGTGGAATGTGATACTGCAAGTACATGTCTTTGCATTGTACACATTTCCTTTGCTTTACACTTGTAAGCTGTCTTGGTTACTGGGAGTACAAGACCAACAGTCTGGTACAATAGATTTACTACCAGACTGTTAACAGGCACTGTCCCTTGATGCCCCCTGTAATCAAGTCAACAATTCATGCCTTTTTTAACACTTCGTACAATTGTTTTCATTTATATAATTATTCTATTATAATCTCCCTGCATTAGCATAAAACATTCAAAACAACTGGATCCTAAATGTACATGTGTTTTATACTTGCATACTGTACTTACTAAAACATAATTATACCAATTTGATTACAATTTTATATGTATTCACACAACACCATCATTATCTGCTGTCCCAGAAACTGATGTGTGAAGCAGTTGGGTTATTTTATTTATCATGTTGTTCATTTAAATCTTGTCTGTAATCAGTATTTCATATATAATTATAGATATGTATAGTACAGAAGTGTAAACTCTGTCAGTATTACCGGTAGTCCTTCTAAATGATTGTTATTTATTTTCATTGTTATAATTAATTGCCTGTTAACTTGTACACGCCCCCCGAGGGCCCGTGATTGGTGAATAAACTATACATATATATCGTAATATCGTATATATTTTATTAAATATCTAATAAGCTATAAATTATATGAGATATTTTATTAAATTTATTAGATCCCTTTTTGGAAGTAGAAGATATACAGAGGAATAGATAGATTGACAGAGGAATATATATAAATGTTCCCCTGTTTGCATGAGTGACAATGTGCAGACTGAGCAATTCGCGGTGAAACCTCATGAAAATCTACCTGTATTGAAATGTAGCCAAATGCATTTACAATTTTATGAATGTAAAACTTATACGGTACCAATTGTGATGCACCAGATGAGCATTTCGACAAATAATGTCTCTTCAGTGATGCTCAAGCCGAAATTTTGGAAATTCGAAATTACAAAAACTTGTAAGAGCTAAAAGGAAAACTAGAGTGCCAAAAACTGTAGCCAAATTCGTCCAAGGATCAGAGTTATACATGAGGGAGATATCATCCTTAATTTTGAAAAGAATTTCTAAATTTTATTCCAGCAATTGAATATACATCCGTATTTTCAAGCTAGTAACGAAGTACTTAGCTACTGGGCTGTAGAGACCCCCGTGGACTAACAGTCCTCGGGCCGAGGCCTCGACCCAGGGGTCATAATGTAAAACTCATACGGTACCAATTTTGATGCACCAGATGAATACATTTCCAGAATTGATATTCTTGGAATCGAACTGGCAATGAATGCGTATATTTAACAGTTTAAATTCATGAATGTTTAAATTTATATGACCTCCAAGAGAATTTTGCTGTAATGCTTGACCACTTATAACCAAACAAAGGTGCTCCATACTGTAAGATAAAGAAAATAGTTTTCTTACCATATAACGTGGCACTTTCTGTGGGTGATAATTAGAAAATTACAAAATGCAAGTTTCGGTTTACACAAAAGACTGCGTAATTATGCCATTCTCTCACCAGAGAGCTTACACAAGCTTCTCATCCACTAGTGCGAGGAGCGCAGGGAACCCTGGGTAGTGGATGCATAATTTAGCACAGTATATATACCTGTTGAATAGTTTAAATGTCCGTAACGTTTTAGGAATACCCACTGCTCAATATAGACATTTTCTAAATTTAGCTGCGGTGCTTCCCAAATTGCAAAGTCCTAGGCACTTGAAAAAATTGAATTATTTACTTAATCAAATATTTACCAAATACTTATCTTATGATCCAAGTAGATTTTTAAAAAAGATTTTTTACAAAATGCATAAAAATATAAATATAAAGAATAAAATGCTTTCTTTGGTGTTTGTTCGGGTGATGAAGTGTTGCAAAAATGTCTACCTTAATCACCTTATAAAACAACAAGGAAAACCATTTCATTGTTAATATTTATATATATTTTGTAAAAATATCAACTAAAATCCGCTCGAACTAGTTTGCAACAAACATGTATTCATTGTCTATGATGAAAACAATGTCAATTTGAAAAGGAATATAATTGAAAAAATTCAGTGTATGAAAATATTGAAGTATTGGGGGCTTATGTAAATTGATCTGCGAACAGGAATTGTTAGGGCTTAGTTAAGAAAAAATTCCTGATTTCGCAAAACATAACCATGTGAACTTCCCGTGTGAATGTAAAATGCACATGCACAATCTATACATACACTAAACAAAGGAAACTATGCACGTTCCCTATAGGTGTCGCAGTGGCTCAGTGGTTAGAGCGGTGACCAGAAGGCCGTGACTTCGAGCCACACTCATACTAATTGGCTGCTTCAAATCCACGGTATAGAAAAAGGGAGTGGGCTGTTCCTTTACCAAACACTCAGCAGTCGCGGGCCTTTCTGATGAGACCTTAAAAACCAAGGTACCGTTCGCACGATGAAGAATCATCACTGTTGCGGCTTTAAGGTATCACACCAGTAATTGTTCAATCAAAATGAATAAAGAGCCCTCACCTTTACGGCTCTCGTCGCCATGCATAGATCTAAATTTATAGCATTTCACCTGACATTTCAATATAAGTGAAATATTTATGTAGCTGAGGAAACACTCAGGTCTTGATCAAGGTCGGTCACCGATTTTCACGAGTTACTTTAAAATATATTTACCTGTATCATTTGTATCCCCATCCATTCAAATAAGTTTAAATTGCTATTTTTAAAAAAAAAACTTACCGATTTTTATTTGATATTTCAGAGATTTATCAAACAGTATTGACAATGCACGCATATGAACTAGTTATAGAGAGGATACAACATAGGAGATTATGTAGTTATATAATGTAATGTCTATAGTTTGAGAGATCCGTTTAATTAGAGAGATAATTTCACATTTATTCCTCCATAAAGATATCTCATAAAAAAATTATAAGATATCTTACAAAAGTTATGACATCTTTTAAAAATTCATTTGAGAATATCAGTGCTCGAGCTGATTTTAAAATCTTAAAATTTGTATTTTAAAATCTGTCTTGTGTTTTCCTTTGTCAGTGACACATTATCAGCTGTCAAAATTTGTTTATTTAGTCAACGCATGCGACCGGAAATCTCGCGTCTCTCCAGTGCACACAGAGCTGGTCACGAAGGCCAGATAATAGCCTCAGGTAATCTATGGCTGCAAAAAAGTCGGTGATTATATAATAAAGTACATCGGACAGCTGTGTACCCTGCTGTGGTCAATTGTTTAACATTTAAAATCTTATTTATTATAGTGTTATCATCTCCACATTAATGTCAATTCTTAACCACAGAACCGACCGGTATTATTTTGTATAATGTATAAACATCAATTGTTTGTTTTTGCAGCCAAGCTCATTGATTACAAGATTTTGATGTGTTTGATTTTAGTTCGAATATTTCATTAACAATGCGGTCGGTCACCATTGATATGGATGTAGCAATTTTGATAATTTTCTTTGAAGTTCGGTGCGTAACAGTATGAAGATGCTAATCTCATAAGGCAATGCACCCCATTCTATTTTGACACTAAACTTGTAGCTTCTGACTCTAGTCAGCCTAAAATTAAAGAAAAATATCTATGTTTGGCCTTTCAGTCAACCCCACCGGCTCAAACATCTGATTCTGTCCAAATTGCAAAATCTACCATACTAAAACGGAAATTTCTCTAAATTGGGCTTGATGTTTTGTGATATCTGCATTTCGGGCAATGTAGACAATGTTTTCACTGAGGGGTGTAGCATCATGAAGTTTATATTTATACGATTTATTACCCGATTTTTGATTTCCACAATAAAATTTAATTATCAAACGAATAAACGTATTACTTCAGAAAGAAGTATTTAGGTATGGTAGCTGGATATTTTTAAGTAATGTAACTGTTTCCAAATGCTAAAATCAGTGTAATGAATAAAATAATAAGATGGAAATAATTGTATAGCATGAGATTATCTGCGCCGCGCTGCACCCCGAAAAAGTGGCGAAAGGGAATTTTGGTCCAGTGGGAACACTGTTTCAGATATCTCATAAAATTTATAAAATATCTTACAATATTTATTAGATATCTTACAAAACATAAACGGTATCTTATGTGTTTTTTTAAGTTTTCTTATAACGATGAATTATAAGATATCTTCTATTCTTATAGGATATCTCATAAACTTTAGAAGACATATTGTTTAATACATAAGATATCATATAAACTTTATGAGATATCTTATATAGTTTATGAGATATCTTATATATCTTATTAAATATCTAATAAATTTTAATTTTATCAGATATCTTATGAAATTTATTAGATACCTTGTTGAAAATAGACGATATCTGATAAATTATAAGATATATCTACAGAGGAATAAATATAAACATGGCGTGGCCTACATTTCCCCCGTTTGTGTTTGTCACAATGTGTAGGCTGAACAATCCTCGGTGAAACCTCATTAAAATCTACTTGTGAAGAAGTCTAATATAATCTATCGCGATTACAATAGTATGAATACATGTACACTTCCAGAATTGCTATACTAGGACTCGAACTGACAATGGATGCCTATATTTAACAGTTTGAATTTATGAATGCTTAAGTGATTTCTATTCATGTTACATTTAGTTGACCTTCAAGAAAGTTTGCTGTAATGCATGACCAGTTATAACCAAAAAAGTGTTCCATACTGTAAGATAAAGGAAATAATTTTCTTACCATATAACGTGGCACTTTCCGTGGGTGATAATTACGAAATTACAAACTGTTAGTTGCGGTTTACACAAAAGACTGCGTAAATGCAAGTTAGTCATTTAGCACGGTATACAGACCTTTTGAGTAATATAAATACCCGTGACGTTTTAGGAATACCCACTGCTCAATATAGACATTTTCTAAATATATCTACGGTGCTTCCCAAATTATAAAGTCCTAGGCACTTGAATGAAAAGAAATGAATTATTTACTTAATCATTTATTTACTAAATACTTATGTCATAATCCAAGAAGTGTATTTCTAATTTTTACAGAATGCATAAAACTATAAAGAATAAAATGCTTTCTTTCCTGTTTTATCGAGTGATGAAAGTAGCAAGTGTTGCAGAATTTATTTCCTGCAAAGATTTCTACCTGAAAGGCCGGCAATTGAGCATAAAAGCAGCCAATCGGTGAAAATGGTAGAAGATGAGAATTTTCTGGTCACATTCAGATTGCAGCACTTATTTTGCAAAAATTAAGATTAAGCTGTTGTACTGAAATTTTAAAATGGGTATGCTTATTCCCCTTATAACTGTGCATATCTTGCCCATATCTATTTTAGATATAAATTCTCATGAAAATTTAATTTTGGTTTCAAAAATTTGAAGCAGGGCTAAATTTTGTATTTTAAATTAGAGATTGGCAGTTGGTAGGTGTGATTAACTTTTCCTATTGTTTACACCGGATGTTGACTCACATATTGCACGAGCATGCTTATTGAAAATAGAAGGTATCCCATAAATTATAAGATATATCTACAGAGGAATAAATATAAACATTGCGTGGCCTACATTTCCCCCTGTTTGTGTGTGTCATAATGTGTAGGCTGAACAATCCTCGGTGAAACCTCATTAAAATCTACTTGTGAAGAAGTCTAATATAATCTATCGCGATTACAATCGTATGAATACATGTACACTTCCAGAATTGCTATACTAGGACTCGAACTGACAATGGATGCCTATATTTAACAGTTTGAATTTATGAATGTTTAAGTGATTTCTATTCATGTTACATTTAGTTGACCTTCAAGAAAGTTTGCTGTAATGCATGACCAGTTATAACCAAAAGTGTTCCATACTGTAAGATAAAGGAAATAATTTTCTTACCATATAACGTGGCACTTTCCGTGGGTGATAATTACGAAATTACAAACTGTTAGTTGCGGTTTACACAAAAGACTGCGTAAATGCAAGTTAGTCATTTAGCACGGTATACAGACCTTTTGAGTAATATAAATACCCGTGACGTTTTAGGAATACCCACTGCTCAATATAGACATTTTCTAAATATATCTACGGTGCTTCCCAAATTATAAAGTCCTAGGCACTTGAATGAAAAGTAATGAATTATTTACTTAATCGTTTATTTACTAAATACTTATGTCATAATCCAAGAAGTGTATTTCTAATTTTTACAGAATGCATAAAACTATAAAGAATAAAATGCTCTTTTTCCTGTTTTATCGAGTGATGAAAGTAGCAAGTGTTGCAGAATTTATTTCCTGCAAAGATTTCTACCTGAAAGGCCGGCAATTGAGCATAAAAGCAGCCAATCGGTGAAAATGGTAGAAGATGAGAATTTTCTGGTCACATTCAGATTGCAGCACTTATTTTGCAAAAATTAAGATTAAGCTGTTGTACTGAAATTTTAAAATGGGTATGCTTATTCCCCTTATAACTGTGCATATATTGCCCATATCTATTTTTGATATAAATTCTCATGAAAATTTAATTTTGGCTTCAAAAATTTGAAGCAGGGTTTAAACTAGATTTCCTATTGTTTACACCGGATGTTGACTCACATATTCCACGAGCATGCTTATTGAAAATAGAAGGTATCCCATAAATTATAAGATATATTTACCGAGGAATAAATATAAACATGGCATGGCCTACATTTCCCCTGTTTGTGTGTGTCACAATGTGCAGGCTGAACAATCCTCGGTGAAACCTCATTAAGAAGTCTGACATAATCTATCGCGATTACAATTTTATGAATACATGTACACTTCCAGAATTGCTATACTAGGACTCGAACTGACAATGGATGCCTATATTTAACAGTTTGAATTTATGAATGTTTAAGTGATTTCTATTCATGTTACATTTAGTTGACCTTCAAGAAAGTTTGCTGTAATGCATGACCAGTTATAACCAAAAGTGTCCCATACTGTAAGATAAAGGAAATAATTTTCTTACCATATAACGTGGCACTTTCCGTGGGTGATAATTACGAAATTACAAACTGTTAGTTGCGGTTTACACAAAAGACTGCGTAAATGCAAGTTAGTCATTTAGCACGGTATACAGACCTTTTGAGTAATATAAATACCCGTGACGTTTTAGGAATACCCACTGCTCAATATAGACATTTTCTAAATATATCTACGGTGCTTCCCAAATTATAAAGTCCTAGGCACTTGAATGAAAAGAAATGAATTATTTACTTAATCATTTATTTACTAAATACTTATGTCATAATCCAAGAAGTGTATTTCTAATTTTTACAGAATGCATAAAACTATAAAGAATAAAATGCTTTCTTTCCTGTTTTATCGAGTGATGAAAGTAGCAAGTGTTGCAGAATTTATTTCCTGCAAAGATTTCCACCTGAAAGGCCGGCAATTGAGCATAAAAGCAGCCAATCGGTGAAAATGGTAGAAGATGAGAATTTTCTGGTCACATTCAGATTGCAGCACTTATTTTGCAAAAATTAAGATTAAGCTGTTGTACTGAAATTTTAAAATGGGTATGCTTATTCCCCTTATAACTGTGCATATCTTGCCCATATCTATTTTAGATATAAATTCTCATGAAAATTTAATTTTGGTTTCAAAAATTTGAAGCAGGGCTAAATTTTGTATTTTAAACTAGAGATTGGCAGTTGGTAGGTGTGAATAACTTTTCCTATTGTTTACACCGGATGTTGACTCACATATTGCACGAGCATGCTTATTGAAAATAGAAGGTATCCCATAAATTATAAGATATATCTACAGAGGAATAAATATAAACATTGCGTGGCCTACATTTCCCCCTGTTTGTGTTTGTCACAATGTGTAGGCTGAACAATCCTCGGTGAAACCTCATTAAAATCTACTTGTGAAGAAGTCTAATATAATCTATCGCGATTACAATCTTATGAATACATGTACACTTCCAGAAATTGCTATACTAGGACTCGAACTGACAATGGATGCCTATATTTAACAGTTTAAATTTATGAATGTTTAAGTGATTTCTATTCATGTTACATTTAGTTGACCTTCAAGAAAGTTTGCTGTAATGCATGACCAGTTATAACCAAAAGTGTTCCATACTGTAAGATAAAGGAAATAATTTTCTTACCATATAACGTGGCACTTTCCGTGGGTGATAATTACGAAATTACAAACTGTTAGTTGCGGTTTACACAAAAGACTGTGTTAATGCAAGTTAGTTATTTAGCACGGTATACAGACCTGTTGAATAATATAAATACCCGTGACGTTTTAGGAATACCCACTGCTCAATATAGACATTTTCTAAATTTATCTACGGTGCTTCCCAAATTGTAAAATGCTAGGCATTTGAATGAAGAAGAAAAAATGAATTATTTACTTAATCAACTACATGTATTTACTAAATACTTATGTTATTATGTTATAATCCAAGTATATTTTTTTTAACAGAATGCATAAAAATATAAAGAATAAAATGCTTTCTTTGCTGTTTTATCAAGTGATGAAGGTAGGTAGTATTGTAGAATTGATATCCTGCAAATATTTTTACCTTAATCACCCTATAAAACAACAAGGAACCCCATTTCACTGTTTATATTTATACGTATTATGTAAAAAATATCAACTGAAATTACTGAAATACCATGTCGTTGACCGATTTGTTACTTTAAACTGTGAAATGGAGCAGCCAATGCAACCTTTGACCTTGACGACGCTCCATATTGGGTAATGATTACGAGACAAGTGGTACTAATTAACAAAAAGTTGTCGCCCAGAGAACAAAACTTTGCAACCGTAGAAAAAAGAATGTTACGCCCAGTAGTGTGGGCTGTCAAACGTCTATCTAAGTATTTGTATGGTAAGGAATTCTTGAGTAAGATCACCGTGCACTACAATGGTTAACGACAATGAAGTCAGAGAATCCAAGGCTTTTAAGATGGAGTCTGGTTCTGCAAGAGTTCAAGTACACAGTTAAACACATTGCAGGGAAGGATAACAAGATGGCGGATTTTTTATCCAGACCAATTTAAGTTGGTTTCAATTTGTTTACAACTTCATCATAATTTATTTAAAATGATGGACATTTTGTAAATAAATGGGGGCGTGTGTGATTTTCATTTTAGTTTGTTTTTTGTGGTATTGTCTGTAAATAGTTGTTTATGCCTGTAAGGTGTTTCCGTAGTGTGAGTGTTGGTCAATAAGGCTCCAGTCGGTAAGCTATTTTAGTGTGACATATTTGCGAGGTTTCGGGTTAATTTTCTCGTGTATATTATTATTATTTTATTCATTTATAAAGCGCAAAATTACAAATAGTTTCTATGCGCTGTACAATGTTTGTGCTAATAATCATTGATAATATACTAATAAAAGACCTGCAAGAGCTATAAAGGAAATGATAAAACAATAGAAAGAATTTAAATAAAACATAGTAGTAAAATGACAAAGTGGTTGACTTTGACTTGACAAGATACAATTGGCATACAGGTATTCGTATGCTGGATCAAAATTCAGTTTGCAAGAGCTTGCATATGAAATCCTTGACGTTACACTGAATTTTACATTTACAGGGCATATTCACTCTTGAACAAGAGTGTTTTTAGGTTCTTGCGGAATGCTACATGTGCTTCAAGCTCTCGAAGTTCCAGTGACAGATTATTCCAGAATTGTACACCTAGTGTTTTTATGACTAATGCACCGTATTTGTTTGATGATTTCTTCACTACCAGTTTCCATTGGTCGGATGATGATCTCAATGTCCTATGTGGCTGGTAAACAGGACATAGCTCTCTCATGTATGCTGGTGCTGAGAAAGAGTGTAGTGACTTATGTATGGTTGTCAGCAATTTAAACACAACGCGTTGCTTTACAGGCAGCCAGTGTAGTTGTTGAAGTACCGCGAAATGTGTTGTCTGTAGCATGTTCTTGTAAGACAACGTGCAGCGTTGTTCTGAGCCACTTGTAGTCTGTGCATGGGGCGATCGGTCATACCAAGCAGGGGGGCATTGTGATAGTCAAGGTGGAATATGACTGTTGCATTGATGACCTTCGCACACACTTCCTGGGTGAGATGGTGTTTCACCTTGGAGATTCTCCTGATGTTGAAGTACATCTTCCTTACCACGGAGCTACTTCTAGTTCCACTGATAAGGTGGCGTCCAGGTCAGCACCGAGGTTTTTAACAGTACACTTAGGTGTCAATATTGCTTCACCAATCTTCAGACGGATATCCTTCACAAGGTACTGGTTGTGGGCACTAGCAACCACCATTATCTCAGTTTTTCCATCATTTAGTTTAAGTTTATTCATAGTCATCCAGGTTCGAACACTTGCTATGTATTCCTCCATAATGTGCATACAGTGCTACAATGTGCCTACGTCACTGTAAGAGATTCTTGTTGCGCCTATTCTCTTGGAATTACATTATGTAGTTATATACTGTGATTTCTATAGTTTGAGAAATCCGTTTAATTAAGAGAGATGATCCCCGGGTTTGTATGTGTCACAATAGTTGGTGTATCTAGTTAAACAATAAAATGTTTTCTTAATTGTTTCATCGGGTGATGAAGGTAGATACCATTGCGTAAGCAGGTTACGCAATTTTTTCTGTAATGCTAGCTACCTTCATCACCCGATGAAACAACAAAGGAGGACATTGTTTATAGTTATTTCTAAAAAAAAAATAATAATAATAATAATATATATATATATATATATATATATATATATATAAACTATTCAAGTTCTGGAATATCATGACTGACCCATTACGTTAAACGGAACAGCCAATGCTCCCTTTGACCTTGATGACGCACCGCACCATATATGGTGCGTAATGCAAAGCTCTTATCCTTAGATGAATTTGACTCCACTTTTTGTCCCTATAATAGCTCTAGCAAGTGTTTTTGTTATTTCGGATTTCAAACATTTCGGTTGAGCATCACTGAAGAGACATTATTTGTCGAAATGTGCATCTGGTGCATCAAAATTGGTACCGTATAAGTTTTACATGGTAATGATTATGCAGAAAATCGGATCGAACTAGTTTGCAACAAACATGAATTTATTTAAGCAAAATGCTTTCTTGTTGTTTCATCGGGTAATGAAACAACAAAGAGAGATTATATTGTTTATATTTTCATGTATTGTTTTAAAATATAAACTAGATTTATGTACTACAAGAGAAGTTTGTAAAACACATATGCCCCCCCCCCCCTTCCCCCATTGTGCAAAAATTGAAAAGGGTTATACACATGTATCATTTCATCGATAGTAGTATCACCAATTCAAAATATTGAGCAGACAATATCTTCCTATGTCAGGAGTGGATTGACCAAATGACCTAAAAATCAAAGGGGTCATCTACTCCTTATGATGTACCAGTGTACCAAGTTTGGTGTCAATCAAGCAAATAATTTTTAAAATTAATATAGGAGACAATATACTACTATGTCCAGTTTAACCCTCGTTCTCGCCTGCAAGTGGGAAAGTTCCCCACTTTATTTTCGGAAGGTCCGTGGTCTCTTCCCAGATACATTGTATCTGGGTTCTCTCTTCCACCAATAAAACCTGGAAAATTGTTGAGTGTGGCGGAAAACAGCTAAACAATCAATCTCCTGAAGATGTACCAGTGTACCAAGTTTGATGTCTGTCAAGCAAAGGGTTCTCAAGATATTGAGCAGACAGCATATTCCTATGTCCAGTTTGACCATTGACCTTTGAATCAATAGGGGTCATCTTTCCCTGAAGATGCACTAAGTTTGATGCCTGTCAAGCAAAGGGTTCTCAAGATATTGAGCAGACAGTATATTCTTCCTATGTCCAGTTTGACCCTTGGCCATGCGACCTTAAAATCAATAGGGGGTCATCTTCTTCTGACAATGTACCAAATTTGATGCCTGTCAAGCAAAAGGTTTTCTAGATATTGGGGGAAAGTATATTCCTATGTCCAGTTTGAACCTTGTCTATGTAACCTCAAAATCAATAGGGGTCATCTTCTCCTGAAGATGTACCAGTGTACCAACTTTGATGTCCGTCAAGCAAAGGGTTCTCAATATATTAAGCAGACAGTATATTCCTATGTTCAGTTTGACCCTTGACTATGTAACCTCAAAATCAATAGGGGTAATCTCCTGAAGATGTACCAGTGTACTAAGTTTGATGTCCGTCAAGCAAAGGGTTCTCAAGATATTGAGCGGACAGTATATTCCTATGTCCAGAGTAAATTGACCTGAAAAACAAAAGGGCTCTTCTACTCATAACCAACCCACATATGAAATATATGGAAGCCGATAGGTGCCAGGGTATAGAATTAATGTTCATTTAACTGGCGGCCACCACTTAATCTATGTGGCAGCCACCACTTAATTTAATTGGTGGCCACCATATAAATTAACTGGCAGCCGCCACTTATTTTATCTGGCGGCCGCCACTCAATTTATCTGGCGGTCGCCACTTAACTTATACATGGCAGCTGCCAATTTCAAAAACAATTGAACTCGCATTGCTGAGTGATTATTTTGGCAAGATTTAGAATTGTACAAACACGTAAGATCGTTTTTCAAAGTGTTGGGATAGTCGGAGGAGAAATTGTCTTCTACAATTGTTGACAAGAAAAGGAACCTAAAAATCTCTTTTACCCAAACTTCAACCTCCTAAATTGGAGGGAGGGGGCCCCATTTGTCCTTCCAATTCATTCATTATTACCATTCATTTATACTACCACCAAAAGAATAGGATGGGGGCCAATCTGCCAATTAATCTTATTTCACATGTGAAAATAACTTACTTTGCATATGAAAAAAAAAGAACGTTCAATGTGAAAAAAGTGAAGGGTCAGCACCCTGGTTCTACGTGCCTGATATGTTGATATACTAAATTTATTTCTTTACGTTTTACATTTGTCATTTTTCGTTATTTTCCGTACATACATTTCGCGGGTTTTTGAGCTCATGCACGAGGGCTTAGTATATAAACTATTACTGGTCAGTTTTAGGGCAGCGCGAAGTTCTTTACAAGCAACAAAGGTCGCTTTTGTATTTCTGTGCCCTTAGCCTTCCCTCCCACCCAGCCCATTTTCAGTTTTGAATTCATAGGCTTTCATTAGTGATTTTTCAGCTTTGTTGATTTGATGTTTGCTTATTAAAAGCGATCTTGTAACGAACGCAACCAACCTATTCACTTTTCCTGTTTTGTTATCAAATAGTCAAGAAAATATTTATTTTCGGACGACGGCACTGAGGGAGAAAATAAGTTCAGTTCAGTTTATTAGCATAAAACCATAGGTTTACTGGCATGTACAAATGAAGTTGTAAATTAACAGCACAATCGAAAAACAATAATGCTCTTAATTGTATTTTACATTCATATTACTAAGTATTGAAGAGGGGGATTAAAGGGATTGCACCCTTTTGATTTTGAGAAAGGGGGGGGGGGGGGGGGAGCGAGCAATTAAATATAAATTAAGTGGAGGCCGCTAGTTGATTTATATGGCGGCCGCCAGTTAAATTAAATCATTACGATCAAGTGAATGATTCTCAGATATTGAGCGGACATGTGGTCTACCGACCGACAGGTGCAAGGCAATATGCCCCTCTTCATTGAAGGAGGGCATAATAAGAGAAAAGATTCAGTGAATGTAAATATTGCTGACTCAACAATCCTTGGTGAAACTTCATTATAATGTACTTGTAATGAAATGTAGTCTAATCTATTCCGATTACAATTTCATGAATACATTTCCAGAATTAGTAGGCGACGACAATGGATGCCTATATTTAACAGTTTGATTTTATGAAAGTTAGTGATTTCTATTCATCTGACAGTTAGTACACATCCAAGAGAATTTCGCTTTAATGCTTGACCAGTTATAACCAAGTGTTCCATGAAACACAAACATTACATTAGATTGAATCTGACTGAACCTAGGTAAGTTCAACTCAATCATATCCCGGTAGTCGCCATCTTCGCTAGAAAAGGGTTTACGATCCACTCCACTTCTCTACAACACTTCGCTGCGTTAGATCGATTTTCGTAGCTTTGAGTGGCGTCCTCTAGCGGGTGGAGAAAACAAACTGTTTAGTTTACATCATGTTCAACCAATGAAAATGCATTTTTCAACTACATTTGGTGTGTTGTTAAAATAAAAATAGCTGCAACCAGTGAGTTACACTGTTTTATATGTAAATCATTTAAAATCAATGAATTTTTTTTTCGTACAAAGCCTCATGTATGGAGACTATGAAAATCTGATTAAATGGAAGCGTTTTGATGACAATAACCAATTGTTTACACATTCCTTCGTCTTGCACGCGTTCTGATATAACACGCTCTCTGCAGAGGACTTGGCCAGTATCCAATCATATGAAGGAAATTGTTGTCACGAAAATCGTGTTAATGCAGCCATTGGTTCAACCGTTGTAGAGAAGCGGAGCGGATTGTAAACCCTTGGCTAGCGAAGATGGGTAGTCACTGGCAATGACCAAACCAACTTTCTATCTTGTCATAACAAATTAACACCGAATTAAATTTTATACATTCTTTAATTATTTAAATTATTTGACATTTTCATCCATTCTGAAGTTTTCACAAACAATTAGGCTTACTTTAAATTAACTTCATTGATTAAAATTAATTAATCTCATTGTTATAAAATACATTTAGCTCATGTCAAAAGCACACTTTTAAAAAAAATCTACACCATAACATCAATGCCAAAGTATCATTAAATATGTTAAGTCTATATTTTTACATATATACATAGTAAGTGAACCTGAAGATGGAGATTCTGAAGAAAGAAGAGTGAGCATAAAGAAAGATAACTGTGTATAGAAATTACACGTACAACAAATTGTCACCCAGGTATTCAGTATACATAATATATTCTGTTTCTGTCAATTTTTTTCTTTCTTTTGAACTGTCCTTGAAACAACACTTTACAATTCACATCCACCTATATAAACATATGCTGGCAGTGAAAATTCCTAGTTTACATAACATAAAACTTATTGTACAGTGTATCTGCTAGTTACAGAAAAAGGGTGAGTTAGTAAAAAACTAGAACCAGTGAACACTATACACTGTGAGCTTCCACTCCCACTTTGATTTCTAGAAGTACACTGAAACAAACTAACACTATTACAGTTTTAAAATTTTGTGACATGGTTTTAAAATATAAGTTATCAATAAAAATTACAAGAAATTGAAACAACCTGTAATGAAATGAGTAGTTGCTGCGGCCATTGTAAGATGTCTGTTATTGCACTACTGTAGGTGTCTTTACACATCTATACACTGTACAGTATATACAGAGTGTGTACAATTCACTTACTGGGGCTCCCACGGGGCATCATACTACTTCTACAGGACGCTCTAGCAGGCTGGTTCAAATTCCTCTGAAATCAATACAAATTGCATTTTAATTACTGCCAATTCATAGTTAAAAACTATCTTATCAACTTACTATAAAAACACATAAACTGTATCTTATCTATAATTTGATCATCAATCTCTTAATGATTGTAATGATGAAGCAAAGATTTGAAGGATAGCCATATTAAGAAACATGGAATCTCAAAAAGAAATGCTATAAAATACAACATACATGTATGTATAAAACACTTTTCTGAAACTCAAAATTTGCTCCTATCACGACATCCACTATAGAATTGGATAGTTTTCAGTTTTACATAAATGATATATTGGTAGAGCAATTGTAAATCTATAGATATCATTCAACTTGATACAACACATCAGACAGGCTTTATTTCAAATTAATGCAAATTATTTCAAAGAATTATCTCCCCTGCTTTAAATGAGAAATGACCCTGTGTGATTGTTTCAAAATTAGACTTTAAGTTGCAATTCTAATGCCGCTGAATTGTTATTCTCAATTTGATAAAAATTACATAGAACCGGAAGCACAACACTATAAAAATGAAGTTTTTATGCATTTTCAGTATTTCGATATATATTTCTCCCAGAAAACTTTGTGAGTATAGTCTACAAACTTTATATTTATACCATAGATTTATTTTTCCAGTACATATACGCGATATAAAAATGTTTGCCTTAACCGTCACACAAAAAGCATTTTCACAAAATAAGAAGACTGTCATTTTTGATATATGTACTTCAGATAACTGTAAAAGAACAGAAACATAGTATGTGAAACTGTTGAGAAAATAATCTCCTCCAGGATATAAAAGTAATCTTGCTCTCTCTATAAGCCCCGAAATCATGAAAAGCTTGGAGTTTTCTGGTCGTATAGGGGCTTTAATGAATATCTGAAGATGTTTGGATACAAGTATAGCAGGATAATGTTAGAAATTTTTTGAATATTGAATTTAGGAGACAACAACACAAGAATAGAACGATATCATGCCTCAACCGTGGGCAGCTTTTTGTGCACTGTAAATCAGAGGTTTTTATAAGGGGTGGATCTGTAGCTCTCTGTTCCATCATGACATTTTTTCAGAGAGCTACAGTGCTGGAGCTACTGTAGAACATACTTATAGCAATGTGCCGGGGTAGAACTTGCTTCGCTATAAATGAAATTCATTATATCCAACAAGTACATATTTTTAAAACTACAGGACATGAAATCAATTTAATGTAAGCATGATCTCATTATAAGTTTGTTATTTCTTTTGAATCAGCTGAAGAATAAAAAGTGCCTTGGAAAAGATACAGGTACTATAAAGGGTGTATACACCAGAAAAAAAGGTACCAGTATACAGTACACAGCAG
Source organism: Ostrea edulis (assembly GCF_947568905.1). Taxonomy (NCBI): domain Eukaryota; kingdom Metazoa; phylum Mollusca; class Bivalvia; order Ostreida; family Ostreidae; genus Ostrea; species Ostrea edulis. Next base: position 74,304,687 of record NC_079172.1, on the reverse strand, counting down.
GGTACTAGTATACAGTACATAGCAGGATACCGGTATACAGCCCACTGCAGGGTACTAGTTTACAGCCCACTGCAGGGTACTAGTTTACAGCCCACTGCAGGGTACCAGTATACAGCCCACTGCAGGGTACTAGTATACAGTACATAGCAGGGTACCGGTATACAGCCCACTGCAGGGTACTAGTTTACAGCCCACTGCAGGGTACCAGTATACAGCCCACTGCAGGGTACTAGTATACAGTACATAGCAGGGTACCGATATACAGCCCACTGCAGGGTACCAGTATACAACATCCATATCCACAAAACTGACCTAATGCCGCAATGCTCTTCCAGTGATATGGAAACGCAATCATTTTCTTCAATCAAATTTGCCTGATACACATGCTCATACATCTTCATTGATTCGTTACCTCGCACTAACCCTTGACATCAGCGACTATCAACAAGTTGGACTTATTCTGATTGGTTCCCACAAAAGAGTGGGAACCAATGAGAATGCGGTTCTATTTCTAACAATGCAAAGCGAGAGATTCAAATAAAAACATGTATATTGATACCTACACTTATGGCTATTTCAATCATTTAAGCAATATTGTTTTTAAAAAAAAAAGGTTTCCAAACTTAATCTATCAATAAACGTACATGTAATTAGTTGTGTAAATATTACAATTTCGCGTGTTTATCAATACAGCAGTAGGAGATCGCGTCATTTGTATCCATGTACACCATAACAAGATGCAGTGATTTCATTGGATGTTTTATTTCTAGTGGATTGCGTAATGGTCTAATGAGCCCAACTTTTATATAGCGACTGATGTCAAGGGTGAGTGCGAGGTAACGAATCAATAACCCTTGGCTTGAGAAGATGATGCACATATTTCTACACAACTACTTATATCCTTAGTGACAAAATCAACATATTGAGATTCTGCGTTACAGAAAATAAACAAAACAATGGATGCTTCGTCTGGATACAGCCAATATAAACATTCTGCATCTTCACAATGTTTTCAATACAGTAATTCGTAAACTGTAATAAGGCATTTAAATTCAATATAAAGTATTCAAATTCGATATTGGGAGTAAATGGGGTTTCTAGAATTCACTAAATGCATAGTGATGAAAAGCAGGAAGGCCTCTACCAAAATTGTAAATCTCATGATCCCCAGGGTTCAGAACAGGGCGACACTTGATCCATATAGTGTTTATGTGTACAAAACTTCATATATATAGTGTTTATGTGTACAAAACTTGATATATATAGTGTTTACATGTACAAAACTTGAAATATACAGTGTTTACGTGTACAAAACTGGATATATAGTGTTTACAGGTACAAAACTGGATATATATATATATATATATATATATATATATATATATATATATACAGTGTTTACGTGTACAAAACTTTATATATATATATATATATATATATAGTGTTTACGTGTACAAAACTTGATATATATAGTGTTTACGTGTACAAAACTTGATATATATAGTGTTTACGTGTACAAAACTTGAAATAAAGTGTTTATGTGCACAAAACTTGATATATATTGTGTTTATGTGTACAAAATTTAAAATCACCTTTTTTAATGCTATTGATATTCAGAAAGAGCAAGTAACCCTTAACCTAAATTGTAAAGAACAAGGTACAGTTGTGTACATAAAAAGGCCCCAAAAAATTCTCTGATTTAAATGTGTCTTGAATCAAGCTTGATCTGTGTTTTGAATAAGTTAAATTCATGCCAAGTATACTATCTCAACTTAAAGGTGACGGACCTAATTCGTTTCTACAATAGAGATTTTATTCAAATTTTGATATAAGGCAAAGCATGCATTAATGAGTTAAAATCAATGAAAAAAAGAAATGAAAATCGTATTTGATTTTCAGCGGGGGGCGTTTCAAAAGTTGGCTATGAAGTAGTCGTATTTGCAAAGGAAATATAGGGAAATTTCCAATCTGCAATATAAAAATTAAAATCCAAATTAAAGAATGATTTTAAAAAGACAACAAGCTTACTAATTGTAAGAAAAAAAGTATGGGTCATCGGCAATTCTTTTTCAGGGGAGCATGTCAAAGAACGATTTTTGGCCAGTTTTCAAGGAAAATGTCATTAAATAAGAAATGGATAGGTTTTCTACTTGTAGTTTCATATTTTTCCTTTATACTAAATAATCATATGGATTAGGAAAAAGGTCAACAATCATATGTAAAGACTGAGTCATTGCATAATATTCCAGGGGTGGTGTCGAAATATGTAATGTATGAACTGTCAAAAATTCAATAAATCCGATATAGAGCTTGATCATCAATCTCTTAATGATTGTAATGATGAAGCAAAGATTTGAAGGATAGCCATATTAAGAAACATGGAATCTCAAAAAGAAATGATATAGAGCTTGATATGCAGCTTAAGACAACGGATTTGTATATAGTGTATACATGTATGTAATGTGCATATTTTGTTTTCATTTTCATAATCTTTAACCTTTCTAAATAAATTTAAAAGTTCAAATGTTTGAATAAAAGCATACATATTTTATATTGATAAGAGACCAAGTACATGACTTATAGGACAGTTTCAAGATAGGATCTAACATGTACTTCAAGTGTCATCATCATTTATAAGATTTTTCTGATGAACACTCTCAGAAACAAACTGGACTTTTATTCCCTGAAACATTTTTATAAGTTAAGCTTTAGAGTAGCATAAATTTATTTTAATAAAGGAATTCTGACATTTCTTGTACTTGTATTGAATGTAGGCCTAAATTTATGCATATACATGTTTATGTAATACGATGTACATGTTGATTGGCAATTGCAATCTCAGACATGAGTAACTAAAGCATTATTCTACCTGAATGTATTTTTCTCTATATCAAAAGATGACGATAAGCCGACTATTTTCGCTAAAATACATGTATATGTATCTCTGCCGTGTGATCGGTTGTGTGCTAAGATCTGCGCTAGGGTGATAGTCTTCAAACTATTCATCGATTTTCCGCGCAATTTGGCATTGTGACGTCAAATACAAAGCCCAGCGGCGTATTCAACGTCACAACTATAGCAGCTGTTCCCAACACTATGACAGAACGATTTGCTTTGTTGTCGGAAAATATCTATCCAATGGGTAGGGGCGATAGCGTGTTAATTGTCAGCCGAGAGAGAAACTACCCCCGGCCCTGCCTCTGTTCTTCGGTTGTTGTTGATTTCTTCGGTTGTTGTTGATTGATACAAATTTAGTCATTTTTTCTGTGTCGTTTTAATGAATGGTCGAAAGATTTCAAAATATAATTCTACCCTCTTTTCCGCAGTTGGTAGTAAATAGAAATTATCGTCGGTTTTTAAGTAATACGCTTCTGGTGCATGCCGTAAATCGTTAATTGTTTATAGAGTAATACAGTAATTAATATTAATAAGAATATTCATGATATAAACTATATTCAGAAGTAAAATTCTAATAACAAAAGAGTCTACATTTTTTTCCTTCGTTGTGCATACCTATGACAGTTTGATTCATGGCATATGCGCGGGAGGTTGTAAAAACACGAACAATTACGGAAGAACCGCGGACAGATTTTTTAAAGTCACGGATTCACAGATACAAAAGTTACGGAAATTCTGTAAATCGACTTTATTGAAATGGATTAAAATAAGATGTATTAACGTCTATAATGAAAGAAATGTTCAGTCTCAAGTTCAGTTCGCATGTTCATAATGTGATGAAACAATTGCAACGTCACAATGCACGGAGACTGTAAATAGCGATATGCGCGGCTTTCTGCGCAGAAGTGTAAAATTTCGAATTAGGTCTGTCGTCCTTAAATCAAAGTTATTTCTAAGTTTATAGCATTATTACGTCATGTATAAGAGTTTTCCCCGTCTTTTTTTCAAAAAGAGTTTGATAACTGTTAAATTTGATCCAAATTATTGTTTAGAAAAAGGTGTGCCCATCCGTCGAGCAAAATGCAATTAATATATATTGTGCATTAAGAGAAGACGAAAAATGTATTCGAATATGAATTTGCTCGACGCATGGGCTGTATGTTTTCTGAAAGGAAAACACCCTGAATTTATGAAATTTTTCATTGATTTTGGCATTTTTATGCCAACTTCACGCTCCTTTCATACAACACAAAGCAATTTCAGATCAAATTAAACGTAGTTTTGATTTGCTTATATATTCCTTATTTGAATGCCAGATTTTGGGACCCCTGTTGGAATCATCTATTTTCTGGGCCAGATGACAGTAGAAACTGTACCTACTTCTTTCATGATCCCAGGGGTAGATGTTTAGGTTAGGGTGAGACCAAAATGGTCAGTGATTAAATGTGTTAACAAATGAACATTTCAAACTTCATAACTACCATTCTATTTTTTCCCTTTCAAATTCTGTATAAAGCATTTTTGGGACAACGATAACATAAGTTTTTTAAACTTCAGGGCTTCAGAACCTACGGGGTAGGGTAAAAACTGTCAAAAATTCAAAACTTCTACTCTACAACCACAAATCCGTAAGAAAAACTAAATGCATAGTGATGTAGAGCAGGTAGGTCTCAACCAAATCAGGGATCAAAATTAACCTTTTTTCACTACTTGCATTTTTTACCTAGTGGAATATTTTCCAACTAGCAAAACTTAACTTTTACAAGCATTTTTTAAACAATTACTTTTTAAAGGAATTTAAAAAACCAAGCATGCCTCTATATCAAAATATACGATAATAAATAGCAATAATAAAAATAACATTCAGAGGTCTTTTATTTACCATTTGATTAAGTGTCAGACAACATATCATTTATGCCCGGTGAGGGTCATAGGGTACATTTGAGCGGCATACTCGCTGTCCAAAGATCTACCACCTATTTACAACATCACGTGGTTTGAAATCTTAAAGACTGTTAGCACATTTAGTGTCAATTCAAAATATATATATTCAAAACATTTGGAGATTTCATTTTTTCAAAAAAATCTAGTTGAAAAACGTGATACAAATAACTCAAAGTTATAGATACCGGACAGCATAACATCACCTGAAGTGGTGATACTAACACGGACAAGATCATCATGAATGTTATTTAAATCAGACATCTCTGAGATGCCTAAAGTTAATTGACATCATTGACTAAAATTACTTTAGCTTACGCCATTTTCACAGTATTGGTGATAATTCATACTTGCTAAAGTTATAATGCATTCTACATCAAGATAAGAGTCATTATCAAAATCCGCCAAAATTTGTGTCCCAAGCACAAAAATCAATTTTGAAAAGCGAAATTTCCTAAACTTTCATATGAAATTAGTAATGTATTATGAGTTTTAAGTCTGCAAGTAAAAAAAATATGTTGTAGCCAATTACTTAGGCTGACAACTACCATTAGAACTTGCAAATACATTGATATTTTGATGTCCCAAGCCATGAAACGGACAAATTGGAGTGTTATAGTGTATTTTATGCTGCAGATTTCAATTTTTTTTTAAAATATCACCATTTATTATATGTATGTGTGAATTCCTAAAATCATGTGAGTGTTAATAATTTGACATGTGTTGTTCTGAAATTATCTGTAAAGTGTTATCCCCCAGATTTGTGTCTTTCCTGTTACAGAAACAGAAATGCAAGGAATAGAAATACTTAGAATAGAAAGTAGTCACGGGGTCAAAAATGTTGGTACCCACGGAAAGGTCTTCTGACAAGGAATACTCATGTGAAATATCAAAGCTCTATCACTTACTGTTCAAAAGGTATTTGCAAGGTGAAAGTTTTCAAAAAGTAGGTCAAACTCCAAAGTCAAGGTCACGGGATCAAAAATGTTGGTATTCACGGAAAGGTCTTGTCACAAGGAATATATCAAAGCTCTATCACTTACTGTTCAAAAGTTATTAGCAAGGTTAAAGTTTCAGACAGAATGACAGAATTACAGACAGGACAAAAACAATATGCCCCCGATCTTCGATCTCTGGGGCATAAAAATAAATAAAATAGTTGTTCATAAATTTATCTACAGTACTTGCAGTGTCTACATCAGCATTAATTATCTTTTCACTTTTATTTCATTACAATATTTCTGAAATAAGTGACTATAATAAAACATCTCTAATATTCTGTTCTTTTGATGATAAAGTTGGATAACTTGATTAAAAAAACAAATGGTTAGTTTGAAAGATGACACTTCAAACTTGTATACACATCATAATTGATATATAGGTATTATTTCCAAAAGTATCATTCTAGCTTCCCCCCCCCCCCCCCCCCCCCCCCCCACACTTTTTAATTTTCCCATCATATTATACCATTCATTAACATAGAAAACAAGTTAGAGTTTAAGGTTTATAATTTACTTCATTCAAATCAAATATGGATTCAATCAGAAATACTTCAGTATATTTGTAGTGTCCGCAACAATATAAAATCTGAGAGAAAACAAATAAGAGTCCTCAGTAAATTCTTTAATTTATGAAATTTACTCATTCCTTAAAACACGTTAAATAGAATGAACATCTGTGACACCATCAATATTTTTTGAAACTGCATAACAATACATAATGAGGAAAAATTAATGGTCAATGTTATATGGTATATATGGTAGTTCCCATCTCAAAAAAACCCCATTCTACAACTTTTGATATCTAATTTTCCAGAGTTGATCCTATGGCACGTGAATTAGTCGAGAAAGAAACATTTATCAACATTGATTTTAAAATAAACAAGAGGTACTGTGAGCATTGCTCACTAAGAATACCCTCCGCTTACCCCAATCTCCCAAAGGGTGTTGGTAATAGGTATAAACTACCTCTTTTCTGAGTGTAAAAAACAAATGGCATGACAAACCGAAACGTATTGCTACTTCGATGTCCAGTGTGCATGACCTTTGACCTTTTGACCCCAAAATCGATAGGGAACATCTTCATCCCATGGGTAGTCCATATGTATGATATGGTGACTGTAGGTGGAAAGAATAACGCTTTAGAGCCCGGAAACCATATTGCTACTTCGATGTCCAGTGTGCTTGACCTTTGGACCCCAAAATCGATAGGGAACATCTTCATCCCATGGGTAGTCCATATGTATGATATGGTGACTGTAGGTGGAAAGAATAACGCTTTAGAGCCCGGAAACCATATTGCTACTTCGATGTCCAGTGTGCTTGACCTTTGGACCCCAAAATCGATAGGGAACATCTTCATCCCATGGGTAGTCCATATGTATGATATGGTGATGGTAGGTGGAAAGGATAACGCTTTAGAGCCCGGAAACTATATTGCTACTTCGATGTCCAGTGCGCTTGACCTTTTGACCCCAAAATCGATAGGGAACATCTTCATCCCATGGGTAGTCCATATGTATATGGTGACTGTAGGTGGAAAGGATAACACTTTAGAGCCCGGAAACCATATTGCTACTTCGATGTCCAGTGTGCTTGACCTTTGACCTTTTGACCCCAAAATCGATAGGGAACATCTTCATCCCATGGGTGGTCCATATATATGATATGGTGACGGTAGGTGGAAAGGATAATGCTTTAGAGTCCGGAAACCATTGCGTCTACAGACGGACAACCCGATTCCAGTATACCCCCCCCCCCCCCCCCCCCAACTTGTTGCGGGGGGTATAATGACAATATATTAGATATGTAATGTAGGATAACCTGTAGTGTCCGCAACAAAAATATCTAAGTATTTTCAAAATTTAAGAAGAATGAAATGAAGACATACAGAATATTTTGATAGATTTATTTGAGTTTAGGAATATTCAATGTCATTTTCACATGATAATCATATAGGTCTTATGAGTATTTGTAAATGTAAATAAATCTAAAAGATTGGAGACAAATTGGGCAAAAATATCAGTAGGACATTTATATGAAAAATTTTCTTGTTTTCAAAGAAAACCACAAAATTTTCTTTTTAATTTACTTCTTTCTGGTACATAGTCCAAACCAGTAAGAAATTTGGCCATGAACATTACCTTTGCATAAGTTTACTAGTTGTAACAGGTGTAATTTAGTGTCCGCAACACAGGTTCTTTTCCAAAGTTTGATGTGGCATAACTTTTTTTATAGGAATGCTTATAGAAAAAAATTTTGGTTCTTGTACGCATACATATTGCACTTTCTAGGCAACATGTCAAAAATGTGCTATGTGGATTTTTATTTTTTGCTCCAAGTGCAACATAATTTGCACAAATACTGTGAAAATGGCGTTAAGTTATTCATTTGATCGTTTACTTTTATCAATACATTTATAACCATTCTGTTAAGTGTTTCTATAAGCAAGACAAAATTATTTTAAACTTTAAAGTACAGAAAATAAGCTGGGGAAATCTGGAAAAAAATCTATTGTTTTTCACTCGTAATAAATTGTAAACACTTATGATTTTTCGCTTGCAATTTCAATTTTTAACTCACATTTAGCAAGTATTTCCCCTTCATTTCGTTTTCTGCAAATTGTAAATTTCACAATCCCTGAGGGTAGAGATTCTGACTCCAGGGTTGGGCCAAACTTGGTATATATAGTGTATATACATGAATGTGTAACACATTTACATATCTTCTTTAATGCTTATTGATACTATATCAAAAATAATAATAATAATTGGTTTTATATAGCGCCTTTTCCAGCGTATGCTGCTCAAAGCGCTTTACAATAATCAATGTACATTATTACCCCGGCAGACCTTATATCAATCTAGAACTTTCTCAGTCTCCTAAGAAGCATACAGTGCAAGCTGCCATTACAAGAGCTAGAGCACTAACATTCTAACAATATCTTTCACTGTCCATAGCCAGGTACCCCTTTTACACTTGGGTGGAGTGAGGAAATTCATGTAAAGTGCCTTTCCCAAGGACACAACGTCAGCCCTGCCGCGGCCAGGACTCAAACCCACGACCCTTCAGTCAAGAGTCTGACGGCCAAACCACTAGGTCACCGACGCCACAAAATCAAATGGATGTTTAGATGGAGTAGACAGTCCTTTACCATAATTGCCAATTTCAAGATCACAAGGGTAAGGGTAATTTCAAGATCCCAAGAGTAAGGATTTTGGTTCAAGGATGGGGCAAAATCAGTGAAAGACCTCTTTATCTATGCTGACACGGTATACAAGAAGCCCATGGGCCACATCGCTCACCTGAGTCATCTTAGCTGTTGTGATTTTTAAAAGATTTTTTTAAAAATCAATCTTTATTCCCATAAAAATATTGACTCCAATTTTGGCCCCAACCTAGTCCTAATGGATCTAGCTGCAGAAGTGTAGCTCTGTGAGAAAATACTGGGACGGATCAGAGTTAACAAGAGGTACTGTGAGCAATGCTCACTAAAAATACTCCCTGCTTACCCCAATCTCCCAAAGAGTGTTGGTAATAGGTATAAACTACCTCTTTTCTGAGTGTAAAAAACAAATGGCATGACAAACCGAACCATATTGCTACTTCGATGTCCAGTGTGCGTGACCTTTGACCTTTTGACCCCAAAATCGATAGGGAACATCTTCATCCCATGGGTAGTCCATATGTATGATATGGTGACTGTAGGTGGAAAGGATAACGCTTTAGAGCCCGGAAACCATATTGCTACTTCGATGTCCAGTGCGCTTGACCTTTTGACCCCAAAATCGATAGGGAACATCTTCATCCCATGGGTAGTCCATATGTATGATATGGTGACGGTAGGTGGAAAGGATAAGGCTTTAGAGCCCGGAAACCATTGCGTCTACAGACGGACAACCCGATTCCAGTACCCCCCCCCCCCCCCCCCCCCCCCCCCACAACTTGTTGCGGGGGATATAATTATAAAACCCTTTGATTTACAGTGCAGAAAAAAATGTCTCATTTCTCCAACAAGAGGCCCATGGGCCACATCGCTCACCTGAGTCACCTTGGCCCATATCTGAAGACATTCCATATATATTTGCATGTAAAACCTTAGTCCCTATTATGGCCCCAACTACCCCTGGAAGCCACGATTTTTGCAAACTTGAATCTACACTACGTCAGAAAGCTTTCATGTAAATGTCAACTTCTTTGGCCCAATGGTTCTTGAGAAGATTTTTAAAGCTTTTTCCCTATATTTGTATGTAAAACTTTGACCCCCACCCCCCACTTGTGGCCCCATCCTACACCCCCGGGGGCCATGATTTGAACAAACTTGAATCTGCACTATGTCAGAAAGTTTTCTTGTAAATATCAGCTTTTCTGGCTTAGTGGTTCTTGAGAAGAAGATTTTTCCTATATATTTGTATGTAAAACTTTGATCCCCTATTGTGGCCCCATCCAACCCCCGGGGCCCATGATTTGAACAAACTTGAATCTGCATTATGTCAGGAAGCTTTCATGTAAATATCAGCTTTTCTGGCTTAGTGGTTCTTGAGAAGATTTTTAAAGTTTTTCCCTATATATTTGTATGTAAAACTTTGATCCCCCCCCTTGTGGCCCCATCCTACCCCCGGGGGCCATGATTTGAACAAACTTGAATCTGCAATACGTCAGGAAGCATTCAGGTAAATTTCAGCTCTTCTGGCCCAGTGGTTCTTGAGAGGATTTTTAAATGACACCACCCTATTTTTGCATTTTTGTGATTATCTCCCCTTTGAAAGGGACATGGCCCTTCATTTGAACAAACTTGAAAGCCCTTCACCCAAGGATGCTTTTGGCCAAGTTTGGTTGAAATTGGCACAGTAGTTCTGAAGAAGAAAATAAAATTGTGAAAAGTTTACAACGACAACGACGACAGACAACGGACAAATTTTGATCAGAAAAGCTCACTTGGAACCTTCGGTTCAGGTGAGCTAAAAACGTATCTAGATAGATTTTAACTCAGGACTTCAACTTACAAAGTGTGCTATGACTGGTGAAAAATTTCATTAAAATCGACTGAGATTGGTTAATGTAACCAGAAAGTGGCTCTCAATGATTTCAACAGATCCTTGTGTGAACATATTAAAGATCTATCTATTTTAACTATACGCAGATTGAAATAAGCACAAGATAAAATGTGTAAATTGACAAAAACTGAAGAGTTGTGAGCATTTTCAGCAATGCATTTCATGCACTATAACTGAAGGAAAAGGGTTATTTAAATAAACATGCGGTCAGTCAGTGGTGAGAAGAAAGGTCAAAGGATAAAGGTCACTGTATCACCTACATTGGTGGTTTCCTTCTGTATGTTAAGGTACTATTCATTTGAATTCCTGACTGAAAAAAGGACCAAAAAATAATACGCGTTAATTTCAAAACATGAATTTCCAAATTTGTAAATTTAACATAATAAAGATTAGTATGGGAAAAATCAAGATTTTCAAATTGGAACAGAGAGAATTCCCCCCAAGAAAACAGTTAAACTTACACATCAGACTTCAACATCCATTGTTTTTCATATTTGAAATATTAATGGCAGAGACAGACTTGATAATAAAGAAATACACACTTCAAAATCTTGATAAGTTCCCATGGAGGCCATCGACACATCGTTGTGGGCGGCGGGGGCGGTATGTCCGTGACTGCTTACCGTCGTATGGCTAAACAAGGCAGAGTTTGGGGGACCAGTGTTCCGCTCTGACAAAACTTTACGATTTCCACGTAAGGATCTTCGTCGTGTGGTCTTGCAACCAGGTGTCTACAGTAAACACATCTCCAATTGACTTTCAAAATTCAAATGTCACATAAAATTCTTCTTCACATGCTCTGACCAAAGTTTACAGGACAATTCATATATCACAAAAAGCTTATCTTCTGACAAAAGATTACAGGACAATTCATATATCACAAAAAGCTTATCTTCTGACCAAACTTTACAGGACAATTCATATATCACATAAAGTTTATCTTCTGACAAAAGCTTACAGGAGGCCCAGAGGCCACAACACTAACTCAACTGAATGTAGACTGTGCTTTTTGGTCTATTATAAATTAAGCATTTACATCTATGCGTAATTTTTAAGAAACCGAACCATACTATACCCACTGCTCAATGGGGCTACTTTTCTGAAAATTACTGAATTTCTTAATCTTACTATCGAATTTCACTCCCACCATTTTTCTTCAAATCCCAATTGTAGTGTGTGTTATGAGAAAATGACCAGGTACGTGTTGGTGAAATACTCTCCCAGTGAATGCTCTGTACTTACATAATTACTGGCCGACATACTCTCCCAGTGAAACCTTTGTATTTACATATTTACTGGCTGATATGGGGGCACACATTAAGGGTGAGGCAAACACACTAAAATCTCTGTACTTACATATTTGCTGGCTGACATGGGGGCACGCATTGAGGGTGAGGCGAACACACTAAATCTCTGTACTTACATATTTACTGGCTGACATGGGGGCACGCATTGAGGGTGAGGCAAACACATTAAATCTCTGTACTTACATATTTACTGGCTGACATGGGGGCACGCATTGAGGGTGAGGCAAACACACTAAAATCTCTGTATTTACATATTTACTGGCTGACATGGGGGCATGCATTGAGGGTGAGGCAAACACACTAAATCTCTGTACTTACATATTTACTGGCCGACATGGGGGCACGCATTGAGGGTGAGCCAAACACACTAAATCTCTGTACTTACATATTTACTGGCTGACATGGGGGCACGCATTGAGGGTGAGGCAAACACACTAAAATCTCTGTATTTACATATTTACTGGCTGACATGGGGGCACGCATTGAGGGTGAGGCAAACACACTAAAATCTCTGTATTTACATATTTACTGGCTGACATGGGGGCACGCATTGAGGGTGAGGCGAACACACTAAATCTCTGTACTTACATATTTACTGGCCGACATGGGGGCACGCATTGAGGGTGAGGCAAACACACTGCTGTGTTGGATTTTACTACAGGACATTGGGGTCTTGGTTGTGTCATTCAGCTGAAAGAACAAGGGAGAAAACGTCAACAACCATCAAGATCAGATGACAACACTACTAGCAGTGCGTCACATCTATCCCGTCACATGCCACTCTAAAATTACACAGCCATGCTAGTATTTAAACATCCATAGCGTAACAAGAGTAGCACAAACGGGACATCATAAACCCATCAGACAGTGATGACAAACGGGACATCATAAACCCATCAGACAGTGATGACAAACTTTCAGTGCCATATCTCTATCTGTAAGGACACTATTTGACCTACTTTTATCCCTAAAATAGGTCATGGTGCACCAATTAAGCTGAAATACAATCTACAGGCTGTCCAGCACTCTGAATTTAAAAAGGGCTAATTTTGGGGCTAAAATTAAGAAAATTTAGGGCTAAAATTAGGAATTTCATAATTAAATTAGGGCAGTTTTAGACATTTAAATGGTCTTACCTTTGCGAATTTGACAATAAAGAAACTCACAAAAAATACTTTCAGTGCAGGAAGGGCGTCCTCCAGCTATCATTGGCTATGACCTTAATAGTCACATCATTGTCACAAAGTTGCAACCAAAACACAGTTTGCCAATGTATGGATCCACTGGTCAAATTTAGTTTGAATGCATTTTCAAAATTGCTGGAGTAGAAATTTATAATTATAAAACAAAAATAAGAATCGACATAAAAAATTAGGGCCTATTTAGGATTTCCCATTGAATTCAACATTTTTAAAGGAATTTTAGCAAAACTAATTTTTTAAAAGGATTTTCTAGGAATTTTAGGGCTGCTGGACAGCCTGAAACTACACTTGTATTCCCCCAAGAGGAAGCTTGTGGCTAAATTTCAGAGCAATATCTATATCCTTAACAAAAAAAGTCCTGAAAACTGTTTGACCTACTTTTACCCTTAAAGTACTGGTAGGTCACGGTGAACCAATCCAGCTAAAATGCAAATTTACTCTTAAGCTTCTTAGGGGAGAAATTGTGACCAAATTCAACGTTGTACATGCATCCATTACAGAAAAAAGTCCAGAAAACATGACATGACCTCAGACAAACATCGCCATAACTCAATATGATTTCTCACGATGGGCATATCACAATGTATACTGCTACTGCCAAAACAAGATATCATAAATCATGCACTCTATGTACTAGATTATGCAATGCTCCGGCATAACTCATCGAATTTTATAGACCTTCACATCCAAATTGTAATGTTATTCAAGTTTTTGCTCTATCTAAAGGTTTGAAAGTTTCCCCTGACAGCACAAAAACATGCATGGGAACAAAAGATAGGGAAAAGGGGAAATATGTTATGGGCAACAGGAGAGGTTCGGGTTTGATGACCAATGGTTTCTGCCATCACCATCACTTTTTATGTTTGCCATTCACTTATATATGGAGAAGATGGGTGTACAGTCTATGCGACCGTCATTGGACCGGCGTTTTTCCTGGTAAAATATGACTTGGGTTGGTAGAGAAAATCCAGACCGAATGTCCAATGAAAAAAAAAAAAAACACCAGTGGCCATTTTTTCCCCATTCTCACTGCTTTTAAAAACAAATTTTGAAATTGAAAGACTTTGAAACCATGTAAATTTGCGTGAATTAGAATGTTTTCCCCTATGATAATAAAATGCTTTGCTAATCTGTGTATTTATGATGTTGATTTCACCCCAGCACTGACAGAAATGTTACATGTCATGTAACGATAAACTGCAATGATCTGGCAGACCATATTCTGTTGGTATCTGAGTGGTGAAAAGCTAATTTCCAACACAGTAGTGATTTAAATCTCTGATAAAAATCCACAAGTTCTGCACATCACTCAGACGCCATAACTGTTGTTTTTGGTGTGTGTAAAATCTAAACCAAATCAAAATCCGGAATTTGTAATCAAATAGAAATGTTCGATGCACCACACAGCCCTAAATTATTTTCCTTCTGTGTAATAAATCTCATTATACACTACATAATTGTTTTAATTTTATTTGATAATTTTTTTGAATTTCTTACAGTTGCTTGATATTCCATAAATTTTATTGGAAAAAGTTCGGTCTGGTGCAAACTTGCTTGGTCTGGTAAAATTTGTATTTTCACTAGACCGTTTGTCCTGTAAAAATCATAGACTTTCGCATAGACTGGGAGTAGCCAACTGGAATCCTTGGCTGGTGTACAAGATATTGCTTCACAAAACAATGTTAACAGGCACTGTGACCTCATTTTCTTTTTATAACAATATTACACTGCTGACTCAATATACATTTACAATTTCTTTATGTGCGAAATCTTTAACATGAGACTGTGAGTAAGATAAAAACCAGTGTTAAATATCAGAAATTACTTCTAAAATTTGACCATATGATGGCACCAAACACAAAACCAAAAATTACAATTATCATGATTATATGTGCATGCAAAAACTTCTAACTCAAATTAGGTGATATGTAAACTTATGGAAAATTAAAGGACAACTGATAATATGAGAGTGCATATTAAATAAATAAAACTCAGTGATAACTCTCAGTTAGTGTGTATTGGGCTCTGGGGTCGTGAACGTGAGACTGAGATGTGCAATGAACTTATCTCTGCAGTCATGAATGTGAGATTGAGATGTATAATGCGCTTATCTCTCGGGTCGTGAATGTGAGACTGAGATGTGTAATAAACTTATCTCTGGGGTCGTGAATGTGAGACTGAGATGTGTATTGGGCTCTGGGGTCGTGAATGTGAGACTAAGATGTGTAATGAACTTATCTCTGGGGTTGTGAATGCGAGACTGAGATGTATAATGGGCTTATCTCTGGGGTCGTGAATGCGAGACTGAGATGTGTAATGGGCTCTGGGATCGTGAATGTGAGACTGAGATGTATAAAGGGCTTATCTCTGGGGTCGTGAATGTGAAACTGAGATGTATAACGGGCTTATCTCTGAGGTCGTGAATGTGAGACTGAGATGTGTAATGGACTTATCTCTGAGGTTGTGAATGTGAGTCTGTGATGTATAATGAACTTCTTTCTGGGATCGTGAATGCGAGACTGAGATGTGTAATGAACTTATCTCTGGGGTCGTGAATGTGAGACCGAGATGTGTAAAGAACTTATCTCTGGGGTTGTGAATGCGAGACTGAGATGTATAATGAGCTTATCTCTGGGGTCGTGAATGCGAGACTGAGATGT